>NC_056516.1:38824120-38827301 GCF_014905685.2 Nematolebias whitei
TGAGCACCACTGTTAGCTTGTAATGCTACTAACAGTTAGCGTGGTTAGCCTGGTCACTGAGCACAAGGATTAGTGAACGCTTGTTGTTTTCCAAGTAAAATCAGGTCTCACCTCATTTCCTGATCAGCATAAACTTTTCATGCTGCGAATGATACGTAAACAACAAGACGAAGCCACCGGCTTGTAGGTTGGATTAAAGGAAGGGTCCATGACATCATTGTTTTCAAAAAGTTGTGTTTCGGTTGTCTATACAAAAACACAGTGGCATTTAAAACTTGACAATTTGAGGACTCCTAAAATGTTTGTTCTGCAAAAACATGAGTCTGAAATGATAAAAACCTTTAGCGTTATAGAAATGTTTCCTGTGTGGACGACTATGAGATCGGCTCCAACAGTTGTTTTCTGGCAGAAGAATATGAAACCTTTGCATTTAACACAGAGATCCCCACAAACCTGCACTTCTGTGTGCAGAAGCACCAGCTGCACACCACCCTACGCATCGTAAACTATAACCGAGTGCACTTACTTTTATTAAATATTAATGATAAACAGTTGTTAAAAACAGGAAGTGAGTCCCGGGTACAGACTCTGGACAATGCTGCTTGTATGAAATACAAAGAAAACACATCCAGCCTGCTGTAGTTGTTGGACAAAACCTTAAGGGCCAGGAACTAACCAGGGCCAGGAACTAACCAGGGTCAAGATCGGGCCAATATATTTTTTAAATTTTATTTCAGGAGCTTAAGACCTAATTTGATAAGAACTGGATTTTTAAATTTCTTCTGTTGTGAGTCAGGGAACATCTGGAACTACCGACCCAAATGTCCAGGTTTAATCCTCCTGCTGCCCTTGGGTCAAAATGACCCACGAGGCCTTAAACCTGGGGCCTTGCTGGTCATTTTGACCCAAGGGCAGCAGGAGGATTAACCACATCAATGATGATATAAATAATTTGATAATATTAGCAATAAAAACGGGTCCATATTTGCTCAGCTTCACGTGTACTCCAGTAGGTTCAGAGCTGGGGCGACTGTAGAAGGCAGACTTTATGGGTACAAAGTGACCAAGTCCTAAAGGTACAATCTGACCCGAAGCCGTTCGATAGTTTCAGGGGCAGAGGCAGTTTGTCTCAGAGGATCGAGACGTTTCCTGCAGCTGATGCACGTTGGATCTGATTTGTTTTGTGTTTTTGTTTAAGCTGGACCTCGTTGCCGGGCAACCGGCAGATTCACCAGGAAGTACCCCCGCCCGATCACACATCAGATATAAAAGTCCGAACTTACAGCTTTACTTTCACTTTCTGGGTGAGTCGGATAAAAGTGTGAGAATTTTCCGGTGCCACCGGGTCGGTTCTGATCCAGCAGCCTGCAGCTTCAGATCCAACATGAAGAAACTCGTCTCCTCAGCCGACACTCGGCTGTAAAATCTCAGTTTGGTGCACAAAATGTCACCGTTAAAAACCGAAGCATAGACTTTGTGATGGGGGGAACTCTGTACCGTGCTGCTGCAGAGTTCTGACGACCCACTGGACCCGAACCAACCTGTGGTTCTTTCAGAAACAGATACAGGAACCAGCAGAGAGGATTCATCCGGCTCCGAGTGACAGCACACCAAACACTTCCTGTCTTTGTTCAGTCTGACACCTCAGGGAGGAAAATGTTGGCGTAAAACCGGGTCAGAACACTCACAGAACCAACGGGTCCGGATCAGAGCATGCAGGACAAAACGTCCACTTCCTCTTCTGGACTCCGACAAACACCAATCCTTTTGTTTGGAAACTCTGTGTGTCAACATGAGCTTCCTGCCTATCAGCTGTGGCTGCAGGGGGCGGGGCTTATTGGGAGGGGAGGGGTCAGCTGTTTTCTCAGAATCAAGTGACGAGGAGGGGAATTCCTGTAAGGCTGGGTTTGAAGACGGGGGCAGGGCCCGGCTGAACACAGCCACCTTGGTGATGTCACTGAAACATGGTCGGCACCTCCAGGGGATCCCTCCCCCCTCCCTGTGTCTCACTCCCTCAGCAGGCGAGGAAGAGGAAGACTTCTGCTCCTGCAGCTGTTTTGACTTCCTGTTCACGATGACGCTCAGAACAGAAACAACCTGAACGTCTCCTAAAACAGTTTCCACGTCACAAAAACTGTTAAAACATTAAAACGTTGGGACTGATTCAAGTTTTTAGGACTAAAAGCAGCAGAGAGCGATAAAATAACCAAAGAACCGAGTCAGCAATAATCAGACATGTTTGTAGCCTTTTAGCTAGGTGCTAATCAGATTCAACTTCCTGTCTGGACTGAAAACACAAGCCTGAAGTCAAACAGTTTTTATTTTATTCTTGTGAAAAATCCAAGTTTTAACGACTTTAATAACCTGATGAAACTGAAAACCTTTTTCACACAAAAAACTAAAATCATTTAATAATTTCTCTAAAGTTTCATATCTTTAATTAAATAAACAATATATTTTAGGATTTTATTACTTTTAAACACGTCTGTTGTCTGGTTTTATTGGTTTAAACGGATTCATTTCAATAAGACTGAACTAACAGACTTTGGTCTGGTCCTGGATAGTCCTGGTCCTGAACAGAACCAGGACAAACCAGGTTTTTTCCTGCAGACGCCAGTCAAAGTTTATAGTTCGTGTTGATGTTGCTGTTGCTGTTCATACGTGTTGCTGTTCATACGTGTTGCTGTTCCTACGTGTTGCTGTTCCTACGTGTTGCCATTCATACGTGTTGCTGTTCATACGTGTTGCTGTTCATATGTGTTGCTGTTCATATGTGTTGCTGTTCATATGTGTTGCTGTTCATACGTGTTGCTGTTCATATGTGTTGCTGTTCATATGTGTTGCTGTTCATATGTGTTGCTGTTCATACGTGTTGCTGTTCCTACGTGTTGATGTTCCTACATGTTGATGTTCCTATGTGTTGCTATTTGTACGTGTTGCTGTTCCTACGTGTTGCTGTTCCTTTGTGTTGATGTTCCTACTTGTTGCTGTTCCTACGTGTTGTTATTTATACGTGTTGCTGTTCCTACATGTTGCTATTCATACGTGTTGATGTTCCTACGTGTTGATATTTGTACGTGTTGCTGTTCCAACGTGTTGATGTTCCTACGTGTTGCTATTCATACGTGTTGCTGTTCCTACGTGTTGCTATTCATACATGTTGCTATTCATACGTGTTGCT
>NC_056516.1:38827401-38829693 GCF_014905685.2 Nematolebias whitei
GTACGCGTTGCTGTTCGTACGCGTTGCTGTTCGTACGTGTTGCTGTTAGTACGCGTTGCTGTTCATACGTGTTGCTGTTCATACGTGTTGCTGTTCCTACGTGTTGCTGTTGCTTTCCGTGTGTTGTTGTTGTTCATGACTGATGTTGACAGAAACGTCACAACAAGCCGACGGTCCAGTCAGGACTGAACTCAAACCATCTTTGCAGCAACACATCTGAGGATCTGCTTTTATTTTATCAACGAGTGAATATTTGAACAATTTTGTTGTAAACTGATGTTTGATCTTTACATCAAACATCAGCTGTTCAGAAGAGAACACACTTACATTTTCTACAGTAAAATGTTTCTGTCGTTTCAGTCTCAACTTTGTTTTTATTTGTAATTTCTGCAGCAGCTGATTGTGACGCCGCCCACCTCCACCTCCTCTCTGCAGGAAGTAACGTTACATAACGGCCAGAGCGCCGATCCTCGCTGCCTTCATCCTCCTCCTCCTCGTCTCCATCCATCCTCACATTTCCATTTCTCTGACATCAGCCTCCGATCAGAACTAAAAATAAATCTTCAGTCCTCCAAATGACAATTAAACAATTTCAACACAAACAAAACGTTTTGTAGGACGAACACTGGAAACCTAAAGTTCAGCTTCTATCAGAAGTCATCCTAACAGTTCATCTTCATGAATCAAGTTTTTATTGAACATCCAGTTGTTTGAAGTAAATCTGAAGAACTGAGAGGAACTGTTCCCTTTGGGTTTGTTTTGTGCAGATTTATGTTTGAGAACGTGGGCTCAGAACCGAGGAGGAAACCAGAAGTTCCAATCGTGGACGAGTCGGTTCAGCTCGGCTAAAGATCTGCAGGAAGGTCAAAGGTCAAACTGAGTCACAAGTTGATGAGGAGCTGCAGAAATTCATCTTTTCTGCTGTTTGAACTAAAAAACCATCAGATCTGAATCTTGTTTTTATTTGAGCTTCTGGTTTCATGAAAACTGAACCATTCAAGATTTTAAACATTTCGTGACGACAAGAAGCAACAAGTTAAAGAGCGAGACGAGGACACACGTCTGATGAACCTCACTTTGGAAGAACCGAGTCTTTAAACCCACCAGAACCAAAGAAACCCTGAGATGGAGGAACCAAAGTTCAGCTCAGTGAGAACCGGAGAGGTGTTAAAACCAGAAGACGAGCAGGACTGTACCTGATCTTAGGAAGAGGAGTGAAACCGGTTTCCCTGCCGGGTTCAGACACGCTCACGGGGAAACCCCCGGCATTCCTGACCCACATCAACCGGAAGAACCGCAGACGTTCCCGATCCGTTCCGTCCACCCGTCTCCTCACACAGCTGCGTCTGAGCTTTCACTTCTCTCCTCTGCCTGCTTTGTCCTTCGTCACTGCAGCTCCCCTCCTCCTCCTCCTCCTCCTCCTCCTCCTCCTGGTGTTTAATCCTTCCTCTAACCAGGGAAAACCCTCCCTGCTCGCCGCAGAGCTCCTCTCCTGCTAAAAACAGCTGAAGGACGGAGGCTGAGGCTCCGAATGCTCAGCTCTTTAATTCCTCGTCCAACCTGAGATTAGCTGCTAACCTACATACCCCCCCCCCCCCCCAGGATATTAACACTCGACAGTCTGCAGTGAGCATCGATCCGAGCGCTGCGGTTTAACAAACACACAGGAGGGAAACAACCAGCCGAAGCTGCACATTCAGCTGTTTGTCACTCAGGAAACATCAGCTGCTTTTCTCTACGTCACAGAAACTTTAAAATGTTTCTTCAGGAATGAACTCTTTTATGAAAAGGGTCCCCAAGAGACGGACCGCGGTTCAGATCTGGACTCAAACGAAGTCTCATCTGGACCCACACTGGTTCTTAGGGTGCATTCACACCAGCCCTGTTTAGTCCACTTTAATAGAACTCAAGCTCGTTTTCCTACAAAGTCCGGTTCGTTTAGGGAGGTGTGAACGCACCATCGAACTCTGTCACGGAACAAAAAGGCGAACTCTGGCCCGGGCTAAAACCTAGGTCTGGGTCCGGTAGAAGAGAACTCCAGCGCGGTTCGAGTACAGTGTGAATGTAAACAGACCGAGACCCGCTCCGCTGGGTAAACAAACACACATTTCTCTGACCTTATATGGAGCCGTCAGCTGCCTTGTGTGAAAAACAATATTCGCCATGGTCTTCTGTCTCTTCTTCTGCTCATGCTGAGTCCATTTTTGAAAAATGACAAAATATAACTCCTAAAACGGCTAAAACTTGATGCCACTTCGTTTTTATTTTTATTTACAGAAGAAGAGACAGAAG
>NC_056516.1:38834693-38834858 GCF_014905685.2 Nematolebias whitei
TGGTTCAACAGGTTGGTTCAACAGGTTGGTTCAACAGGTTGGTTCAATAGGTTGGTTCAACAGGTTGGTTCAACATGTTGGTTCAACATGTTGGTTCAACAGGTTGGTTCAACAGGTTGCTTCAACAGGTCGCTTCAACAGGTCGCTTCAACAGGTCGCTTCAAC
>NC_056516.1:38834868-38835897 GCF_014905685.2 Nematolebias whitei
GCTTCAACAGGTCGCTTCAACAGGTCGCTTCAACAGGTCGCTTCAACATGTCGCTTCAACAGGTCGCTTCAACATGTCGGTTCAACATGTCGGTTCAACAGGTCGGTTCAACGGTTCGGTTCAACGTGTCGGTTCAACGGGTCGGTTCAACGGGTCGGTTCAACGGGTCGGTTCAACGGGTCGGTTCAACGGGTCGGTTCAACATGTTGGTTCAACAGGTTGGTTCAACAGGTTGGTTCAACAGGTTGGTTCAACATGTCGGTTCAACAGGTCGGTTCAGCAGGTCGGTTCAACAGGTCGGTTCAACAGGTTGGTTCAACAGGTCGGTTCAACAGGTCGGTTCAACAGGTTGGTTCAACAGGTTGGTTCAACATGTTGGTTCAACAGGTTGGTTCAACGTGTCGGTTCAACGGGTCGGTTCAACGGGTCGGTTCAACAGGTCGGTTCAACAGGTCGGTTCAACAGGTCGGTTCAACAGGTTGGTTCGACTGCACAGTGCAGTGTGAATGCAAACGCACCAGCTCAAATGTAACAAAAGCTCATGAATATTGGTCCCGAACCGAACCGAGTCTACCGAACTATCAGGTGTGAAAACGACTTTAAACTAGTTTCCAGAACTTTCCAGGGTTCTGTTGGAGCTACTCGTCCAGTTTAAAGGTACCAGCACCGAGTCTCCTGACGACCCGGTACCACCGAGGCCTCGATGCTCCATGTCTTCTCTAATGAGAACCTTTTATATTTTCACATTGTTCCTTATACACTAAATATATCCTATTATTTTACATTATTAGTATTTAGTGTATATCTTAGATCCTTATAAATGGTTTATTTTTATACTTTGTATTTTTGCTATTTTGGGTGTACCTGGACTCTGAGTACATACTTTGTTCCACCTCACGTACCATGTGATGCAAATGACAAAGAATCTTGTTCACATTTTACCAAATTTAAGGTCGTTAACGGCCGACAGGAAATTGACTGTAGCAGAGCCGTGATTGGTGGACGAGCAGCAGAGCTGTGATTGGTGGA
>NC_056516.1:38835907-38842362 GCF_014905685.2 Nematolebias whitei
AGCAGAGCCGTGATTGGTGGACGAGCAGCAGAGCTGTGATTGGTGGACGAGCAGCAGAGCCGTGATTGGTGGACGAGCAGCAGAGCCGTGATTGGTCGACGAGCAGCAGAGCCGTGATTGGTCGACGAGCAGCAGAGCTGATGGCAGACGTGTCATGCTGATTAGAAAGTATCAGTGTTAGTTTGTGTTTTCATGTTTGCGTGCCGCTTTAAAAAAATGCTAAAACCTTTAAAATGACCTCTTTCAGGTCTCTGTTAACATGCCGCCTCCTCCTCCTCCTCCTCTTCCTCCTCCTCCTCCGTTCACGCAGGACTTCTGCCTGTTTTTAATACATTTAGTTATCTTTGTGTTACTTCTAATTTTAGCATGTTTTTAGCTACTGTTCAGCTAATTCTAGCTTTAGGTTCTGATTGTATAATTTCAGTCAGTGTTGTCTCGGTTCTCCTTCAGCGGTCGTAGGAGGTTCAGCAGCAGCACCTGCAGACCCACACTCGAGCTGCTCTGTTTCCCTGGCAACTCCAGATCTGGCTTGACTGGTACCAAACACACAGGATGAGGCTTCCCGGCCTACATGTCACCGACGTGACGCTTTATACATGTTTTCTGCCTCAGCTGCTTCCTTTCGTCACTTTTTCCTCCGGATCATAAAGTCCGGAGCCGTTCCTGGAGTTCTGTTGGATGTTTCCCTGCATGAGTGTGGTCCAGCTCTCCACCTCCTCAGCATGTCATTGGCATGTCTCCGATAGATGTGACATTTCCCGCAGGCAGAATTTCTTCCACTGCTCTGGATCTCGGTGCTGACGCCAACAGAGCCGGATCGGACCGCCCAGCTCCCGGGTAACTCCCCCTCATCATCCCCGCTCCGACCTCTCTGTTTACAAGAAGTGGCTCCTCGGAGGAGCTCACCTGCAGAGGAGAGATGTCTAGTAGGTCCAAAAGAACTTGTTAAGTCCAGTTTACCTCGACCCGCCTGAGCACGTCACTCACGGTTCAATGGACAGCAGCAACACCCAGAGGTCAAAGGTCAAATCAGCTGCAGCTTCAGACCGTGTCTACAAACGCACAACATTCTGTTACACAGGTGTGTGCGAACACAACGCCAGGGAGGAAAAACATCAGCAATGACTTTAGGCAACTGTCGCTGTCCATCATTCTGTGAAGGGTCAAAGGTCACCTGGAGTCCATCATTCTTCAAAGAGAGATTATTCATGAGTGGAAAACATTTCAGACAGCTGACAGTCTTCACAGCAGATTCACCCTGAAGGTCAGACTGTGCAGTGACTCTACAGGCTTCAGTCAGCAGGTCAAAGGTCATGACCTCTTCCCTCTAAAACAACATGGCAGCTCAAGTCGGGTTTGGAAAGTTTTCTTTTATCTGAAGGAACCACAGGACTTCTGGACCAGAACCAGAGCAGAGGGCAGGCGTTTAGCCAGAATGCATTGCAGCTGTCAGCACGGTGGTGGAGGCTGTTGGTTGGGGCTCCTGTCAGTCACTGAGTGGATCAGAACTCTGGAGACCAAAGGGTTCTGGAGTCCAACAGCTGAAGCTTGGCTCAAACTGGGTCCAACAGGACCATGATCCAGAACACAGCTGCTGATCTACAACAGAAAGGGCCAGAAAGATCAGAACCAATGGTCCAGTCAGAGTCCAGAACCTCAACCTGACTGAGATGCTGTGGTGGACCTTCAGAGAGCTGAACAGAACCCTCAGTGATGGAAAGAAGAGTGAACCAGAACTCCTCCAGAACCAGGAGAGACAAACAGAAACCCACAGAGTTCTGCAGCTTCTGGGTCTGGATCTGGAACCATTTTTTTATTGACTCGGTGGAATCTGTTTTTGTTCTCTTCAGGTTCGATTTCAGCCTCTTTAGACCCAAAAGACCGGATTAGTTTTATGAAGTCCTGGTCCATAAACCCTGATGACGCGTGGACTCTCTTCTTCACGAACTCCCAAACAGGACCGACCCGCTTCAAATGATAAATGCCAGATGTTTCCAGGTGTTCCTGGTTCTGCTAGTCTGTCTCAGGGCTGAGATTCAGAGAGGACACCCCCCACACCACCACCCCCCCCACCCCCACCCAGACTCTCAGGCTGCGTCTGGTGAAGACGAGGCTGGACGTCCCGGCTCTGCTCCCTGAGGTCATGGAGTTGAACCGACATCCCCAGACGAGCTTCAGCCCATCTGTTGTAGCAACGGTTGCTAAAACCCGGTCGGTTCTGAGGTTCTGTTTGCGCTCTGCTGTAATTTGAGGGCTTCAGACGGAAACGCTGGTTTGGCTGCAGAGACGCAGCTGAGGCCTCGACTCTTTCTGTGCAGCTCTTCAACAGGTCCGGTCCTGGAGGTCCGGTCCTGGAGGGTTCTGCATGTTTTAGATGTTCCTCTGCTCCAATGGGAGCTGCAGAACTCCAAGAGGTGATTCAACTGTGGAAACAGAGACAAATACAGGACTGGCCCTCCAGAACCAGGTCTGGACCTCCGTTGTCACCGTTCAGGAGGTCCCCCATCCTGAGTCCGGATCTGAAACAATCTTTTGTCTCCAAGTCTTGAATCAAATTAAATCCCTCTGAGGAGGAGGAACCACTTTCTTTACTTTATCTCTTCATCTTCTAACGCTGTTCTGTGTCCGGACCGTGGAGGCAACAGGTCCAGGAGAGAAACCCAGACCTCCCTCTCCCCAGAAACCCTCCAGGTCCTCCTGGAGGTTCCCAGACCAGAGAGGATCTATGAGCCCTCCAGAGAGTTCTAGGACATGTCCTGAAAACCTCCTACAGGAGGCATCCAGATCAGATGAACCTCCTCACTAACTCCAGAGGAGCAGCAGCTGGACTCCTCGCTCCTCCTCCTTGCTGAGCCCCCACCACCCTACAAAGGAAGACCAGAACAGTTGCTTGGGTCCAGGATCTGGTTCTGTTGGTCTTGGTCCAAGCCTCCTGACCACCGGTGAGGGCTGGAACATAGGCAGACCAGTAAATCCAGAGCTTTGTCTTCAGACTCAACTTCTTCACCATGACTGCACCAGACTCACCTCACCACCGGATGAAGAGCATCTCAGCGTGACCTCAGCAGAAGTAAGGAGGACCTTCAGGAGGATTAATCCGCACAAAGCAACTGGCCCAGACAACATCCCCGGAAAAGTGTTGAAGGAATGTGCTGATCAGCTCTGTGAGGTGCTGGCAGACATCTTTAACACCTCACTTACCCTGGAGGCAGTTCCCACCTGCCTGAAGACTTCCACCATCATCCCAGTCCCAAAAAGCTCTACAGTGACTGGTCTGAATGACTATCGGCCAGTGGCCCTCACCCCGATAGTCGCTAAATGCTTCGAAAAACTGGTCATGACTCACATCAAAACAACCATCAACATCAACGAGGACCCTCATCAGTACGCATACCGTGAGAACCGATCAACAGAGGATGCAATCTCCTCTGTGGTCCACACTGCACTCAACCACCTGGAGCAGAAAAACTCTTACGTCCGTATGCTCTTTGTGGACTTCACATCCGCCTTCAACACCATGATCCCCCAAACCCTGATGGACAAACTATCCACACTAGGACTAAGCCCCTCCATCTGCAACTGGGTACTAGACTTTTTAACAAACAGACCACAGTTAGTGAGGATCCACAACCTCTCCTCCTCCACCATAACCCTCAGCACTGGCTCTCCTCAGGGATGTGTGTTGAGCCCCCTCCTGTTTACTCTGCTCACATATGATTGTGCAGCTACCCATCCAGGCTGTCACATTGTAAAGTTTGCAGATGATACAGCGGTGGTGGGATGCATCACAAACAATGATGAGTCCAGCTACAGGCAAGAGGTGGAACACCTGGAGAGCTGGTGCAAAGAGAATAACCTTCACATCAATGTGAAGAAGACAAAGGAGATGATTGTGGACTTCAGAAGGAACAAAAACACCTACACCCCCCTGAACATAAGAGGATCTGCGGTGGAAGTGGTCTCCAGCTACAAGTACTTGGGTGTACACATGAACAACAACCTCAGCTGGAGCAACAACACCACCAGCCTGATCAAGAAAGCTCATCAGAGACTCTACTTCCTCAGACGGCTGAGGCGAGCTGGTCTGGGAAGCTCAGTCCTCACCTCCTTCTACAGGTGTGCAGTGGAGAGCATCCTGTGCTCGAGCATCAATGTGTGGCATGGAGGCTGCACAGCTGCAGAAAGAAAAGCTTTGCAGAGAGTGGTGAAGGCTGCACAGAAATCTGTTGGAGTCAGTCTCCCCACCATCACAGACATCTACACCTCCAGATGCAGGAAGAGGGCCACCTGCATCATGAAGGACCCCACCCACCCAGCACACACACTTTTTGCCCCACTCCCCTCAGGAAGGAGGTTAAGGAGCATTAAGTGTAGAACCACTAGACTGAGGAACAGCTTCTACCCTGAGGCTGTTAGACTCATGAATCTCTAACTAGAATAATCACTGTGGAAAACCATATCATGTTGCTGCTGATCTGTTTCATGTTGCTGCTGATCTGTTTCATGTTGCTGCTGATCTGTTTCAATGTTGATGTGTTCATGCGTGCACATCTGCTCACAGACTCATGTTCATGTTTGTGGTGATGTTCAATGTTTTATGTTATGAGTGCTTAGTGTATATTTAGTTGATGTTTTTTCTTAGTTCATATCTTAGATGTTATTACTGTTTTTCTTATACATTTTATTGTTGGATGTAACTGGGACCCTGTGTACATAATTTCGCTCCACCACATGTACCACATGAGGTGCGAATGACAATAAAGAAACTCTGACTCTGACTCTGACTCTGATGACCGACCGGAGCAACACCCTCATTACTGAGGAGGAGGCTAATGATTTATTGTAAAAGCTAAACTTTATCTTAAGTTAAAGAACTTTTAACTGAGATTAAAAAGTCCTCGCCTCAAGTTCAAACATAAAAAACATAATATGTTTCACCGTCAGCTCCGGAGCAGCTGACTCAACGTTTCAAATTAAAATTAAACATTTTACCAGAGCACAGAATAAATGAAATCAATCTGAACAACATATTCACCATAAAACAAGGAAGTGGGATTAAACTTTTCTGAATAAAAGTTGAGCTACAACCTTTTAAAACAGAAAATAAAAGAATCTTAAATCAGGACTTTTCTAATAAATCCAAATGAAAACTATAAATTTATTAAAACTTTATTGAAGACTCAGATCTGAAGCAGACAAACTTGTTTCCACTCAAGCATAATTATTGATCTCATTTATCAGTTTTCTGAACAGCTGGACCATTTTGAAGCATCAACAAAAGCTAAAGTTTCCTGAACCCAAGTGCATGCTGGGTGTTGTAGTTTTATCTAAAAGTATTGCGTTTACTTAAATAAACCCAAACCTGAGTTTAAAAATCCATCAGATAATTTCTGAGCAGAATCATCAGAGTTTGAAGGAGAACTCTGTCGACAGTAAACAGTTAAATGCCCCCCTCCTCCCCCCTGCACTTTATTACCCAGCATGCAGTTCTCTGAGGGACCAGCTGGGCCTGGATGTGAGGGCCGTTTGTAAGACCAGAGGAATGCAGAAAAACAAACTGACGGCGACTTTTTGAGGAAGGAGGAGGAAAACCAGAGCGGTCCCTGAAGGCATCATTAGGACGACGTTATAATCAGCATGAGAAGAACGACAGACCCTGAACGCATCACCGCTAAGATTCATCATAACCGCTGAGCTTTAAAACGCTGACGGAGCGCCGAGGCTTTTATAAAGTTGTTTATTCTTCATTTGTGTCCTTACAGAAAATAAAATGAATGGAAACAAACCCCGTTTGTTCAGAAAACAATCCAGACTTTCCTCTTGGTGCGAACAAACCGACGAGTTTTACGAACTAATTTAAAACGTGGACACAAAAACAGTGAAAATAAGAGTTTTATTTTGAAAGTTATTCTGAGGACAGTGGAGTAAAACAACAGTCTCTCTGCTCTGGAGGAAAATATAAAGAAAAAATAAAAGCCCAACGTTCCGCCCGCTGCCTCTTGTGATGGAGTTGAAAACAGAACCAGGAGAAACCGGGCCTTCATAACCAGAACTGGATGAAGACTTCTGCACAGAACTGAGAGGTCAAACTGGTCTGAGGAGGAGCTGCTTGGAGCCCAGCTGGGCCTCAAAACAAACAGGAAGTGAGGAGTTCCTCACTTCCTGTATCTGAAACCACAGGCTGCGTCAGCGGTTCTGCCCCGCTGCAGCCGGGTCATTTTATCAGAACCGTCTGTTTCTACAGCTGACCGGAGCCGGGTTCCCTCTAGAACGTCTCACAGAACTGAAGCGTTTTATTCTGAAGTTTAGAGGTTCTGACTGATCCGAAAACTGACCGAAGATTTAGAGGTTCTTTCTGACAGACGCTCAGCTCTGACAGGAACAAAGGTTCTGTAAGATGTAAACAACACAACACAAACAAGTGTTCTGTAAGATGTAAACAACAGAACACAAAC
>NC_056516.1:38842372-38842886 GCF_014905685.2 Nematolebias whitei
CAGAACATAAACAGGTTCTGTAAGATGTAAACAACAGAACACAAACAGGTTCTGTAAGATGTAAACAACAGAACACAAACAAATGTTCTGTAAGATGTAAACAACAGAACACAAACACAGGTTCTGTAAGATGTAAACAACAGAATACAAACAAAGTTCTGTAAGACGTAAACAATGGAACACAAACAAAGGTTCTGTAAGATGTAAACAATAGAACGCAAACAAAGGTTCTGTAAGATGTAAACAACGGAACACAAACAAAGGTTCTGTAAGATGTAAACAACAGAACGTAAACGGGTTCTGTAAGATGTAAACAACAGAATGTAAACAAGGGTTCTGTAAGGTGTAAACAACAGAACATTAACAAGGGTTCTGTAAGGTGTAAACAACAGAACGTTAACAAGGGTTCTGTAAGATGTAAACAACAGAATGTAAACAAGGGCTCTGCAAGATGTAAACAACAGAACGTAAACAAGGGTTCTGTAAGGTGTAAACAACAGAACGTAAACAAGGG
>NC_056516.1:38842896-38843472 GCF_014905685.2 Nematolebias whitei
GTAAACAAGGGCTCTGCAAGATGTAAACAACAGAACGTAAACAAGGGATCTGCAAGAAGTAAACAACAGAACGTAAACAAGGGATCTGTAAGAAGTAAACAACAGAACGTAAACAAGGGATCTGTAAGAACTAAACAACAGAACGTAAACAAGGGATCTGTAAGAAGTAAACAACAGAACGTAAACAAGGGATCTGTAAGAAGTAAACAACAGAACGTAAACAAGGGATCTGTAAGAAGTAAACAACAGAACGTAAACAAGGGATCTGTAAGAAGTAAACAATAGAACGTAAACAAACTCATTTATCCTTAATGAAACAAAGGAAACGGGCAGCACGGTGGTGCAACTGGTAGAGCTGCTGCCTCTCAGCGAGCAGGTCCCTGGTTCAAACCCCGGTCCAGGGGCCTTTCTGGGTGGAGTTTGCATGTTCTCTCCGTGCTGCGTGGGTTTTCTCCGGGTACTCCGGTTTCCTCCCACAGACCAAAAACATGCATGTTAGGCTGATTGGTAACTCTAAATTGTCTCTAGGTGCGAGTGAGAGAGTGAATGGTTGTTTGTCTCGTTTGTCTCCATGTG
>NC_056516.1:38843572-38847010 GCF_014905685.2 Nematolebias whitei
CCCCCGTGACCCAAAATGGAATAAACGGGTAAAGATAATGGATGGAAACGAAGGAAACTTTCTAACGTTGAAACTTGGAAATTGAACCATTTTTAGGAGAAATAATTTACATGTGATGTCAGCAACACGTCTCCTCTGGGAAGACCCGCTCTTCAACAACGGTCTGGAATGACCAGGAGACCAGATGTTCAGGTTCTGTCCCGTTCTGGTCTGATGAGGACTCTAGCGGTCCCTCAGTCCTGGCTCTTATCCTGGATGGAGCAGATGTTCTAAAACCTGCAGATGTTTTTACTGTATTGATGGAGTCTTTCCAGATGTGTCAGCTGCATGTGTTAGAGGCACTAATGCACCCCTATAGCATCAGAGAGGCAGACTGTTGGGACTGTGAGCTGATACCAGACCTGGATGGTTCCTCTCCTCTTTAGTCCAGAGGATAAGGTGTCCGTGTTTTCCAAACAGAACTTTAGATTTGGACCCGTCTGACCTCAGAACAGTTCTTCACCTCAGTCCATTTGAAGTGAGATCTGGTCCAGAGAGGACAGCAGAGGTTCTGGATGGTGTTCACATCTGGCTTCTTTGTCTGATAGAGCTTCTGTGGATGAACTGTGTGCGAACAGAACCAGACCTAGTTTTCCTGCAGGAGCCCCTGAGGGCTTCGTCCTCTGAGCTCAGTGTTCTTCAGGTTCTTCTAATCTGTGGATCAGATTATGATCTGGAGATGATGGAGATTAAAGTTTTTATTCAGGACCTTTATTCTGAAAGAGTTCCTCTAGTTTTAGACAGACTGCTGAACCTCTGCCCATCTTTACTTCTAACAGTCTCAGACTGAGCTGCTGATAGTTCTCCTCAGTAACTTCCTCCAGCTGGTTCTGATCCGGACCACACAGCCCTTTACAGCCCCTGAAAGAACTTTTTGAGACGGGTCGCTGCCATCAGATCCAAAATGACCAGATGTTCATTCATCTTTTTCTCTTCTTCTTTCAGCTGCTCCTTCTTCAGGGCCAGGGGTCACCACAGAACTAACTCTCATGAAGACTTGGTGGTTGTTTTAACGCAGATGTTCTTCCTGACACAACCACAGACACAGAGCTACCGCAGCCTCTGAGTGGAGCAGAGCTGCATCCAGGGCGCCGGAGGAGCAGAAGGTACGTTTGTTAATAATCAATTAATTTAATTATTTATTTGTTGCCTTCATCCTCTGTGAGTTAAACGTGCGTATGTAAACATGTAGTCCAAGAAGCTGAGCAGGAACTGGGCTCTACTTTAAAACCTGTCGGGTTTCAGGCAGAACCTGAACCGGCACCATGTGACGGCTCGGGGTTCTTCTAAAGCAGAGTGTGCTCATGTGATCAGAACTTCCTGTCCATAGGAGAACCCTCCATGAGAGGAGAGACCAGGAACTGGATCAACCCTCAGACTTCACAAGAACTCGGGTCCAAGCTGACGCTGCGTTCAGAGGAAATCAGACGTTTTAGTTTCCTGCGGCGCCTCACATCAGACTCAGACAAGCGGAGCTCCAACAGAAACTGGAAGCCACCGTTTCTCAACCCGACACCAACAGAACATTTAGGTTCTGTTTGGACCTCCAGACGTCTGAACTGAATTATTTACGTTGTTAAATGAAATAAAACGTTTCCTGCTGAACAAACGGGCTCACAGAGGCGCCGTGTGGATCGACGGCTGCACATTTTCACACCCAGCGTGCGCCACCACCGATTCCCCCCATCTGTGAGCCGCCAACGTCTGCTGCCTGCTCACACCGTAACACGACATCCGTCGCCACGCTCACGCCACGGGACGGCGTCAATATGCTGCGTTACACACACACACACACACACACACACACGGAGCGGGGTTTCCTGCTGCTGCACCGAGCATGTAAAATTAAAAAAACATGGCTGCCTTCATCATCTTAAACTGGACCAACAGATGAGACGTTTTAAACATCCATCACCTGTCTGCTCCGGTTGCCATGGTAACTCAGACTGAAGACCAATTCAAACTTTAACAGGAAACGGTCATTTCATGCACGGGACTTTGCACCTGAATGCACCACGAAACAAGCAGAGACACCATCAGTTAGCCTAACATGCATGTTTTTGGTCCATGGGGGGCAAACCTGTGACCGTCTCACTGTGAGGCGACAGCTCCAACAACGTGTCCACCGTGCCAATGATATTTTTTAAGTATTTTCTGTGGAAACAGTGTGAAGCACTCTATGACTAAAATTTACTCAAAGGGCTAAAACTGACAGTACGGTCAAAACGAGCAGAACAAGAACTGAAATGAGCCGAATAGAGGCTCAAAACAGTAGCTAAAAGTTGCAGAACAGTAGCTAAAAGCTAAATGTAGCATAAGAAGACAAAAACAGAGCCAATGGCTGAAGAGAAGTTAAAGAGAAACAAGAGATATACTTCTTGAAAACTCGTTTAATGTCGATCCATCACATCAGCTAAAGAAGTGCAAACCTTCAGCTGCAACTGCCTGTTTGAAATAAGAAATAAACACAGAAGAGAGGAAACGTTGCACGTTAGCTCCAGCTGAGTTCGGACATCAAAATTAATTTAAATAAACGAATTGGCCAAACGCTGCGAGACGTCCGCACCGAGCACGCTCCGTCACAAACACCACGAGGCTCACAGAGTCACCACGGGCCGGAGAACGTTCCAACGGGGGCTGCTTTCGGCTGCTTCACAATCACAAATAAAAACAAGCAGCTCGTATTTACAGCTCCAACATCAAACACCTCTCACTTCCTCCAGGAGACACCACACGACCCTCGACCCCATCCTGGACGTCGAGAAGAACCAGAAGCTCCCACGGGTCAGAACATTTCACCTTAAAACCCACCTGAGTCAGGTTCCTGCAGCGAACAGGAAGTGGAGGAAAACTGTTTCAACCTGCGGCGACAAACTTCTGCTCAAAGGTCAGAGGTCAAGCAGACACACGAGGCAGCGTGAAGTCCGGTCCAGACCTCCTCCTGCAACGGTTCTGAAGGGTTTCAGGTCCATAACAGATGTTTGAAACCCGGCTCTGCTCACAGATTACACGGGGACGTTCTCCGGTTTACTTTTACTCATCGTGTCGGACATTTTGGATTAAAGTCTCCATTTTCAAGATTTCTTTTACGTTTGTTTGACCGACCGAGGTTTGTTCCCAACGAAGGCTTTTATTTTGATAAGTCTACATGAAAACCAGCTGCTTCCTGTTTGGGTGTTTGTTCCCAACGAAGGCTTTTATTTTGATAAGTCTACATGAAAACCAGCTGCTTCCTGTTTGGGTGTTTGTTCCCAACGAAGGCTTTTATTTTGATAAGTCTACATTAAAACCAGCTGCTTCCGGTTTGGGCGTTTGTTCCCAACGAAGGCTTTTATTTTGTTTAGTCTACATTAAAACCAGCCGCTTCCTGTTTGGGTGTTTGTTCCCAACGAAGGCTTT
>NC_056516.1:38847020-38855686 GCF_014905685.2 Nematolebias whitei
AGGCTTTTATTTTGATAAGTCTACATTAAAACCAGCTGCTTCCTGTTGGCTCCACAGTTCTGACCAGTTCATTGATAAATGACAGTTAGGTCTCGTGGTGAACCTTCAGCTCTAAATGTTTTTATTTTGCATCAGAACTCTGCTGTTCTTCCAGGGTATGGTTCTGGAAAAAATGACTTTAGTTCTGGGTCTGAGCAGAAACGGGTCAGATCGGACTCAAGCTCAGAGATTTTGGACTTGAAATTCAAACTAAGACCAGCTCTGCTCTGTGATCCTGACCCGGTTCTGTTGACAGAACGCCGGTTCTGTTGGTAGCACTTCAGAACTGATGACACTTCAGAGTCTGGACTGGACTTCATGAAACTGGACCCACCTGTTTACCAGAACCCACTGCACATGCTCAGTAGGAGCTCTGCATAAAACTTAAACATCCCGACGCTCAGGAACCGGACCCGCATTCCAATTAGACCCGGGACTCACCTTTGAGGTTCTTGGGCCGGTTCTGTTTGGTGCGGGGCATCTTGGCGCCGGCTCACAGCTGCATGTTGGGTCGTGGTTCAGCTCCTGGGTGCATCTGCAGAACATGGAACAGAACGTGATCAGGATCTGTGTTGTAACAGGTGTCCCTGAGGAGCCGGATCAGAACCGCTTGGGTGTACAGCGGTAGGACGGTGCGTCCGACTGACGGAGACAACGAGCTGCAGCGAGAAGCGGGCACAGACATCCAGCTGAACTTCAGCTCGCCTTCATCCCTCTGTCCGCTGAACGAAAGAGGAGGAGCAGAACTCCTCAGAACCCGGGTCCAGATCTGCAGCATCACCTCCTCCCTCCTGGTGCAGCAGCAGGACCCTCTTTGTCTCCCCTCCACTGTTGCATAACATCTACAACTGGATGGAGCTTCAGCTGCTGGAGGATGACATCACCGCACGGAAAACTGACACGCACACGCGCAGAGGCTCACCTGCAGCGGTCCAGCATACAGACTGCCCGCCTGTTTTGGAGGGAACGCTGCGTCCTGACCAGGTGAAGCTTGCACCTGCGGAGCCGGAAGCAGCTGAAGCTCCGGCACGTGACGAACCGGGCCTGGCGCCGAACCGAGCCGAGCAGAACCGAGGCTGTTGCAACACGTGAACGCCCTGTAGGAGAGGGCGGAGTCAGGGAAACCCCCTCTCTCTGCAAACAGACCGAACCGAGCCGACGAAACCTCCAGCGCGCGCACAAATGGCAAAAACTCGTGAACGCGCTTCGGGCTCTCCAGGAGCTTTCACGCATTTCTCATCAGGACCTCTCGAAAAAGCAGAATCCGACCGAACAGCGCGCGCGGGGCTGCACGCGACAGTCGGCCCTCCGAGTTCACGGCAGCCTGAAACCGGAGCAGCTTCTCCGGCCGCGGCGCGCCGACAGACCCGCTCCGTCAGCCGGAGACATGGCGGCGGGCCGCGCGGGGTCACACTCACCAGAGCTGGGCAGCTGGTGCCGCCGTGGGGGGGTCAGCTCGGTTCCTCACCTTCTGTCTCACTTTCTATTGCAGGAAACACGCAGGCCCTCTGACGTCAGCGGGGGTCCCGTCTCCGCCTCCCAGACAGAGAGGGGGTTCCGCCCGGCCGCAGGGGGCTCTCGACGGCCGGAACACCAACAGAATAACTGGGCCCTCAGTCGAACCGGGCCGTCCGTCGGGGACCTCCCTGCCGGGCCCTCGGCCTCTCCTTGCTGGGTTCAGGACTTACGGTTTTCCCGGAGGTTCCTTGTCGGGTCACGTTGTTCCTCTCCGCCACCACCGACCGGGTTTCCCCCGCTCCAACCCGCAGCAGGGGCACCTCAGCCCGGCTGGGTTCCGGGGCGGTGCCCGTGGTCTCAGAAGGAGACGAGCCGCGGCCTCCAACCGGTCCAACCCCCCCCTGTAAGAACCACGTCAGAACCGTACCAAACATGTCAATACTAACAGGCTAATTCCATTAAAATGCAGTAAATTAAACAGCTCTAATAAAACATTAAATTTTAAAAAATTAAAATTTCACTTTAAGTTTCAGTTTTAGCTAGCTAGCTGTTAGCTAATTACAGTTAGCTTGAGAGCAAAATCACAAAACTGATTAAAAAATTAGTAAAAATGTTCTTAAGGTTCACTCACAACAGAAGAGGGCCTTGTTTTGTTTACTTGTTTGTTTACTTCACACTTTCTCCGTGCCCAACAAAGCTAAAGGAGGCCGGGCCTCCCGCAGCAGGAGCCCCGCAGCCCGGCGGGCTCTGGGGGACCCGAGGCCTCCTGCCGGTCCGAACATCTATTAAAATCCGAAATAACTAAAACCTACAAAAAAAAAAGTTTCTGTTTTAAAAAACAAAACACTCCCAATTTATAAAGCACAAGAAAAAAATAATGCAATTTTGTTTTAAGATAATTTTGTAAACGATTTAAACAATGAAAACCTTTTTAAATACACAAATAATATAATTAAAAATATTGTAACAAAGAGCAAATGGTTAATTTTAAATGTAAACACATTTAATAATAAACTGGCTGCTGCTGGTCAGACTGGGATCGTCTGGCGCCGAGCTGATGACTCTCAGCTACTACCACTCAAACTTCAGCTCCGTATCAGTGAAACAGCAGCTGTGGCAGCCGCCTTGAATGAGCAACATTAATCAGTTTGTTTCATGTGTTATTTTGCTAACACAGCTGACTGGTTCCAGGTGTGCAGGCTCGAGTGATGTTCCAGATGTTGTCTCTGTTTCTCTGCACGGACTTGTTTTCCACCTCGGCCTCGTGATAAACTGCGAGACGCGAACGCCTCCTCCTCCATTAATAATTGTGAAACTGATTTCACGTCCCACTCAGGAGCTGTGTGAGACCAGACGGTTCATTTGGAATAAAACGCACTTTAAATGTGTTTTAATGATGAGGACTGTTCCTGTTTTTGCTCCGGTTCCTCCCACACGCCAAAAACATGCATGTCGGGTTAATGAGTAACTGACACCGTCTCGAGGGTGAGAGTGTTGTTTGTCTCTGTGTGTCCCACCTGTCCAGGTGTCCCCCACCTCTCACACAGAGACGGCTGGAAATGGACACCAGCCACCCGGAAAAGAAGCAACAAGCAGCGCCCGTGTGTTTGTTTGTTTGTTTGTGTGTTTGTTTGTTTGTTTGTTTGTTTGTTTGGATCGAGTTCCTAAAAACTTGAGCTGCTGTTGGATCCTGCAGCAGGTTTCCTGCAGCGCTGAGATGCGACAGATCTCCTGCAGACTGCGAGTGGGCCTCAGCCGAGTTCATGACTCACCTCTGCTGCTGCTGCAACTAAAACAGCTGAAACTCTTGCAGGAGCAGGAAGGAGCTGCAGTCTGCGCTGCAGTCTGCGCAGCAGGAGGCGTTCAAACGCTCACAGTGCATCAGTAAATCCACGCCAGGGCCGTCGACTTTCAGAGAGTCGAGGAGTGGACCGGGCGGCGCTGAGGAAGGACTCGATTATGTAGCTGCGAGAACATTTCTCAGCCAGATGTTTTGAATTAGTGACTGCTTCCTTTAGCTTCTAGCTAAAACTCCGTTTCAGCTACTTCAGCATCACACTGTAGCAGAAAGTGTTTGAAATATTTGACACTTTAAATATAAAAAGTCCTGTTAAACGATAAACTTGTTCACAGCTTCATTGAACCAAACTATATTTCTGTTCAAGTTTCCCTGCAGGAAAACTCGGACTCTTCAGCTCAGATTAAACTAAATCAGCTGGTTCATTTATCAGCTATAAACACATTTACATCGGCTCTGAAAAATAACTAAATGAGTTTCTTTACAACCTATTAAGGAACAAGTCTTTAGAGTCTTGTTTTAATGGACAGCCAGTAACCCTGCTTCCTGTATATAAAGATAAAATCTTATTTTAAATCAAACAAGCATTTTTCATATTTAACATCAGCCGAAACTGCAGCTGTTTGTTTGCGAAGCTGCTCAGAAAAGTTGAGATGATTTTGTTTTCAGTCCAGGGTGAAGAAAGGCAGATTGTGTTTCGTGTTCAGACCCAGCAGAAACACATTTATTTAATTTTGTAGGCTTTTTTTTTTTTTGTTTAACTCGTGAACAACTGGGCAGATTTTAGCTACTCATTAGATGCATCTAAGCCTGATTAACTTTCAGCCCAATTCAAGATGGCAGCCGCAGCTAGTCGACTTCAGCAACACATCGATGGCTCTGGGTTAACGTTTACAGACGATGTTCTAAAATATGATGTGGAATTTGAAAACGCGGTGCAGTGCTCCTGCAACAATCTCACGTTACACCAAAAGTTCATTTAAATACAAATCGGGCAAACGTTTCTCCCCGTAATAGTCTATATTTCAGGGTTTTGTTTTATTTTTTCTGTTGCAGAAAAGAGATGAATTGTGAAGTCATAACTGAAGAAGAACAAGACAACAAAGTTCAGTCAGGTCATCTGGACGGTTTCTTTATTTTGGTTTGAGATGTTTCGTCCTTCATCCAAAGGACTTCATCAGTCCAAGGAGCCACAAACAAACTGACTCCCACAAGCAGCACACCCACATAGTGGACCAACCAGTTTGATAATGATGATAAGATGGTTTCTGGGGCCCGCCCTCTCCCCCGTCAACTCCTCTGAGGCAGCCATGGCCAAAGTGGTTCAAAACACCAAAGTCCATGCGCAATAAAAAGAACAAAAGTTTTAAATTCAACCGGAGAGAATCCATTCAAATAAAAGGCCTTTTTCCGGTAGTTCATCACAGCGACACTAAAGAAAGGAGAGATAGACCCACATTGGTTGCTTTGTTTACACCACACAATAAAACACTAAATAACAGACTGTCATGTAACATAAAACTAAAAATCATGCCACTCGCTACAAGTAGCAAATGGTTAGCTAAAATTCTAGAAGCAAAAGCTAAAGTAGTAAAAGCACTAACCACAAAAATAAAAATAACAAAATGCTAGCTACAAGCTGAAAGTAGTGACTCTTAATTCAAAATACCAAAACACTATGACAGTTTAAAAAGCCAATTATTAGCTAAAAGTGCAAATAGCTAGCTAAATGCTAAGAGTACCAAAGGCTAGCCGACATATGCCTGTAAAAATGAAACGCATCGTAAATACAACGCAAAGCTCAAGCTGTCTGGCAGAAGCAAGCGCCAAAATCTCAAAACACACTGGAAGTTGTTGTTTTTTGATACTTTTAAAGAATCCAGATGTAGCATCCCAATAAATCTTTCCTTCTCTAACAATCTATATTTCAGGATTTTTATCAGAGATATGCAGGAATGTAAAAAATAAACTGTGAGGTTACAATTGAAGGAAATCAAGGCTTTTTTTAAATTCTACCGGAGAGATCCATTAAAATAAAAGGCCTCTTTCCGGTAGTTTACCACAGCAGAGCTGTTGAAGAGATAGATACACAGTGGGTGCTTTGTTTACACCGCACCATATGATGTTACATAACCGAGGCTGTTGCCATGGAAACACCGGGATGTTCTTCCACCCCACCCTTTGGACACACGTGGTCCGTCAGGAACCAGCCAGGACTTTCCGTTAACCAGACTCGTTGCTCCTCAAAGACATTTATAGTCACTGAGAGGAGAAACAGCTCCACCATGACAGAGACAACAATCTGGAGATATCCTGATGCATGCTCAATAATCCAGGTAGAAAAATCTAAAAAAGTTAAATCTGGTCCTCTGAACATTCAAAAAACAAAACAACAAAAAAATGTAGAAACGTTTCGTCTCTCATCCAAGAGACTTCTTCAGTCTGAGGAGCTGTTTTCAGCTCAGTCTCTTAAATAGCACCTTCTCAGAGTGGATCAACCAGTTTGCTGCTGACAACCAGAACCAGCTGATCACATGCTCAAGAAGGACCATCAGCCTAACAATGGATCATTAGCACCTGATGGCTGTTTACTGTTCACAGAGGGCTGAGTGATACTAGCAATCACAGCATTGTAAGAGGGGGACAGTTGAACCTGGAGGCTCCACCCCTGTTTAATGATGGACGAGTTCTTTTCACAAAGATGGCCTCCTTTACTCCTCTCTCAAACCATCGTTCCTCTCTGTCCAGGATGTGAACATCTTCATCCCTGAAAGAGTGACCGCTGGCCTGGAGATGAGAGTAGACCGCAGAGTCCTGGCCTGATGATGTTGATCTTCTGTGCTGGTCCATCCTTTTGGCCAGTGGCTGTTTTGTTTCCCCGATGTAAGACTGATCACCCTCCTGACACTGAACAACATACACAACATTACTCTGTTTGTGCCGGGGGACTGGATCTTTGGGATGAACCAGTCTTTAATGTATTTTGGGGTTTAAAAGCCACTGGGACGTTATGTTTAGAAAATAAACGTCTCAGTTTCTCTGATACTCCCTCAACATATGGAATGACCGCTGGTCTGGGTCTGGGTTCCTCCTTTTCACCTGTTGGCTGACTGGAGTCCTGTTTGGGTTTCTTCTTTCAGGAAGGTCCAGTTAGGATATCCACATTGCTCTAGAGCCTGTCTTGTGTGGGATTTCTCCTTCTGCCTGGCTCCTGAGTTAGTGGGGACGCTGTCTGCTCTGTGGTACAGAGTCCTGATGACTCCTAACTTGTGCTCCAAAGGGTGATGGGAGTCAAACTGCAAATACTGGTCTGTGTGGGTGGGTTTGCGGTACACCTCAGTTTGTAAATGTCCTCTATCAGAGACTGAGACCTCACAGTCCAAGAAAGCCAACTTGTCATTTTTTACATCTTCTCGTGTGAACTTGATGTATTTATCCACAGAGTTGATGTGGTCAGTAAAATGTTGGACTTCCTGAGATTTAATTTTAACCCAGGTGTCGTCAACATACCTGAACCAATAATTTTTGAATGAATTTTTATGCCACTTTTAGGTTTAGTTACCCGTGTGCAACTTTTAGCTAACCTTTCTGTCGGCTTTCTTGGCTTAAAATATGAATTTCTGGCTCAGTTTTTGGTTTGACGATAGTCTTTTTGACTCAACATTTTTCAGTCAGGTCATCTGGACAGTTTCTTTTTTTTGTGCTGAAACGTTTTGCCTTCGATCCAGAAGGCTTCATCAGTCAAGGAAATACACAACAAAACTGATTCTTCCTCCAACAGCTTACTCGAATGTGGAACAAACCAGTTCTGCTTGTGATTAGTTGGTCTCTTTGGTACGCCCCTCCTCCATTGCCGGCCCTCTTCCTTGTTGACAGTCGTGTTAAACTGGTTGAAAACAACAAAGTCCATGCTCAATAATCCAGGTATAAAATCCAACATTTTTCAGTCAGGTCCATCTTATCACAAGCAGAACTGGTTTGTTCCACTTTGGAGTAAGCTGTTGGGGGAAGAATCAGTTTTGTTGTGTGTTTCCTTGACTGATGAAGCCTTCTGGATTGAAGGCGAAACGTTTCAGCACAAAAAAAGAAACTGTCCAGATGACCTGACTGAAAAATGTTGGATTTTATACCTGGATTATTGAGCATGGACTTTGTTGTTTTTGACTCAGTTAGTGACAACACAACATTAATTGTTTTGGCTTTTAGAAGGTTCGAACTGGATGAAGGTCTTTAGTTCATTATTGTAGCAAAATAAATGTGAACATTTGAGATGTGACGTTAAGCCATCTAACCCTAACCACGGCTGGTGGCCCCACAGGAAGTCGAACCTGTAGCTCATTCGTGCTGAACCTGACCGGGCCTGTAGCTCAAGGCCGAGTCAGCAGGCGCTCGCCGAAGAGCCCTTCCCCCAGGCTCCAGGGTGGGGGTCCTGTAAAACCACATCTGGATGAGGGACAACAAGCTGCTTGTTGCCTTCTCTCCATATGAGTATTTTAATGAATCAGTGCAGCTTTCACTGTTTCACAGTATTGTGAATTCTATGCCGGTCCATTGTGGTGAAGAGGGAGCTGGGCTGTAAGGAGAAGCTCTCTGTTTACTGCTCAGTCTACGTTCCTACCCTCTCCTCTGGTCCTGAACTCTGGTAGACTGAAAGAACCAGGTCCTGGATCCAGGAGGTCTCCTTAGAGAAGATAAGTTCACTTCTCCAGGAGACACTCATAGTAGAACCGCAGCTCCTCCACATACAGAGGAGCCAGGGGAGGAGCTTCAGACATCTGGCAAGGATAGACCCTGGACACCTCCATAGGGAGGTGTTCTGGACATGTCCAACTAGAGGAGACCCCCACAGAAAACCCAGGACACTCTGGAGAGACTCCGTCTCTTAGCTGGCCTGGGAACACCTTGGGGTCCTCCTGGAAGAGGTGGCTGTGGAGAGAGAGGTCTGGACCTCCCTGCTCAGGCTGCTGCTGAGACCTGAGTCCAGAACCAAAGGATGGGTGGATGCATGGATGGATGGAAGAATGGATGAGATTTTAATCTTTACAAAAAACACATTTACTGATATTCTGTCTTTTCAGAGCCATGCGGTAAATTCAAGATGAAAACTCGGCCTTTAAGACTTCATCATCATCTTCATCAACAGCAGCAATCATCTTCATCATCATCACCAGCAGAAGACATCATGTGAGTAAAGTTCTGACATCAGGACTATTTTAAGTTTTTTTCTCTGAACCAGAGCTCGTCAAGTGGTGACCCGGGGGCTGGACTTCAGTCACCACAGTGACTTTGGGGGGGGGGGGGGGGGGGGGGAGAAAAACAATTCTTCCCCCCCCCCCGTATTTCTGGCGAATTAGGATTAACAAACAATTTA
>NC_056516.1:38855786-38860207 GCF_014905685.2 Nematolebias whitei
AATCAGTTTAACTTTTTTTGTGGGGGGGTCGTCTGGTTTTGGGTTCAGTTTATTGCATTTATGACAATGCAATAAAACAAACACACTTAAAAGGTATTATTGTAAAACTTGGTTTATTTACAGAATGACTTCAATCGCTGGATGTCCGGCCCCTGAGCTGCTGCTCTCAGTAACTGTGGCCCCTGAGCTGCTGCTCTCAGTAACTGTGGCCCCTGAGCTGCTGCTCTCGGTAACTGTGGCCCCTGAGCTGCTGGCTCTCTGTAACTGTGGCCCCTGAGCTGCTGCTCTCGGTAACTGTGGCCCCTGAGCTGCTGCTCTCAGTAACTGTGGCCCCTGAGCTGCTGCTCTCAGTAACTGTGGCCCCTGAGCTGCAGCTCTCAGTAACTGTGGCCCCTGAGCTGCTGCTCTCAGTAACTGTGGCCCCTGAGCTGCTGCTCTCAGTAACTGTGGCCCCTGAGCTGCTGCTCTCAGTAACTGTGGCCCCTGAGCAGTTTAGATGAAGAGCCCTGATCTCAACAGTTTTTAGTTGAAAGTCAAAGCCGACTTCTTTTTCCGGCACAAAGTGTCGATGATTCCTGATCAGTGGTCGTGACTTTAACCAGCAAAAGATTTTATGAAAATTAAAAACACATGTTCAGAGTTTTAACGTGAGAACACACATCTGGAATAAACCGTCCCTGAACTGGACCAGTTTCAGGTCCGGAGCCGTTTAGTGGCTGCCGGTGAATTCCTTCAGTCAGCTTCAGGAGCACGTCCAGAACCGAGCCGAAGTTCTGACGTCTCCGTGCAGAGGGCGGTTCGGGCTGGAGTCCTGGATCCTGGTGCGGAGTCACCGTTTCCAGTGATGCAGCCGGAAAGTCCTGCCTGACGGGAAGGTTCTCACTAACGAGGGGAAACCCAGAGTTCATGAAATAAATTCACTGAACGTACAAAAAGAGACTCGGGGCAGAAAAAGCACGACAGATTTTTGGACCCAAACCTGGAATAAATAAACTTCCTGTCACTCAGAGCGACTCGGCGTCCGCTCCAGTTCAATTTCTTCTGAACTTTCAAAAACCGAGCTGCCTCTGAAAACAGCCGAACATCTGAAAACAGCCGAACATCGTTCGATCAGGAAGAGTCTACCACAGCATTTATTATAACTTATAAAATTATTAAACTTTTATAACAAATAGTTTCCAAGCACACCGAGATCTCTTCAGTTCCTTTAGAAACTTTGTTCTCTGTAAAAATTTTGCTTCTTAGCCTCGGTTTAGCTTTTAGCTACGGTTTAGCTCATTTTAGCTTTTAGCACGCCGAGGACCAAAGACAGTTTCTGTCTTTGAACAGCTCCAAAATCTGACAGCAGGTTTTATTTTTTATAAACTTTTATGGCGCACGAGTATTTCCGCTCCTGCAGCAAGTTCCCCAGAATGGCTGCTGGGGCTACAGGCGAGTGCTAACACAACGCCAGGGTGGAACGACATCAGCAATGACCTCAGAGGAGCAGCGGCTGCTGTTCATCCATCTGGTCATTTGGAGTCAGTTTGTCTACAAAGAAATGTATTCACAGTGGAAAACGTTACAACAGCTGACAATCTTCAGAGCAGACTCACCCTGAAGGTCAGACTGTGCAGTGCTCAGAGAAATGCTTTCTGTCATTTTAACGTTTGTTTTTTTAACCCTGGATCCTTTTCATCGTGACTAAACCGAGACCATTCGTTCATTTAGCTCCTCTGGATCCTGTTCTGGGTTTCAGGGAGCCGGTTCTTGGCGGGCGTGGTGAGGGGTCAGGAGTCCATCACCACGGCTCTTCCAGAACCGAACTAAAGTCCTGCAGGTTTTAGGACTGTGGGGGGAAACCAGAGAAAAGTGATTTAAAGAGACCTCCTCCCTGTGCAGCCCCCGTCTAAAAATAAATTAATTAATACAAATAATTTAAGAATTTTATCGTTTTTTTTACCTAAACTAAGAGAATCTGCTGAGGATCCAACCAAAACATCTGCTGAGGATCCAACCAAAACATCTGCTGAGGATCCAACCAAAACATCTGCCTCTCGTTTGGGCTGAACACCTGGAAAACATCGACACGGGGGGAAACGTTAAAAACCTCCGTTTGAGTCGTCGCTTCTTTTAGAAGGCAGGAAACACAGAAAAGAACGGTTGGAGGAGCTGGATGTTCTCCTGGCTCTTCATCCATCAGCTGATTTATGGCTGACTCACCAGATTTAATGACCCTCTGCCGGCTCCTGAGCGTGGGCCCCTCAGGAACATCTCAGCAGAACGGAGAACCCGGGCTTACAGTCAGCAAACTGACGGTTCTTCATTTGTTCATTATCCCCTCGGAGTCGGAGGAGAACCTTCAACTGTGACTTTGTTTTATTTACCGGAGCTCCTCAAAGGGAAAAGCCTTCACGTTACGGTTAAAACAAAACCGGCCTCTCCGAGGGACGAACACGGTCCAGCCGCCATGTTGGAAGACGAGCTCCAGTAGAGAAACACGAGCAGGTCGACGGTGACGAGTTCAGCTGCAGGCGTGAAACTGAAGAACAAGCACGGCGTTCTGTCGGAGGCGGAACCGCAGACGGTTCAGTCGGGCTCATCGAGCCTGGTCAGATCGTTTTGTTGAACCTTTCGGCTTATTTTTATTTCATTCATGAAACAACTTCAGCTACATGGAGTCATAGTAACAGAAACATTCATTTTCAGTAAGAGCCGAAAAGTTTCATTTTGTAGAAAATGTAACGTTATTTTTCTGAATGAAGCTAAAACTGAGCTGAAAGCTGAAAGTAGCAAAACGCGAACTGAAAGAAGCTTTAAAAAAGCTAATTCCTAGCTAAATGTAGCAAAATGCTAAAAGTTGCAAAAAGGTAACTGATTTGAACAGAACGACAGTTTTTATTTCAGATTGATTAAAACCCAAAGTGGCAGCCTGAATGAGCCGAAGGTTCTGATTTGTAACAGCTAAAATAACACGTCTGCAGATGCCGGCTGGATACTGAGACCTCGTTAAGGCCACCTGTTCAGCTGCTCGTTAACAGCCAGCCAATCAGGTGGCAGCAGCGTTCAGACCTGCTGAAGATCAAACGGATCAGAACGGTCCGAGTGAGCCGCAGCTTGGACGCAAACGTTTTGATGAGGTCAGAGGTCAAAGGTCAGGCTGGTTGAAGATGACAGAAAGGAAGCAGCAGCTCAAACCAACACCTGATCCAACCAGGTTCTGCTGAAAACCATCTCAGAACCAAGAAGCAGATGGGCTCCAGAAGAGCGGTCCTGTCAGAAACAGACTCCTGGTCCGAGGAGTCCGGTTCGCTGGACTCCACCGGCCCTCGGCCCCCAGATCTCAGTCCGATCAGAACCTTTGAGTTGGGGTGGATTTGCTGATATGGGCCTAAACCTCCGAGGAATGTGTCCAACACCTCGTTCAGTTTTTACCAGGAAGAACTCGGACAGTTCTGAAGGTGAAGGCGGTCCGACCCGGTCCCAGGACAAGATCTGATCATCCGCTTGGATTTTAAAACAGAAGAGGAGCCGAATGTTTTTTATAGGAGTCGATGAAGAGAAACAAACTGACAACTTCCTGTCACTTCGTTCTGAGATCTTTGAAACTACAGACCCCCCCACACCTGCACCCCCCAGGATTCTTCATCATCGTGTTTCCTGGTGTCTTTTCTCACGTCTCGGCCAACCTCTTGGTTATCTGTCACTTTGCTCTCATAGAGTGAACTGTAGATTTGGTTCTGAGGTCCGTTCAAGCAGAACTGACACCCCCCCCACCCCCCCCCCGCTGCCACCCACGCTGCAGCTCCCTAACGTCAGCCGCACGTCGAGCAACGTATCTTTGTATGAGGATGTATTTTTATCCAGCCTGGATGGAGGGGCCGGTGACTCATTCTCTTTATTTTTATCCCACAATCTGCCCCCCCTGCCCCCCCCCCCCACCCCCGCCCCTCAGAATAACAGGGAGCTGAGAGAAACACTGATGTTTCCCCAGATCTGCACATTTCATCACCTGTTTCACCACAATAACCTGCTCTTAAACCTTCCAGGAAGAAACGGTACACCCAGACCCTGGACCCAGACCCTGGACCCAGACCCTGGACCCAGACTAACGACCTGGATCAAAGGACCCCCGTCAGTCTGCTCCCTGAGTGAAATCAGTAGGAAGAAGCTAAAAAGGTTAATCTGGTCCTCTGGACGGGTTCAGAGACATTTTGTCTCCTTCAGTCTACAGACTGGGAGACAAAATGTCTCTGAACCCGTCCAGAGGACCAGATTAACCTTCTTAGCTTCTTCTATGCAGATTATTGAGCAGCATCAGGACAACAGGAAGAAGCTCGAGAAGTTCAACCTGCCGACAGGTGAGGGGTCAGAACGATGAGCGGATGATTCATGAACAAGAACACAGTAAACAAAAACAAACAAGAACACAGTAAACAAGA
>NC_056516.1:38860217-38860860 GCF_014905685.2 Nematolebias whitei
AAGAACACAGTAAACAAGAACACAGTAAACAAGAACACAGTAAACAAGAACACAGTAAACAAAACCAAACAAGAACACAGTAAACAATAACACAGTAAACAAAAACAAACAAGAACACAGTAAACAAGAACACAGTAAACAAGAACACAGTAAACAAAAACAAACAAGAACACAGTAAACAAAAACAAACAACATTATCATAAAACGTCTGGAAATGAGACTTAAAACCTAGTTCATCATCATCGTCATGATGAAGGTGTTTCACACGTTCATCTCATGATTTTAGATGTTAAAGGTTACCATGACCCCCCCCCCCCCCTTACGTAACTGTTCCCCGGGAGCGTGGTGGAGGAGACAAACTCTTCCCTCTGCAGGATTTCATTATTGATGAGGAGGAGGATTGTTTGGACGAAGAGGCTCTGCAGCTACACCCGGTTACATAACGGGGGGGGGGGGGTCCTCGGCTCAGTTCTGCTCATCTGAAACAACCAAACTGGTTTAAACATGTTTCTGCTCAATAAAATTGATCTGAGAGGAACAGCTGAAGTCTGAACTCAGAGGAACAGCTGAAGTTTGAACTCAGAGGCACAGCTGAAGTCTGAACTCAGAGGAACAGCTGAAGTCTGAACTCAGAGGAACAGCT
>NC_056516.1:38860960-38862906 GCF_014905685.2 Nematolebias whitei
ATCCTATGGAGACGCTGGACAGGTAGCGTTAACTGGAACTCCGTATCCGCTGATTCATCTTCAGAGAGGTAACGAGTCAAGTTTACTACCGAGCGTACCGAGGAAAAGCTGGGTTCGAATGGAGAGTGCTGTTTCTGAGTGCCGACATAAACATGCTCCCTCATCCATCTTTCACTCCTTTAAACTCCATCTTTCCATCCTTAAAATTCTTCTATCAAGTAGAAATCACTCCAGATATTTTAGAAATGTCTGTGTAAAGTTTCAACCATCGCCGTGTGGTTTTCTAATTGTACAGCTTGCTGATTAATTATGTTGTTATTTTTCATATTTTGCCAAATTAATGTAAATGTTTGATGTTAATCTTTGATTCTGTAAATAAATGGCCACATTCATTTTGATGGGTCAAAGATAAATAACGTCTCACGTTACATTTTATTAAATTCAATGCACGTTATATTCAGTCCAGAAAAATGAGAGAATCCGTTTTAATTGATGAATATATCTCAGCATCTGTTCATCTACATGAAGTTTGAACTCAGAGGAACAGCTGAAGTCTGAACTCAGAGGAACAGCTAAAGTCTGAACTCAGAGGAACAGCTGAAGTTTGAACTCAGAGGAACAGCTGAAGTCTGAACTCAGAGGAACAGCTGAAGTCTGAACTCAGAGGAACAGCTGAAGTCTGAACTCAGGAACAGCTGAAGTCTGAACTCAGAGGAACAGCTAAAGTCTGAACTCAGAGGAACAGCTGAAGTCTGAACTCAGAGGAACAGCTAAAGTCTGAACTCAGAGGAACAGCTGAAGTCTGAACTCAGAGGAACAGCTGAAGTCTGAACTCAGAGGAACAGCTCAAATTATTTTGGTAACGTTTTTTATTGTGGGGGTTAAAAGAATAACACCAAGGTAAGAAAACACTGAAAGAACCAAAAGTTAGTTTTAATTTGTTTGTTTGTTTGTTTGTTTGTTTGTTTCCTCTGGTATCGGATGTCGTGTAGCTGGAAGGATTTTACTGAAACCTTTTTACTTTAGGACATTTGTTATGGTGCGTAACCATGACAACAAGGTGTTTTTTACAAACAGGAGCAGTTGATTAACGTCTCAAAAGATTAGGAACCTGAACTCCAGCTCCAAATCAAAGAGAAGCCGTCTACAAGGAGAAGGGGCGGAGCTTCCAGTGTTTGCAGAAGATGCTGCAGATCTTCTCTGAGTGTGTTGTTAGGAGAGCTGTCTCTGCTGCCATCTTCTGGTGGGGCAGCAGCACCAGAGCAGGCGACTTCAAAAAGATCAACAAGTTCATGAAGAAGGCTGGATCCGTTTTTGTTCTGCAGCTAAACATTAAGCCAGATCAGCTGAAGGTCTCCTGGTGACCTGAGCAGCTGAAGGTCTCCTAATGACCTGAGCAGCTGAAGGTCTCCTGATAACCTGAGCAGCTGAAGCCTCCTGGAGACTTTAGCAGCTGAAGGCCTCCTGATTATTTTAGCAGCTGAAGGCCTCCTGATTACTTTAGCAGCTGAAGCGTCCTGGTGACCTGAGCAGCTGAAGGTCTCCTGGTGACCTTAGCAGCTGAAGGTCTCCTGGTGACCTGATCAGCTGAAGGCCTCCTGGTGACCTTAGCAGCTGAAGGTCTCCTGGTGACCTTAGCAGCTGAAGGTCTCCTGATGACCTTAGCAGCTGAAGGTCTCCTGATGACCTGAGCAGCTGAAGGTCTCCTGGTGACCTGATCAGCTGAAGGTCTCCTGGTGACCTGAGCAGCTGAAGGTCTCCTGGTGACCTTAGCAGCTGAAGGTCTCCTGATGACCTGAGCAGCTGAAGGTCTCCCGTTGACCTGATCAGCTGAAGGTCTCCCGGTGACCGGAGCAGCTGAAGGTCTCCTGGTGACCTTAGCAGCTGAAGGTCTCCTGATGACCTGAGCAGCTGAAGGTCTCCCGGTGACCTGAGCAGCTGAAGGT
>NC_056516.1:38862916-38869893 GCF_014905685.2 Nematolebias whitei
AAGGTCTCCCGGTGACCTGAGCAGCTGAAGGTCTCCCGTTGACCTGAGCAGCTGAAGGTCTCCCGGTGACCTGAGCAGCTGAAGGTCTCCTGGTCTCCTGAGCAGCTGAAGGTCTCCTGGTCTCCTGAGCTGTGCTCCCACCTGCTGGACATGATCGACAGTTACTTGCTGTTTTTTTCTGCATTTTACAAAGAACTCGTGGAAAAATCTTTCTTAGTTTTTATTTCTAGTTATTTTAGTGTTGGAATAATTTATGCCTCATCTCTGAGGACTCAGACTCAGTCCTGGACTTTAGTTTCTGCTCAGTTTCATGTTGAACGTCACTGAATGAAAACCAGAGTCACATTCTGCAGCCGAACGTCCAAAACTGAAGACATTTGGTGCAAAAAGTAAAAAAAGTTTATATTTTTAGCTTTTAGGAGTTTCCTGCTCATCAGCGTTCAGTCCTTCCTGTCTGCTGCTGGAGACACATGGACAGTTTCTGTCTGTCCCTCACACACGACCGCCCGGCGGGACAATAACCCCCCCTGCAAGGGCCTGGAGGGGTGGGGGTCCATTACTGTTTGTCCTGAGGAGAGGTTCTGCAGAACAATGGAGCCAGAGGACGTCTGACCTCCTCCTTCATCATCATCACTCTTCATGAAATGGGGACAAAGTCCATCCATGGACCAGGATGAAGACTGTCCATGGACCAGGACACAGTCCGGACCAGGACAAGAACTGAAGCGTTTTCTGCTGCAGTGATTCATAAAATAACTCGGAGTGATCGGATCTCAGAGCAGCCGAGTCCAACTTCAGTTAAAACTCCTGGACGTTAAAAAAAAGAATCGAGGCTCCAAACGAACAAACTGAAAAACTAAATAAACTAAAATAACTGGAGGGCTGCAGTGAATAAATATCACCTGCCACCAAAAGATGGAGGAGGGCGATCATGTTTCTGTTCAAAGGGTCTCGAACCACCGGACGGGTTTTAATCTCTCACAGATTAACTTTGAGTCAGTCGGATCAAAGACGGCAGGAGGAGGGTTTTATGGACGAGTTTTAAACTTTAAAAATATTTTATTTGGCCTTTAACACTGAGCTTTAGCTTAGCTAACGCTACTTTAGCTTAGCTAATGCTACTTTAGCTTAGCTAACGCTACTTTAGCTTAGCTGATGCTAATTTAGCTGTTGTCCTTGGTTCGTCCTGCAGCTGTTGACAGCTTTTATTCTGAAAGGATAACCCTCAAACAGCTGGATCAGGAACAAACCCTGAACCACGTGGACCTTGGAGTCCTGACCCGGACTGTGTTGGTCCTCAGCCGGGCCCAGACGGCCGGCGCTGCTCAGACCATCTGTCTGCGTTTTATAAACTGCTCATTATGAACCTCTGGGTCCAGAAGGACCAGGTCCATAATGCAAAGTGATCCGTCGGGTCGGAGGACTCGGCCCGCTGCCAGCCATTGTTCCAGGGGGGTCCGGTTCAAAGCGGGCCTGCAGTCCGCCCGTCTGGACCCGCGCCGTCCTCTGGAGTGTTTCCTGAGCAGGAAACCATCAGACAATAGAGCGAGTGGCTCGGTGTCGACAGGCAGAACTGGAGTCTGTCGGGTCCAGTTCTCGCTGAGGTCGGCCCGTTTCACGTGAAGAAAATCGAAAACTTATAAAATAAAATATTTTTCTAAACAAACGACGAGTTCCACCTGGTTCCAGACCTGCAGGACCTCAGAGGTTCTGGATCAACCAGGAGCAGCTGACCGGAGGTTCTGCTGCTCTGGAGCGGGCCGGTGTGTGTCAACACAACGCCAGGATGGAAAGACATCAGCAATGACTGTAAGCTACAGCCCATCACTCTGGAAAGGGTCAAAGGTCACCTGGACTTAATTAAATTCTTCAAATATGTTTTTTATTTACTCGGGCCAGTTTCCTGTTTACACCTTTGCAGCTCTACGGAACCAGAACCTCATCAGAACCTGAGAAGTCCCTCGTCATGAAGCACTTCCTGCTCACGGCGCTCCTGTCAGCTGGCCTCCGATTGGTCCGTGGGGTCACATGATGCGCTCTGTTCTGGTAAAGAACCAAAAAGACCAGTTGAGTTCCAGCGCAGTCACTCAGAACCCGACTCTGAGCAGAACCAGAACCTGAAGGTCCGTCTGGAAACAAGAACCCGGAGTCAGAAAACTAAATAAAATCTGAAGCTGCAAACTGAGAACGATGACTCCGTGCCTTTATTTTGGTAATCAGTTTTTACAGTCCACCTACTGAGCCGTTTTAGCTGTTTATAAAACCTTCGGCTCATTCAGGGTTTGATTTGTAGTTTTTGTTATTTTCAAAAATATTTTAAACTTTATTTACAATATTTTATCCAAAAAATACACCGAATTTTTTTAAAATTTCCTTCAGAAACTTTCCTAATCAGCTTCAGCTGCTTCGGCTCTGGTTTAGTCTTTTCAAGGTACTTTTAGCCTCAATATGGCCTTTTGCTACTTTTAACTACTTAGTCGTAGTAACCTTTGCTACTTTTAGCTAGCATTTTGCTTTTACCTTTTAGCTGTGGTTTTGCAATCAACTTCATGAGTCATTTTTGCTCATTTAGCTTGCAGCTAACATTTAACTACTTTTATGTAGCCTTTGGCTATTGTGAATTTTCAGCCAGCCTTTTGCTAATTATAGCTTTAGTTTAGCTTTGTTATACTTTAAGATTATAGCTAGCCTTTTGTTGCTTTGGTCTAGCGCTTTGCTGCTTTTAGCTTTAGGTGAATCTTTTGTCACTTTTAGCATTTACCTTTCAATGTTGGTTTGTGATTAGCTTTTTGTGAAAGTAGCTTTTTGCTACCTTTAGCTTTTATCTAGCTTGAAGGTTTTATGTGTCTGAGAGACCGAGTGGAAGCGGCTCGCAGCTTTGGAGCAGGGTTGAAACTGTTTTACCATGGTGGACCAGGTGGACTACATTCTGTGTAGGAGGAAACCTGAGGGACATGTACGAGGACAGCAGGACATGTATGAGGACAGAGGACAGAATGAGATGGAGGATGACTCACTGTGGACACCCCTGAAGAGGGAAAAGCTGAAAGAAGAAGAAACTCACAGAATCCAAAACGTCTGGAACATTTGCTGAACGTATCAACTTGTGTCGACTTTGAACAAACTCTTGTGGACAGAAGTCACAACGACCCACGAAGGTTAGCTCGTCCCGTCGGCGCTTTCAGCCGCCATGTTTTCTCGTGGACTTCGCTGTGGGGCTGTCGGGGTCATCAGGGGTCATCAGGGGTCATCCTGTAGATTCTGCTGTCTGTATATTATCTTGGTCTCCAAGTCTTCGATGGGACGCGTGCATGTCGTCTCTCAAAGAACATCTTCAAGCAAATTGACCTGTCGGCCACAAGTAGCTAAAGACAACTCCTGCCACCTTCCTGCCAGTGTTGCCAACTTGGTGACCCCGTTGCCAGGTCTAGCGAGCCTCTGGACCCTCCAGCGACGTGTAGAACAGCTGATACCTGGTTTTCTTACTGAGGAGTTGGCAACAGTGCCACAGCAGGCCAGCAGAGTCCGCCACAGACGGTAAGACCTGGAGGAGTGAATTCTGCCCCAACAGGAGGCAAATTTAACCGTCCTGGGTACGTGTTCTGACCCTGATCAGCCAGAGGCCTCAACCTGGTACCGAACCAGCCAGCCTCAACCAAACCCCTTCAGCTCCTCAGCGAGACCTTCCCCTTTAACTCATGACCCACCTTCTAAAAACAATCACTCATTTCCATAGTTTCCCTCCATACGGTCTACTGTTGGACTGAGCTTCCTGGTGTTACTTTGTTGTCTCGCCTCAAGTCAAGTCCAGGAACTGAATCCTGTCAAACCAAGACCCCCTTCAGACTCTTCAGTCCAAGCCAGTGTCCACAGTCCTCTCAATTCCAGTGAGACCCCTTAATTATGACCAGTACCCATCGTTTGATTTCAATTAAGTCTCACCTGATCGTTCAGGACCAAAGTCCGTTGGATCCGCGTCAGTCGCTGGCGTTCAGTCAGTCCTCTTCTCTGAAGTCCTAGGTCTGAGGGTTGGGCCTGGAGGTCTGTTCCAGGATCCATCGCGGACCAGTTCTGTCCGGACCCTCAGGAACCACAAAACGGTCGAGTGGACTTCATCAAGTCTTTCATTTGGATCGGTCCGTTTCACGGGAAGTCAAACCGTCTGCCGATGTCAGTTCTGATCCGCCTCCCCCGCCTGGCCCGGTGTTTTCCAGAACCGAACCGGGCAGCCAGGTCTCACAGAGACATCCTCAGTGTCTCTTGATGAGCGCCTCCACGTCTTCGTTCAGAAATTATAACTGTTAATACAAGAAGTACCGGACGCATCAGAACCCGAACAGCTGATCTGAAACAAGCAGAACTCCAGAACCTTGGTTCTTTAAAACCCGTTTATTGGACCCGACTGCAGAACCTTCAGGGTCCAGGAGCAGTTTTTACAGAAACATTCAGAAGTTATAAAAAACTTAAAAAGAATTCATTTTACAGAATTTACAACGTTTGGTCCGAGAGCTTCTGTTCACAGACCGGACCTGCGGTACCGTCCAGACCGGACCTGCGGTACCGTCCAGACTGGACCTGCGGTACCGTCCAGTGGGAGTTTGTTTCAGTCCGGTTCATCCAGAACCAACCCGGAGGATCTTAGTCCCTTCATTTACAGGATCAGGTTTGGTCCAGGTCCGGTCTCAGCGAGCAGATCTTCCTGTGAGGCCTTCAGGGTCCTGCTGCTGCGGGCCGGGCCGGTGCCGAAGGTCCGTTACCAAATCATGAGAACGACTTCACGTTCAGAACCGTCTGCATCAACGCAGTGCAAAATGTTCCGACTGACATTTAACTTTGGCATTTGGACCCGTGAGTCGGCGGTACCACGAAGAGATTCTGGTCCAGAACCAGAACTGGACCCGCAGGTTCCTGCTGCAGTCAAACAGGGAAACTGACGCAGCTCGACTGGTTCCGCTCGGTCCGAAAACACTGGATAAAAATCAAAACACATAAAATATCCTGGTTTGAGTTTGAACCGGGCCCAGTAGAACCTGGACCTGGTTCACCCACCAGGTGGTCATAATGTTGTGGCAGACAGCTGCTTCAAGTTAAAACGTTAAAACAGGAAGTTTGGTCAAAACTATACATACAGGCTCCAACACACCCAGACCAGGACCGGACCGGACCGGACCGGATCACTTCTAGATGGATTTATTTTCTACAACATTCAGTTTTTTTAAAAACTGGGTCTGAAGACTCTTAATTTGACGGGACCTTTTAACTTCCTGTTAGTGATCATGATCGACTGGTTCTCCTCAGAAGAAAACTGGTCCTGATGTTCAGGAACCACGAAGACTACAGCCAGTCATGAACTGGAACCTGTCCCTGTCCTCCAGAGACCCCGTCCTCCAGAAACCCTGTCCCTCAGAGACCCCGTCCACCAGAAACCCTGTCCCTCAGAGACCCCGTCCACCAGTGGACAGTTCTACACCATCATGGACTGAGAGGACCAAAACCTTTTGAGCTGGACTGAAACCTGCTTCTGTCCATGTGGACGAGACAAATGTCTCCTGTTTGGTCTGATGAGACAAAGGCCGAGACAAGAAGGACATCTGGAGGACTCGGACCTGGGGACAGTGACCCAGCGGCCAGGCACGGTGGTGGCAGCATCATGCTGCGGGACATGAAGGTTCTGGAGGAGTTAACCCAGAACCCTGGTTCTCTGCTGCGGAGCGGCCCGATAGAATCCCACCAGAACCTTGATGCTGGGACAGAAGTCCTGAGGTCCAGTTGAGACGGGCTGAGGGACACTGAACAGAGGTGTCTGTAAAGTTCTGACCCGATGAGGATCAAACTTTTTTTAAATCCTTCCTGGAGGAGGAACCGTTAATCGGACCTTCAGTTTACATCAGAACCTTCGATCAGGACGGGTCCAGAGAATCCCACCAGAACCTTCAGCTTCTAAAACCCAAACTGGAGGAAAGGAGACTCCGTGAGAACCAGGTTCTGTTCTCCTTCTGATCCGACTGACTGGGTTCAGCCGGTCCGAGCCTTGGACAGAACCTTCAGTTCTGACCCGGCTCCCGTCAGAACACAGTTTGGTTCCACGGCCCAGTCGGAGCTCCGCTGAACGCTGCCGGTTCTGCTCTCTGTCCCACAAAGTTTAAAAACTGGACCTCTGTCCCCCGGTGGTCTCTGCAGGGACACCAGGACGTCTCAGAGGAACCGTCCAACAGGATTCAAAGTGCGCTGGTTCGACCCCTCTGTGGCGGTACCACGGCAGGCCCGCTCCACGGTCCAGAACTTCTCTTCCTCCCGCGGGTCGGGCTCCTCCTACAGCGTGGCCAGAACCCGTGAGAAGGAGACGACGACGGAGAGGAAGGTCTGCCCCACGCCGAGCACCAGCGCCTCCAGAGGAACCATCCCCTTCCCCGCCATGCGGTAAACGCCCGCCACCGCCGCGCCTGCAGGTAAACAACAAACAGATAAACAAACAAACAAAAAGTTAAACGGATCAAAACTCACCACACCTGATCCAGAGTTCAAGCTGTCAGAAACTAAACATGTCTGAACATCAGCCGAACAACAGCTAAAATCTGTGGAAAAAGCTGGAACCAAGTTTTGGAAGGAGCAAAAAACTAGCTAAAAGCTATAGGAAGCTAAATTCTGGTTAAAAGCAGACAAGCTAAAAGTTGCACTTGGCCAGCTAAAAGCTAAAGCTAAATGTTCTCTAATCTGTAAATGTAGCAAGAGGCTAGGTCAAATCTAAAAGTGGCATAAGGCTAGCTAAAAACTGAACGAATGCTAAAAAAAGCTATCTAATAGGTAAATGTAGCAGGAAGCTAGGTTAAAGTTAAAAGTAGCTAAAGTTTAGCTAAAAGCAGCAAAAGCCTAACACTAAACGCTAAGTGTAGCATAATAAGACAAAAGCAAAGCCAGCAGCTGAAGCTGAAGGAACTGAAGCGATGGGAGGTCTTTTTTTTTTGGGGGGGGGGGGG
>NC_056516.1:38869993-38871580 GCF_014905685.2 Nematolebias whitei
TACAGCCGAAGCTGCTCCTCTCTCTACAGCCGAAGCTGCTCCTCTCTCTACAGCCGAAACTGCTCCTCTCTGTACAGCTGAAGCTGCTCCTCTCTCTACAGCTGAAGCTGCTCCTCCTTCTAACGGGACGGAGAAAGGAGCTTCAGATAAATTTTAGATATTCCAAACATGAAAGGAGGATCTTTGTTCATTTATTTGTTTATTTTTGACATCCAGCTGAAAGCTGCTGCTGGTCTCCCCCTGCAGGCCGGGAGAGGAACTACAGCCAGGCAGGTTCTGGACTTTGACTTCATGTTTTTAGCTGTGCGTCTTGGCGTTTGTTAGCTAAACATATAAAACTCAGAACCACTCAGTGGACCTTGGTCTAATCGGATCAGGAGGTTCTGCACGGGACCGGGCTCAGCTGGACTTACTGGTGATGACGGCGCCGCAGAGCGAGGCCAGGAAGCCCGCGCTGACCAGAACCAGGCTGATGAGGCGCCCCCACCGGTGGCGCTGCAGCAGAACCAACATCAGCAGGCCGGCGGCGCCGTGGGCGAAGAGCGAGGAGAAGAGGCACCACAGGAACACCCAGTACCACATCTCTGACCCGGAAACAAACAGAACCAGCACACTCGTCAGTAACACAACAAGCCGAAGGGAAGCTACAACCAGAAGAACAGCAGCTAAAAAATAAAATGAGCTAAACTGTCCCTGAAACACCTAAATGATCAAAGCGGTAACTAAAAACTTAATTTAACTTTACTGGAGCTAAAACATAAACAAAACAATAGCTAAAGGCTGTGATTAGCACAATAGCTAAAGGCTGTTATTAGCACAAAAGGAGCTAAAACATTAAATTAGCAAAATATTAGCTAAAGGCTGTGATTAGCACAAGAACTAAAACATAAAATTCATAAAAGATCACAAAAAAAGCTTAAATGAGCAAAACCACAGCTAAAAGCTACAAGAAGCAAAACTGTAGCTACAAGTGAAAACTGCTGGTAAAACTAAAACGGCTTATAGCTGATCCAATTTAAGCTTCTTGTCCGTTTGTGTCGACGTTGGTCTTTTTATGTCTGAAGGTCCAGAGTTCAGATGCTTAAAGAAACGAGCTAAAACAACGGACCGCTCCAGCTGTGTGGCACCGACTCAGCATCCAGTTTCTTTTGTGCATTTTTGTCATTAAGTGCGAACGTTCAGCATTTTTAACGAGTCACATCAAAACGCTGCTGCTTTGACCAAGCATTTAGCTAGTTTACCTACTAAACTTCATTTACCGTCTTACAGCTTTTAGCTGGCCTTTTTTAAACCTTTTGCTACATTTAGCTAACCTTTTCCTACTTGTAACTAGCTTTTTGCTTTATTAGCTATTATTTAGCCTTTTGGTACTTTTAGCTTTTTTTTGCCTTTTGGTACTTTTAACTTTGAGCTAGCCTTTTGACATTTTTAGCTTTGAGCTAGCCTTTGGTACTTTCGGCTTTGAGCTAGCCTTTTGATACTTTTAGCTATGAGCTAGCCTTTTGATACTTTTAGCTTTGAGCTAGCCTTTTGATACTTTTAGCTTTGAGCTAGCCTTTTGGCATTTTTAGCTTTGAGCTAGCTTTT
>NC_056516.1:38871680-38872976 GCF_014905685.2 Nematolebias whitei
GCTTTGAGCTAGCTTTTTGGCATTTTTAGCTTTGAGCTAGCCTTTTGGCATTTTTAGCTTTGAGCTAGACTTTGGTACTTTCAGCTTTGAGCTAGCCTTTTGGTACATTTAGCTTTAAGCTAGCCTTTTGATACTTTTAGCTTTGAGCTAGCCTTTTGGTACTTTTAGCTTTGAGCTAGCTTTTTGGCATTTTTAGCTTTGAGCTAGCCTTTTGTTACTTTTATAGGGGCAGCTGTGGCTGAGTGGTTAGAGCAGTCGTCCTCCAATGGGAAAACTGGGGGTCCGATTCCACCAGCAGTCACATGCCGAAGTGTCCCTGGGCAAGACACTGAAGCCCTCATTTCCTCCCGTGTGTGTCCATCAGTGTCTGGATATGAGCTAAAGCTCTGACTAGTCTCGACAGATCCGGATCATGTTTGTAGAGAAAGTGCTTTGAGTATCTTGACTAGATAGAAGTGCTACATGAGAACAGTCCATTTACTTTTAACTAGCATTTCGGGTGTTTTCTTGTGGCTGCTCCCTGTTTCAAGGGTTACCGCAGCAATCAAACTCGCATGAAGATCTGGTGATTGATGCCCATCCTGACACAACCACTGAGCTACTACAGCCAGCTGTGGTGCCCCAGAGGTGCATCTGGGGAGTTAAGGGCCTTGCTCAAGGGCCCATCTTGCTACTTAAGGTGTGCCCCATTTTGCCCAGTGGGACCAATGAGGGTGGGTGCAGGTGGAGGTGATTCACCTGCACCCACATTTTGTTGTAACAGTCTGGGGATTTGAGCCTGCGGCATCCTAACCACAAGCTCATCGTCTCTAACCTCTGCGCCACCACTCACCCAGCGAACATTTTGATTTGTATCATTTAGCTTTTATCAAGCCTTTGGCTACTTTTGGCATTAGTCTAGCATTTGTGATTCTGGCTTTTAGCTAATGTGCAGATTTCAGCTTCTCATTTCTCTGGTTTCATGTCATCCATGGCTGCAGTGGTTCACAGTGGCAACTTTAGCCTCTTTTCAGGGGTGCACCCCTGAACAATAAAGTAAAAAAAAAAGAGATAAAGTTTTTCTTTGTGTGTGTGTGTGTGTGTGTGTGTGTGTGTGTGTGTGTGTGTGTGTGTGTGTGTGTGGCTTTGTTTGGGTTCTGTTTATTGAATTTATGATTCAACAAAATAAACACATTTAAAGGACAGATCACTGTAAAACTTGGTTTATTTGTTACAGAATTACTTTAATCGCTGGATGCCTGGCCCCTGAGCTGCTCTCAGTAACTGTGGCCCCTGAGCTGCTGCTCTCAGTAACTG
>NC_056516.1:38873076-38876504 GCF_014905685.2 Nematolebias whitei
CTGCTGCTCTCAGTAACTGTGGCCCCTGAGCTGCTGCTCTCAGTAACTGTGGCCCCTGAGCTGCTGCTCTCAGTAACTGTGGCTCCCGAGCTGCAGCTCTGGGTGGAATACTCTCATTCAGTTTCCAAACCCTGATCTGAGTCTGGACAGATGAAGAAGAATGAAGTTGTGACATCATGAGCAGCTGGATCCAGCTGTGACAAACAGGAAGTGCAGGTTCATCTGTACAAAGGTCGCTGCAGGTAAATCCTCCGTTCGCTGATCATTACTTTGATTAATGATTAAACTAAATGCTTGAAGCTAGTTGTGTTTGTTTTGTAACTTCTGGTTGCATGAGTTTAGTCTTTGTTTGTTCTGATCAGTTAACAATAAACTGATTTTGTACAAATCGTTTATTATTTTGTTTAATTTACAGCAGAGCTACGTCTGTAGCATCTTAGCTAGCACTGTGTTGCAGCTGCTAGCTTAGCGCTACTTCTTCTTGTGTCTTTTTCTCTAAAATAGTTTTTGAATGAAGTGTTTAATTATGGAGGTAACAACCCGTTACACCCCCCCCCCCCCAGTGTCCCCCCCACATTATGAATGCTTCTGACGCCAATGGCCACCAGTTGTTCAGGTCAAGAGCCATTAGCACTGGGGGCTGAGCACCCCTAAAGGTCAGATTCTAGAGTCGCCCCTGGTGGTACCGGTACCCATGGGGGGTTCGGTTCATCAGACACCTGTCCTGCTACACACCTGTGAAGTGCTGCAGGGCCGAGCCCGTCACCCAGAGGCTCAGCACCTGCTGGACCGACAGACTGACGCTCATGTCTCCGCTGCCCGGGTTTGGACCCCTCTTTACCGAATAGTCGTCCTTGGCCCTGGACGAAGGCATGGAGGAGACCGGGGGGAGGCGGGGTGCTGCGGCGCAGGGCGGCTCGCCTCTACCGGTGCCGCTGCTTCGGCTTCACGTCCGTCTCTGCTGCGGGAAGAACTGGGCCGCTGGCTGGTCGGTTCGTCCTCGGTGGTGTCGGCTCCATGATGGGGACGGCGGCGGCTGGCAGGACGGTCCGCTCGTCACACCGGCCGGCCCGGTGCGCGCCTCTTAAAGGGCCGGGAGCTCCTGACTGGAGGCTTACGGTGGAACATCTGCGCTGACGTAACTCGCTCTGTGAATGGCAATGGAGGAACGGCGCACAAGCGGAAATATGTTCACGAATCTCATAATTAAAAAACATATTACAAAACTTAACCATGACAAGTAAACGTTCAGACTTTCGACATTAATAAATATATAAACTTAAATATTGATAGTTACCTTACGCCCCTCTAGCTAACTTATGCTTACTCTAAATTAGCTAGTGGCTAATTTACGCTAACGACGTAAATATCCGGTAAACTGCTGCCAAAAAAAAAAAATTGTGGTTGCTTAGCAACCCCGACAATTCCTTATATTAATATCATCCAGATACATCCCATGCATTTATTTATTTACCTGATTTGAAACATAACGTTTTATTTAAAATAAAACTTCCTTTATTTAAAGGTTATATTCTGAGTCAAGGGGCTGCTGTCGCATCCGTTTATTATTTCACAGTCCCAATTAAATTTAGAAAGAAACGTTTAACTCAAATCTATTATAAAGTAAATTAATTCAAATAACTGAAAATTATTTAAAACTGAATGAATCCACAAAAATAAAAAATCAGTTTAAATACATTCAGTCCAATCTAATCAGATTTAATCCAGTAATTATTCTGATTTATCCTGGAGCCACTCGTTTCTGTTTGTTTTAATGTAGTTTATTCAAATTAATTATATTCCATCTGTATTTAAATATGAGCTGAAATAATCTAAATGTGTAAGGGTCATTTTTTAATCCAACTTCATCCAGTTCAGTCTAAATACAAACTACTTTAATCCACTTCATCCTGATAATGAATAACGAGAGTGTGGTCTGGAACTGATCCGGATCAGAGGGACACAATCTGAACGGGTCAAACTCTTAAACTCCATCAGAGAACAACTTTCAGGATTTAAAGTTGATTTTTTAAATTTCTGGATCTCTGATCAGAATAAAGCAGCAGGTGATGAAACAGGAAACGGACCTCGGGTGTAAACTGAAGGTTCTGACTCGTGTCGCAGAGGACAAGACGACCCGGTTCAGAGGGACGAGGACAGGCCCAGGATGTGACACCGTTCAGACCGGCTCTTTTGTCTCTAACAGCAGAAGTGATCAGTTTTAGCAGCTGCAGGGCGACACGACGGCAGTTCTGCAGGAGGTCCTGGGTTTGATTCCCGGGTCGGGCCTGGGTTCTGTCTGTTTGGCCTCAGCTCACCACGTGCCCGTCTTATCAGCGATGATAACGTACCTTTAAAACCTACCAGGAGGTAGAGGAGGGCAGTGTTAACCCTACGTATTGGATGACAACAACTAACGTCCATTTATGGATGACAACATCTGAAGCGGTGACCTGAGGAGGACGTGGAGGTTGAGCATCAAACTCCAACAAACATGAGCTAAAACCAGGTGTGGTAGTAGCTGAGAGTCGTCCTCAGCACATGCTCAGAGCGCACACGTTGTTGAACTGTTTGGAGTCAACGCTGTCTGTTAGCAAAATAATCTCATAGCACATCTACAAAACTAACGTCCAGGGACCCCGCAGAGATCCCAAATGTGTTGCTCAGGTTCTGGTTCTGGTTCTGGACTGGGTTCATTCCTGCTGGTGGCCAGCAGGTGGGCGTCTTCACCCACTTTTCCTCCATCTTTACTCCGACATGTTTCCACGTCTGCAAAACAAAATCACAGTCTGGTGCTGGTGGGCCTTCAGACCCGAGGCAGGCCCGGTTCTGATTGTTCTCGCTCTGTGGATCCCCTTTCACACGCAGAACTCTGACGAATGTTTTTGTCTCAGGTGGGGACTTTTGGGGCAACGTGAGACGTCTCCGTGTCCCAGCCAGGTTCTGTTTGGACCTGAGGCGTTCTGAAACGGGTCCTGTTTAAATCTGAGCCCGTTGTGTTCGTGTGCTGCTGAAACTGGAGCTGCAGGGTGAGGAGTCTCCCTCTGAGCCTTCTGTCTGATGTGTCTCTGTCCCCCCTCAGGCCCGTGGTCCGGTCTCAGGTGAGTCAGCAGTAGAAGCCGCCCTGCCCCCGGGCTGAAACCTCCATCAGGTTCAGCTGCTTCACAAACACGATCCAGCTGTTTCTGTCTTTAATTCAGTGTTTGGAGGAAAACATCTGTCAGACGCTCACCTGTCCAGCAGGAAGCAGGAAGCAGGAAGCTGAGCTGGTTTTCCTAAAAGTTTGTCATTTCCTGTCAGTGGCTGTGGAACCTCGAGGACTGAAGTCGAGAACCAGTCACTGTCCGAAAGGTGACCACAGACAGGCAGAGACAGACAGACAGAGACAGGCAGAGAGAGGCAGACAGGCAGAGACAGACAGACAGAGA
>NC_056516.1:38876514-38879171 GCF_014905685.2 Nematolebias whitei
GCAGACAGGCAGAGACAGACAGAGAGAGACAGACAGAGAGTGACAGGCAGAGAGAGACAGGCAGAGAGAGACAGACAGAGAGAGACAGGCAGTAAGACAGAGAGACGGAGAGACAGACAATTTATTAATCCCGGGGGGCGGGGCTTCGAGAGTGAAGGCTTCGGGTCAGTTTGTCCTCGCTCCGTCACGTTTACAGCTCGGGTCTCTCAGACCTGCTGCAGACCTCTTCAGACTCCTGGACCTGACCCCAGACTCTCTGACCCCCCATGCTGCTGTCATGGATGTAGTTTGTGGTTCTTGCTGACCTTCCTGAAAGACGTGACCTGGATGGAAGTAAAGGTTGTAAAACCTGAAGATGTTCTCCTGTTGTCTGTACCAGAGGCACTAATGCACCCCCATATCAACAGAGAGGCAAGCTGTTGGACTGTGAGATGATACGAGGCTGGATGGTCTCTCTCCTCTTTAGTCCTGAGGACGTGGCGTCTGTGGTGTCTAAACAGAAGTTCAGATTTGGACCTGTCTGACCTCAGAACGGTCCTGGACTTCACCTCAGTCCATCTGAAACGAGCTCTGGTCCAGAGAAGATGGCAGCGGTTCTGGATGGTGTTCACATCTGGCTCCTTCTTTGCCTGATAGAGCTTTAAGCAGCATCTAAGGATGACCTGTGTGTGAACAGAACCAGAACCAGACCTGGTTTTAGTGCTGCGGCCCCTGAGGGCCTCATCCTGAGAGCTTCTTCAGATTCTTCTAATCTGAGGATCAGATTATGAACTGGAGATGATGGAGATTAAAAGTCTTTATTCAGGAACTTTGTTCTGAAAGACTGCTGGACCTGTGCCCCTCTTTACTTCTGATTCTTCCTCTAAATGCTCTTTACTCATCAAAGCGCTGCTTTTTCGCGTTTCTTCACGTCAACCTTTGATCTTTATTATGTTTCTATCTATTTTAAATATGCGTTTATGAGAGTTCAGAACTTTATAATCTGCCTTTCTTTACGTTTTACATGACGTCCCAACTTTTCAGAGCCGGGCTGGTACTTGTGCAGCTCTTCAGGACGTTAACACGATGGAAGGAAACGTGTTTGGTTGTGCAGCTCTTCTTTGTTCTTGTCTTTCTTTGGGCTCAGATAAAACAAACCTGCCGTTCGGTCACACAGAGTTCACCGGGGCAGGGACTGGGGTTTCTTTTGTACTCGGGACCAGGAGTTCCCAGAGGTTCTCACGCCGGCTGCAGCTCACCTTTGATGGGGACTTTAAAGGCAGGTGTTGGTAACTGGGCTGTTTGAAGTGGGATGAAGGAGTGAACGTTTGATCTGTTTGAATCCACACCTGAGACCAGCGATCAACCTCAACACACCTGTACCTGACAGAACGCCCCGAGGACCTCCTAGTCTTATCCCTTTATATAAAACAAAGTCCTCACAAGCTGCACTTCATGAAAGATGTGGCCATTTGTTCTACACCTGATGTCCTGACACAACCTGGGCTTGAACCCTCAGGATTGTGAGACCACAGCACTGACCACCGAGCCACCGCAGCCTCTAACGAGTTGCGCTCCTTAAAAAACAAAACATCTGGAAAGTTGAGAAAACTTCTTGAGAAACAGGTCGTCTGGACCGCTGGCGGGGAGTTGATGTTTTGAACCACTTTGGCCATGACGGCCTCAGATGAGTCGACGGGGGAGAGGGCGGACTCCAGGAACCATCTGAGCACCATCACACTGGTGGACCACTATGTGAAGGTGCTGTTTATAACACTGAGATGGTTGTGGCTCCTCGGACTGAAGATCTCTTTTGGACAGAAGACGAAACGTTTCAACAAGAAGAATCCTCCAGAGGACCTGACTGAACCTTGTGGCACTCCTTAAAAACAAAACACATCTGGAAAGTTGAGAAAAGTTCTTGAGAAACTAATGATTCAGTGCTGGAGGAAGCAGCTGAGGTGACTAAATGGATCCTCGTGTCTTTGAAGGCCTCAAAAAGACCTTCCTGCTCTGAAGCCGGACAAAGATCCACGCGGCCTCGGGCGGCGTAATTCTGATGAAAGGCGGCCACGCCTTGCTCCGCTCCGGGCGAGTAAAACGAGCTGAGTCATGTTCTGCACGTGGGCGGGTCGGGTCTGTTGTTGAAGAAAGTCTCCCTGAGGGCGCGGAGTCGGTGTTTTGGACCACGTCACGACTGCAGGACTGTAATTTACCTGTCCTCGTTAACAGCGTTTTACTTTGGGGGGGTTGTTGTGACGGCCAACGAGCAGCTGCTGTTTGAACGTGCACACAACAACAAAAACTGTTTTTATGTTTTTATGAAGCTCCGGGTCAGAACAAAGGTCGTCTCCGGGTCAGAACCATTCAGATATGTTAAAAATACAAACGTCAGCAAAAGTTATCTAAGGAAGCAGCCGACTGTTGAACCTTCACTCTTTCGGCTGTTGAGCTGCACAGTGGTGACAGTGGGAAGGAAAGACTCTCCATGGACAGGACCAGAACTGGCTCAGGATGGGCGGCCATCTTCCTCGACTGACTGGAGTTAGAGAGGACAAGAAAAAGACAGACATGTTCTGAAGGTCCTGGTGTGGTTTCTATGGTCCAGGTGTGGTTTCTATGGTCCAGGTGTGGTTTCTATAGTCCAGGTGTGGTTTATATGGTCCAGGTGTGGTTTC
>NC_056516.1:38879181-38879531 GCF_014905685.2 Nematolebias whitei
TGGTTTCTATAGTCCAGGTGTGGTTTATATGGTCCAGGTGTGGTTTCTATAGGCCAGGTGTGGTTTCTATGGTCCAGGTGTGGTTTCTAAAGTCCAGGTGTGGTTTATATAGTCCAGGTGTGGTTTATATAGTCCAGGTGTGGTTTCTATAGTCCAGGTGTGGTTTCTATAGTCCAGGTGTGGTTTCTATAGTCCAGGTATGGTTTCTATGTCCAGGTATGGTTTCTATAGTCCAGGTGTGATTGATATGATTCAGCTGTAGTTTTTCTGGTCTGGGTGTTTCTATATTCCAGGTGTGGTTTTTATAGTCCAGGTATGGTTTCTATAGTCCAGGTGTGGTTTCTATAGTC
>NC_056516.1:38879541-38881165 GCF_014905685.2 Nematolebias whitei
TATAATCCGTGTGTGGTTTCTATAGTCCAGGTGTAGTTTTTGTGGTCCGGGTGTTCCTATAGTCCATGTGTGGTTTCTATAGTCCGGGTGTGGTTTCTATAGTCCAGGTGTAGTTTTTGTGGTCTGGGTGTTTCTGTAGCCCAGGTGTGGTTTCTATAGTCTGGGTGTGGTTTCTATAGTCCAGGTGTAGTTTTTGTGGTCCGGGTTTCTATGAGAAGAAAAACTAATGAAAGCATGTTAATTTTAAACAGCAATAATTAAAACAGGCAGAGTAGAGCGATTGAGGACATGTGGTCAGTTTGTCCTCCAGCAGTCTAAGCCTATAGCAGCATAATTAAGAGATAGCTCACGAAACCCCAGCCTATCCTAACTATAGGATTTATCCAAAAGGAAAGTCTTAAGCCCAGTCTTAAAACTGGACAATGTGTCAGCCTCACGGACAGAAACTGGAAGTTGGTTCAAGAGAGGAGCCTGAGAACTGGAAGATTTTCCTCCCATTCTGCTTTTGGAAACTCTAGGAACCACAAGTAAACCTGCAGTCTGAGAGCGAAGTGCTCTGTTAGGAAAATATGGAACAATAAGATCTGTAATATAAGATGGAGCTAGGTTGTTGAGAGCTTTGTAGGTTAGAAGTAAGATTTTGAATTCAGTTCTGAGGGAGCGAATGGAGAGAAGCTAAAAGTGGAGGAATTCTGATTGTGTCTATGGTCTGTACGCCCACGCAGACCGTACAGCGCCGCTGATCGAATCGTGATTTCTGATTGGTGGATAAACGTTCCAAACCAAAGACCTTCCAGCTACTGGCCCTAAAACACACATTTAAATAAAAATGATAACAATCTAGAAAGTTAAGAAATGCATACAAGAAAAACATTGAATGCAGCCAGTGTTCCCACACAGTGGAAGAGCCACGATCTGAAACTTCACTTATTTTAACACACCCCCCCCCCCCCCCCCCGAGACCCATATTCATCTCAGGACTGCTATAATTCGTCTGGAAGGGGGAAGAGGAGGAACACATGCCAGTGGTATGTGGGTGATGCAGACATCAACACTAAACTTTCCAGAAGTTAGAAATGTTCCCGTTTTGACTCAGTCATCCAGTCCCAACAGACCTATCAGAGTCTGGGATCTGGTCTTACAGACCTTCCTGCTGGGGGAGGAGGACCTGCTGTTTAGATTAAACTGGACCTATCCCAGTCACAACCGTTCAAAATCCAGGTGAGCTAAGAAAGCTGATGTTTAACTTAGAGGAGGCCCTTTGTTTTGATAAGGCGTCTCCAGGTTGTGACCCAAAGCTGCTGAATCACCCTCAGAGCCTTCCGCTGTAGATCAGAGCCCTCATGGTGTTTTCTTCTGCCCAGGCCTCAAACCATGAAAACAAATCCCTGAGCAGCGCCGTCATCACAGGCGACGAATGTGTCGCTCTTATCTACTGGACAAACAGCTGCTTATCCTGAGAGGTGTCACTGCTCCAACAACCCGAGCGCAGCTTCCTGACAGTCCAAGTCAGGGCTCATTAATGTGATCCTGTTTCCCTTTATCATTGATCCTGTTTTCCTTTATCATTAATCCTGTTTCCTTTTATCATTGATCCTGTTTCCCTTTATCATTGATCCTGTTT
>NC_056516.1:38881175-38883910 GCF_014905685.2 Nematolebias whitei
TTTCCCTTTATCATTGATCCTGTTTCCTTTTATCTTTGATCCTGTTTTTCTTTATCATTGATCCTGTTTCCCTTTATCATTGATCCTGTTTTTCTTTATCATTGATCCTGTTTCCCTTTATCATTCTGTAAGAAAACAGAAATGTACTTTCTTTATCCCATTGTTCATTCAGAGACCAGTTTTTGTAACTTTTCTAAATGTTTACTTAAGTTGTCTAAATGTTCTGAGATCTCTGAACTATTTCAAAAACATTCTGTCTGAAATCAGTGTTAGCATATTTCTGCTAATGCTAATTTGATTATTCTTAATGCCGGTTGTGTCACTGCTAATGCTAACAGGGCTAAATCTGCTAATACTATTTTTGCTAATCATAATTGTTCTAATGCTAATGCTACATCTACTTGTGCTAATTTCGCTAATGCTGATCATACTAAAAGTGCTAATGCTACTATTATTACTTTGATACTTTTATCTTTTGGCTAGTGTTTTGTAACTTTAACCTCAAGTGTTGCTAGTTTTGGATATCATTTTACTAGTTTTTAGCTCCTAGCTGTCATTTTACCACTTTTAGTTTTGAGCTAGCACTTTGTCATTTTTAGCTAACACTTTACTATCAGCTTTGAGCATGTGTATTGCTACTTATCGTTAGCCTTTTGCTATTTTTGACGTTGGGCTATCTATCACTGTGTTTTTATTTTTTGTTGAAGTTCCTTTTAGCATCCATTTGGTCTTTTACTTTGTTTTAGCTTTAATAATTCAGTTTCAGCTCATTCAGCGTTCACACTGTGTTTTCACAGCTAACTTTGACGTTCAGGGTCAAAACAGCCGCTAATTCAAGGTTTTCACCTTGAATAAATTTTAAAAACCATCAGCGCTTCAGCGGCAGCCTGACTCGGACGGAGGTAAAGTTTTCCAGGAAACTCCAGCCGAGCTCGCGGCTCAACGAGGCCGTAAAGAAAACTTTGATTTTACACCAGCTGGGACTCACAGAAGTCCGGCTTTCACTTTGTGTAGTTTTTGTGCTTTACAAGCCGATGGATGGAATCAACTCTTTTTGTTGCAGTAAACATATTTTCTAATACGATAAACGTTAATGTAACGATTTGTTTATGGCAGCCACTAATTAATACTTTAGTAATTGAGTACCTTATAACTAACGCGTTGAGTAATCTGACATCTTCAGCCAGCCAGTTCATGCTGTTTTTGTTTTTCTGACTTGTAGCTCGTATGAAATCTGCTCCGTCCCGTCCTCCGGTCTTCTCAGCACCAAAGACTAGCTACTTATTAGAAACTCTTTTCTTAAGACTCTAACAAAGTAAAGTCAGGTCCTCTTCTTGTTGAAATGTTTTGTATTTCATCCAAAGGACTTCTTCAGTCTGAGGAGCTGCAACAAACTCAGTCTTATAAACAGCACCTTCTCATGGTGGATCAACCAGCTTGTTGTTGACATCCAGAACCAGCTGTTCACATGATCAAGGACCATCAGCCTAACGACTGAACGTTAGTGCCCTGACGGTCACTTGCTATTCACAGGGGGTTGAGTGATACTAGCAATAACAACATTGTAGGAGGGGGACAGTTGAACCTGGAGGCTCCGCCCACTTTTAATGATGGACAGTTCTCTTCTCAAAGATGGCCTCCTTCACTCCTCTCTGGAGGGAAGAAGGAAGCCATCTTTGTGAAAATACACCGTCTCTTTATATTTATAGAAGGTGTTATTTATGAGACTGAGTTTATTGCCGCCCCGTCCAGAGGACCTGACTGAACGTTTTTAGATGTTTCATCCTGGATCATTGAGCATGCATCAGGATATATTTTTAAAACATTTGTCTTTATATAAAAAGCTAATCGTACATATTTCTGTTCAGATAAGACGCGTTCAGGATTTTTTTCAGTCTGTTCCAGGTTTTTGTTTTTATAGCTTCACCTTGATAAAGTCTCAGACAGGTACGAACAGCTGAGTGACAAAATGACCCGAGTCTGTTTTGGACACAAGCTCAGCGTCTCGTCTTGTTTCAGCCGTAACCCCCTCCCTCGCCTCTGATTCTGGAGAACAAACAGCTAAAAATGGCATACAGCTAAAGACCCCGGTCTAAATGATCAACTCCAACGCTTCGAGCTACAACTAAAGAAATAAAAAGGTTTTATTTTCTGACTAATCTGGAAGAGAATCGACAGCAAAGAGCGGGGGGTGGGGGGGGGCGACAGGAAACACAAGACCTGATTACAAAACAAGACAAAACACGGGTCCAAATGTTTTGTCTCCAGCAGAACACTGTTTACCTCGTCATTTCACCACAGCAGGAGGGGAAAGCCGAAGGTTTTAAAGAACGTCTCTTTGGAACAAAACGGACCAGAGAGAAACCTGTGGCTCTGAAAAACACAAACCTGATTTAAACAATTTGACTTAAAGAAAAAATAAAACTGGATCCAGAATAAACCACAGGAACTGTTCTCTCTGTGAACGCCGAAGGTTTGCTGAAGAAGCTGAAACTATTTTTAAAACTAAAAGAAACAGAATAGCTAAACAAAAGGCTAAGACCCAAAGTAGTTATTTTACTGACTGTTTTTGTACTTTTAGCTTTTAGCTAACCTTTTAAATATTCAGTCTTATGTAACTTTTAGCTGCTGTGATTCCACTTTCAAAATTCAGCTCACCTTCTGCTACTTTCAACTTTTAGCTAGTCTTTTGCTACATTTAGCTTTTAGCTAATGGTGTTACTTTTAGGTACTAT
>NC_056516.1:38884010-38888708 GCF_014905685.2 Nematolebias whitei
TCGCCCACTTTGACCAAACATTTCGCCCACTTTGACCAAACATTTCGCCCACTTTGACCAAACATTTCGCCCACTTTGACCAAACATTTCGCCCACTTTGACCAAACATTTCGCCCACTTTGACCAAACATGTCGCCCACTTTGACCAAACATTTCGCCCACAGAAATACGTTCAGATCTCTTTGATTCCTTCAAAAACTTTGTTCTCTTGAAATCGGCTTCAGCTACTGGCGTGGGGTTTTTGTGTTGTGCTAATTTTTACTTTTAGCTAATGTTTCTCCACTTCAGGCTTCTACATTTAGCTGTTAGCCAGTTTTTTGCTACTTTGACTTGTAACTAAAACTGTTAGCTAGCTATTAGCTTCTATTTTTAAACTTTTGTTACTTAGCCAGTGCGTTGCTATTTTAGCTTTTGCCTAGTACTCTAGTACCTTTAGCTTCCAGCTAATCCTTTCAAATATTTAGCTAGCTATCTGCTACTTTTTGCTACTTATAGCCATCCATCCATCCATTATCTTTAACTCGCTTCTTCCATCTTGGGTCACGGGGGTCGCCGGTGCCCATGTCCAGCAATCACTGTGCGAGGGGCGGGGGACACCCTGGACGGGTGGCAAGTCCATCACAGGTCCTACTTATAGCCAGTGTTTTGCTATTTTAGCTTTTTCCTTGTACTTTGTTAACTTTAGCTTCTAGCTAATCATTTCAAACTTTTAGCTTGCCTTTGCTAGTTTTAGCTTTTTTGCAAGCCATTTGCTATATTTAGTTTTTAGCGAGCATTTTGTCACCTTAGCTTCCAGCTAACCCGTAGTTTAAACGTGCACGCTCTTGTTGTCACTCAGTTTCAGCTTCTTCTGCTCTCGTCAGTGACGTCATGTCGGGTCGAAGCCGTTCACGCGTCGTATTTTCAGTCGAGTTATTAAATGTTTACCAACAGAAGTCCTCAAGTCTCTAAAGACTTTTGTAAAGTATCGTTTTATTTTTTCACATAAACACAAGAGTGATGGTTAAACGTATTCTAATGTTGATTTTATTGTTGGTTTGTGAAACGATCCGTGAGTGGATTTACATTCTTCCCTTTGTTAGCGTAATAAGTTGTAAAACCACTTTAGATAGTAAAATATCTGTGGTAAACTAAAGTTTATTTACTGAGAGGTCCATCTTCTAAGTTCACTCGTGCTCAGAAAGCGTCTCCGAGTCGGCAGAGATTTGTTCCTCGGAGCGGTTTCATTTCCAGCTCCTCCACTGCTGTTTGCTTCACGCTCGAACGCTGATGCCGACCTGGGTTACTGGGGCAGGTACAGACAGGGACTCGTTCCAGGTGAACCAAAGGTTTGCTCAAGCTGGAAGGAAGAAAGAAGTCGGATTAATTATTAAAAACAACTGAGGAGAAACGTGATCGTGTGGAGACCAGTAATGATTTGATCAAATCCCCGAAGGTTAAGTGAGCGCTCAAGAGCTTTTAGAGCCATTTATTTAGAAAAATACTGACTTCACTGTAAAGAAGTTGTCTTTTGGACAAACCACTCTAAGTTTGTTGTTTTGGAGTAAATCATCTCTGGGGTAAAGTAACGGGTTAAACACGCACTTTATGAGACTTTCGTGGATCTTTAAGTGTAATTAGGCAACAACAGGCTCTCGTGTTACGTCTAGATTCAACTGTTTTCAAGACCTCGAGGCAAACTTTAACCAAACAAACATCTCCATCACGTCCTCCGTGTGAGGCCGTTAAACTCCATCTGGTGAGTCACCTCTGCTAACCCCGACACGCCCCGTGCACAGATTCATTTGTTCCACAGAATGTTACTCTTCCACAAACAGGAGCGTTGATCGGGGATGACGTCACGGGACTTCCCGGATGTCGGGCGAACAACGCAGCAGACGGACGCCTAAGATACTTTTGTTCATGTCAACTTAAACGAAGACGACGTTTTCGAGGCCAAAATCGACAGAATCTGTTGAAGGATGCAGCAAAAACAGCTGGAGCGTTGGCTACGATGCAGGACCGGCCGTGCCGGCAGCCGAGTTGATGAAGTACACGTGGCGTTCCCGGTGTTTCTGAGACGTTTTGTCCGGTCGAAGCCAAGGATCGCATTTCTCTCCCTGAGGAATCAAATACGGAAACAAGAACCAAAAACCGTACGAGGCTCACCAGCATGTCGGCCGTCGCTACTGCAAGTCCCGAAGCAACGACGATTCTTAGAAAACATTTCTCTGCTGTTTATTATCGGTGCAAACCACGACTGCAGCGCCGTTCACAGTTCTGTTTGCCTGACACCCCGGTACGAGCTGGCGTCAAATATTACGTAGGAAGCCGTTTTGGAGTCGAGTCGAGGAGTTCAAATATTCAGGGTCTTGTTCACAAATGAGGAAAAATGGAGCGTGAGATCGATAGGTGGATAGGTGCAGCGTCTGCAGTGAAGCGGGTGCTGTACTGGTCCGTCGTGGTGAAGAGAGAGCTGAGTCAAAAGGCGAAGCTCTCAATTTACCGCCTCGGGATTCCCCCGGAGGAGCTGGACCAAGTGGCTGGGTAGAGGGAAGTCTGGGCCTCCCTACTTAGGCTGCTACCCCCGCGACCCGACCTCGGATAAGAGGAAGAAAATGGATGGATGGATGGATGGATGGAGGGAGGGAGGGAAGGAGGGATTGATTGATTGATTGGTTGTTAGTTACCCCGATCAGAGCGTTTGATGTGACTGAACGTAAAGGGCTCCAGTTTTGTCTCGTCACTTCCAGGAACGTCGTTTCTCGTCGAGCCTTTTGTTGAATTCTCGTCAGTTTTTTATTTTTCGTGTGAATTTCTCTCGAGCGGAGCCTCCTGGGTCGTCTTCGATCATGAATTAAAACGAGACGGGTGGTGCGATCAGAAAATGACATACATTGACCTCTGAGTTCAGCTCAGATGTTTCCATCTTCTGTGGTTTATCTGTGGTCAGGTTGTGGAGGCAGGTGAGAAACCCAGATCTCCCTGTCCCAAGAGACTCTCTAGGTCCACCTGGGGGGAGCAGTTTCTGAGCTCCCCCCAGATGACAGAGCTCCTCCTATCTCTAGGGCCGAGACACCCCCCCCCCCCCCCCCGAAGGAAGCTCATTTCAGCTGCTCAGATCCAGGATCTGGTTCTTCTGGTCCTGATCCAATCCTCCTGAACAAAGGTGAGGGTTGAAACGTAGAAAGACCAGTAAATCCTGAGCTTTGAATTTCAAATGAACACTTTCCTCACCAAGACTGACCGAAGCAACAACCTCATTACTGAGGACGAGGCCCGATCTGTCGATCCATCTCCTGTTCCCTCCTGCCATCACTCAGGACCAAGACGTCCAACTCTCTGATCAACCTGGGGTCACACTTCCTTTTGCGTCCACATCCTGGCAGGTGGTCTCCAGTCCTGAGAACCTCGTCAGCTGCGGTCAGAAGAACCTGAAGCTGCTTGAAGACGCTCTTGTAGCCTTTAGCTGATATCTATACTCTCCTGCCTGAGCTCCTCACACTGCTCCATGATCCGTGTGGTGACCAGAACCAAACCCAACCCCCCAGCGGCTGCTTGTTCCCTTCAACAGGCTGAGCGTCTGACCAAGAGCTTGAGGGTCAAACCCTCGACACGACTGGTGCACCGATTGTCTCGTTAAGAGAATCCTGACCTCGTTGTGGTTCAGTAGTCTTGGCTGGGACAAGTCGAGTGTTTCAGGTAAACAAGGCTCCTCTGAGGGTTCGATGTGCGAGTCATTCTGCGTCATCCCTCATGAACACGTTGCTCTATTATTAGTTTCATTTGGGCCTCGCTGCCATAAATAAACTGCTGGTGTGTCGTAAGGACACACGAGCGTGGAGCTCCGGTTCTTCTTGTCGGTTTGTAAAATCTTTGCTTCACTGTGAAACAAACACTGAAGGCAGACCGAGGCGAGCTGCCGGTAAGTACACCCCCACTAAACGCCGGGCCAGCGCCGGGCTTCATAGAGCCCCCCTTCAGGAGGAATGTCAGCCGTAAACGCTTCGTGGGTTTTGGCCCAAAGGCTTGGCACGTCTCGATTTGGGCCCGTTCCCCTCATTCCTCGTGAAAAACTGCGCCAGCTCCTGCAGCCGACGGTTTCTGCTGCTGAACTTCAGTCATTCCACAGATCCTCCGTCAGGTCCAGCTCACTTATTCCAGCTTCTCACCCCCCCCCCCCCCCCACGATCAAATCTGAGTGTAACTTTCTGAACTCTGCTGAACACAGCATGATGCTGCCACCGCCGTGCTCTGCTACTGATCAGGTGCACAAGTCTTCATCCACGGCTGAAAGCTCAAGTCCCTTTGATCAATGTTTGATTTTACTTTGATCATTTATTTTTGATCCTTCGTTTTGTTGTTGTTGACCTTGTTGTTGTTTGTAGGAGTTTTATAAGCAACGTGGTGCGTTAGAATCAGCCGACTGTACTTTGATGCAGGTGGATTGTGGCGCTGTACTTTTTTTATGTACTTGGTCTAAAACAAATTACCAGTAGTGCCAATTATGTGCACCATTTTGTGACTTTTAGCTGCTGTTCTGTTACTTTTAGCTGCTGTTTGGCTACTTTTAGCTGCTGTTCTGTTACTTTTAGCTGCTGTTCTGCTGCTTTTAGCTGCTGTTCTAGTACTTATAGCTACTGTTTTGCTACGTTTAGCTGCTGTTCTGTTACTTTAAGCTGTTGTTGTGGTACTTTTAGCTGCTGTTCTGCTACTTTT
>NC_056516.1:38888808-38889499 GCF_014905685.2 Nematolebias whitei
ATGGTTCTGGTGGTTCTGATGGTTCTGATGGTTCATGGTTCTGATGGTTCTGTGGGTTCTGGTGGTTCTGATGGTTCTGATGGTTCTGGTGGTTCTGGTGGTTCTGATGGTTCTGATGGTTCATGGCTCTGATGGTTCTGGTGGTTGTGATGGTTCATGGTTTTGATGGTTCTGTGGGTTCTTATGGTTCTGGTGGTTCATGGTTCTGATGGTTCTGGTGGTTCTGATGGTTCTGATGGTTCATGGCTCTGATGGTTCTGGTGGTTCTGATGGTTCATGGTTCTGATGGTTCTGTGGGTTCTTATGGTTCTGGTGGTTCTGATGGTTCATGGTTCTGATGGTTCATGGTTCTGATGGTTCGTGGTTCTGATAGTTCTGTGTGTTCTTATGGTTCTGGTGGTTCTGATGGTTCATGGTTCTGATGGTTCGTGGTTCTGATGGTTCTATGTGTTCTTATGGTTCTGGTGGTTCTGATGGTTCATGGTTCTGATGGTTCGTGGTTCTGATGGTTCTGTGGGTCCTTATGGTTCTGGTGGTTCTGATGGTTCTGTGGGTTCTTATGGTTCTGGTGGTTCTGATGGTTCATGGTTCCGGTGGTTCTGATGATTCTGTTAGTTCTTTGGTTCTGGTGGTTCTGATGGTTCATGGTTCTGATGGTTCATGGTTCTGGTGGTTCTGATGGTTCATGGTT
>NC_056516.1:38889599-38889974 GCF_014905685.2 Nematolebias whitei
TCTGGTGGTTCATGGTTCTGGTGGTTCTGGTGATTCTGATGGTTCTGATGGTTCATGGTTCTGATGCTTCTGGTGGTTCTGGTGGTTCTGATGGGTCATGGTTCTGGTGGTTCTGGTGATTCTGATGGTTCTGGTGGTTCTGATGGTTCATGGTTCTGATGCTTCTGGTGGTTCTGGTGGTTCTGATGGGTCATGGTTCTGATGGTTCTGATGGTTCTGGTGGTTCTGATGGTTCATGGTTCTGATGGGTCATGGTTCTGATGGTTCTGATGGTTCTGATGGTTCTGATGGTTCATGGTTCTGGTGGTTCTGATGGGTCATGGTTCTGATGGTTCTGATGGTTCTGATGGTTCATGGTTCTGCTGGTTCTGATGG
>NC_056516.1:38890074-38891597 GCF_014905685.2 Nematolebias whitei
ATGGTTCTGATGGTTCTGATGGTTCATGGTTCTGCTGGTTCTGATGGTTCTGATGGTTCTGATGGTTCATGGTTCTGCTGGTTCTGGTGGTTCTGATGGTTCTGATGGTTCTGATGGGTCACAGGAACAGGCTAAATGTTCAGATGTAGATTTTCTTAAGAACTGCTTGTAAATAAATGAAGCTGAGCTTCGGATCAGAATCAGTCTTTGTTCAGTGCTGAACCGGTCCAGTACTCTCGGTCCAGACCCTCGGTCCAGACCCTCAGAAGAACTGGGTCCACGTGGGTTCCCCCCCCCCCCCCCGACAGACGGGCCCGCCCTCATGGCTCAGCAGCAGAACCTCTGGACTCCTGAAGTCCAAACCTCAGAGCTCTCAGCAGCGAGGCCTCATGGAAACTTGAACTGGACTCTGCGCGGAGGCCCGGTTCTCATGGTTCTGTGGTTCCGGCGCAGGACTATGATTGGATCAGCACATGGTCCAAATGAACGCTGCGCGGTGAAGGAAGGCTGGAGGTTTGGACCTGAAGCCCGTCCAGCTCCTCCTGGAAGTTCTACAAGAAAAACTCCCAACGTGAAAAAACATTTAGGTTTCTGCACCGTGTCCAGAAGAACAGTCACTGCTCAGACCTCTCAGAGACGGGGACAAGTCAGAGACGGGGACATCTCAGAGACGAGGACATGTCAGAGACGAGGACATGTCAGAGACGGGGACATCTCAGAGACGAGGACATGTCAGAGACGAGGACATGTCAGAGACGGGGACAAGTCAGAGATGAGGACATGTCAGAGACGGGGACATGTCAGAGATGAGGACATTTCAGAGACAGGGACATGTCAGAGATGAGGACATGTCAGAGATGGGGACATGTCAGAGACGAGGACATGTCAGAGACAGGGACATGTCAGAGATGAGGACATCTCAGAGACGGGGACATCTCATAGACGGGGACATGTCAGAGATGGGGACATCTCAGAGACGGGGACATCTCAGAGACAGGGACATCTCAGAGACGAGGACATGTCTGACTGTTCAAACTAAAAAGGACACCGTCCATCCCATGACAACCCAAAACATTTTAAAGCTGTTTGTTTGTTTGTTTGTTTGTTTGTTTTTTGTTTTCGTGGACGTTAAAAACACGACGAGCCATTTAATCCTGAAAACAGCAGTGAAACCTGAATAATCCACAGACACGTTAATTATGGGATGTTTCTGTGAACGAGCGGTGACGTGCAGACGCTGCGTCAGTTGTTTGTCTGAGGACACGCGTCCCTTCCCTGTTTGGACGGATCGTCAGGAGACGCAATTCTCAACAGAACCTCTGGATCAACAGAACCTCTGGATCAACAGAACCTCTGGATAACAGAACCTCTGGGTCAACAGAACCTCTGGGTCAACAGAACCTCTGGATCTACAGAACCTCTGGATAACAGAACCTCTGGGTCAACAGAACCTCTGGGTCTACAGAACCTCTGGGCCAACAGAACCTCTGGATCTACAGAACCTCTGGATAACAGAACCTCTG
>NC_056516.1:38891697-38893523 GCF_014905685.2 Nematolebias whitei
ACAGAACCTCTGGGCCAAAAGAACCTCTGGGTCAACAGAACCTCTGGGCCAACAGAACCTCTGGGTCAACAGAACCTCTGGGTCTACAGAACCTCTGGGCCAACAGAACCTCTGGATCTACAGAACCTCTGGATAACAGAACCTCTGGATCTACAGAACCTCTGGATAACAGAACCTCTGGGTCTACAGAACCTCTGGGCCAACAGAACCTCTGGATCAACAGAACCTCTGGATAACAGAACCTCTGGGTCAACAGAACCTCTGGGCCAACAGAACCTCTGGGCCAACAGAACCTTTGGGCCAACAGAACCTCTGGATAACAGAACCTCTGGGTCAACAGAACCTCTGGGTCGGCCCGAGGTTCTGTTGACAGTAAAGGATCTTTACGTTCGTATCTTCTCAATAAATCCTCGTAAACACGGTGCCGTGTTTAGAAATGTCTCCGTCCACATGGAAACAGAAAACAACCCGATCCTCTGTTGCCATGACAACGCATGCGAACGTCACACGTTCAGACATGAGCGCTGAGCCTCTCCGGTTCTGAAAAGTGAAGGTTTGGACCTGGAGTCGGAGCAGAACTCACGAGTACACAACCTTCGGTCGTCATCAACAGGCCCGTGTCAGATTTAGAGTCCGGGTGACGCCGCGGCTCTGAATGAACCCTCGGCCTGGAGACACGCCCCCTCCCCCGCTGCACGCCGTCCGCTCACCATCCTGACAGGCCGTCTGCGGCCGACGCTCCGGGAGGGTCCAGAAGACACAAATCAGAGACAGATACGTGTTGAGAGCAGAGGTCAGAGGTCACGGGGCCCGCCGGGTTCAGTTCTGACACCGTTTGCTTTTTACTGGCCTCATTAACTCGACACAACGTGTGAGGTGGTTCTGATAAACCAGAAGTTCTGATCCAATTGAGGTTCGACCAAAAGACAAAAAAAACCAAACGGAACTTGAATCGGGACATTTGAGGGACGTAAGGGAATGTGACCGGGTCTCATGAGCTGGTTGAAATGGATCCGGCCTCTGGGTGTTGGTTCAACTTCTGAATGTCTGCGGCTCCTTAACACCACCTGAAATTTAACCAACGATCACAGATGACCCGATCAGGACAGCTCCAACGATCACAGATGACCCGATCAGGACAGCTCCAACGATCACAGATGACCCGATCAGGACAGCTCCAACGATCACAGATGACCCGATCAGGACCGCTCCAACGATCACAGATGACCTGATCAGGATTCATTTCTTCAATCAGAGGGTTTCAAAAATAAGGGGCTGCTGATTCTAAGTCCAAATCTGATTTTAAAACCGGTGTTTTTTTGTCTTTATGACGTTGTCCTATGTTAGTTTCTGTCCCACTCTGGTGGTTTTATATCTTTATGACGTCCTACTTTGGTTTCTGTCCCACTCTGTGGTATATTTTGTTTGTTTTTGAAACATTTTGATAATTTGAGGTTTTTCATCTATTTGAACTTTTATTTAACATGTTTTATTTTTGTGGACCACATTTTGTTCCTCCTGTCCCTGTTGTTTGTCCGTCTATTTAAAAAGGGCTCCTGTGGCCGCAGAGGCCCCGGTGCCGGTGTCGGTCCGGTAATCTGTCCGTGATCTCTGAGCTTCTTGTTTGAATGACTCATCGCAGGACGTGGTCACATTGCTTACCACGTTCTGTTTCTTTGGCGTGAGTCAACATGTGCCAGAACTGCACAGAAGCACATGTCCTCCTCCAGTCCCCAGGACATGTCCTCCTCTAGTCCATCAGGACATGTCCTCCTCCAGTCCCCAGGACATGTCCTCCTCTAGTCCATCAGGACATGTCCTCCTCC
>NC_056516.1:38893623-38896632 GCF_014905685.2 Nematolebias whitei
GGGGGGGGGGTGTCACCTGATCTCTGGTGTCAGAGGTTAGGTCTCAGGTGTCCATGTCCACTGGGGGGACACTGCAGCGTTTTGTTTCCTGTTTTCAGGAACTTGTTGCAGAGGCCCAGAAACCAGATCCTCCTGAGTCCTGAACGGGGACCCAGGAAGAACTGGAGCTCGTAGTCTTTCTGCTCCGGCCTCTCCAGACTCAGGCTCGTCTCTGGGATCATCTGAAGTCGTTTGATCCACGACCTTTAGGAACCGTCTGTGACCCACACCTCAGGTTTGGACCGTGGGCGAGATAATCCCACGAGTTCAACAGAGTCAGAGATTCTTTATTGTCATTCGCACCTCATGTGGTACATGTGGTGGAACGAGATGATGTTCACAGGGTCCCAGTTACATCCAACAATAAAATGTATAAGAAAAACAGTAATAACATCTAAGATATGAACTAAGAAAAACATCAACTAAATATACACTAAGCACTCATAACATAAAACATTGAACATCAGCACAAACATGAACATGAGTCTGTGAGCAGATGTGCACGCATGAACACATCAACATTGAAACAGATCAGCAGCAACATGAAACAGATCAGCAGCAACATGAAACAGATCAGCAGCAACATGAAACAGATCAGCAGCAACATGAAACTGATCAGCAGTAACATGAAACTGATCAGCAGCAACATGAAATTGATCAGCAGCAACATGAAACTGATCAGCAGCAACATGAAACAGATCAGCAGCAACATGTGATTTTTTTCACAGTGATTATTCTGGTTAGAGATTCATGAGTCTAACAGCCTCAGGGTAGAAGCTGTTCCTCAGTCTAGTGGTTCTACACTTAATGCTCCTCAACCTCCAGCAGAATCCAGCAGCCGAGACGTTTTTTAATCCCTGAGATTAAATCCAGAGAGACGCTCGGACTTGTTCGGTCTCGCAACTCCAGAACAGACTTGAGACAACAAGAGGCTCGTCACACAAACTTTATGATTTTATGAATAAGAAGCTCCTGAGAGGAAAATATATTTTACAGCTCCATCTGGAAACGTTGGATCGTGGATTAAAATAAAAACAAATTAAACAAGTTTGATTCATAATGGAACAAAATAAATCTGTCAAATGTGTAAAATTAACAAAGTTTATGAAAAATAAAGAATTTTATATCTGATGTCAGAATCATCTGTTGAGGAGACCAGCTGTTGGAGGTCCTGGAGGACCTGGGGAGACCAGCTGTTGGAGGTCCTGGAGGACCTGAGGAGACCAGCTGTTGGAGGTCCTGGAGGACTTGGGGAGACCAGCTGTTGGAGGTCCTGGAGGACCTGAGGAGACCAGCTGTTGGAGGTCCTGGAAGACTTGGGGAGACCAGCTGTTGGAGGTTCTGGAGGACCTGAGGAGACCAGCTGTTGGAGGTCCTGGAAGACTTGGGGAGACCAGCTGTTGGAGGTCCTGGAGGACCTGAGGAGACCAGCTGTTGGAGGTCCTGGAGGACTTGGGGAGACCAGCTGTTGGAGGTCCTGGAGGACTTGGGGAGACCAGCTGTTGGAGGTTCTGTCTCGTTCTTGTCTGTTGGAGGACTCTAGCGGTCCTAACGTCCTGGATGTTCTCTGCTGGATGGAGCAGATGTTTTTAAAACCTGCAGATGTTTTTCTGCATTGATGGAGTCTTTCCAAATGTGTCAAGTGCCCATGTTAGAGGCACTAATGCACCCCCATACCATCAGAGAGGCAGGCTGTTTGACTGTGATCTGATAACAGATGGAGGACACGGTTTCCAAACAGAATTTCTGATCCGGATCCGTCTGACCACAAACGGCAAAAGTTCTGGATGTTCACAGCTGGCTCCTTCTTTGCCTGATAGAGCTTTAAGCAGCATCTGTGGATGAACTGTGTGAACAGAACCAGACCTGGTTTTAATGTGGTGGCCTCTGAGGGCCTCATCCTGAGAGCTTCTTCAGATTATTCTAATCTGTGGATCAGATTATGAACTGGAGATGATGGAGATTAAAGTCTTCATTCAGGAGCTTTATTCTGAAATTCATCCAGGAGCTTTATTCTGAAAGTGTTTGTGTGGTTTTAGACAGCCTGCTGAACCTCTGCCCATCTTTACGTCTCAGTCTGTTTATTTTGCTCTGCAGTGAATACAGTTTGGTTTACAGATTATTTTACAACATTTTAACTTTCAGAGTTTATTTAAACAAAAAAGACGTTTTTGGAAAAATATTTTTGTTTAAATGAAGTTTACATTTTTCCTTTGTTCATATTTTTTAATTTTAAAAATATATGTTGTTGACCAACATGAACTTTGTAAAGAATTAATCTGATTATTGTTAAACAAATTAAAGTCAAATTATGGAAACACAAGCGGACCGAACGCTGCTGAGACAGAAACTGTTTCCGTTAATTTGGTGAAATTATTCCAGATATTTAGACGTCATTGTTCTTTTCAAACATCTGGAGACCATTTTACGTTTATTAAAATCGCCTGAGATTATTTGAAAATGCTGCTGCAGTTTGATAAAAGCTCCTCTCTGGTGAGTCTCTGCAGAGCTTCCCAGATGTTTGGTGAAACCTCTGGATGAGGTGGACATGGCCAGCCGTGCAGCTGCTCTCAGCTCCAGATGTTCAACTCTTCAGCTCCGTCCTGCGTGGAGCAGTAAAGTCTGAGCTTTGCAGCGGCGCTGACGGTGCACGGAGCTGGATTTACTGCAGCGAGCCCGCTGGAGGCCAACCAGACGTCTGCTTCTGATAGAACGCAGGAATCTTACGCTTCAGCAGAAAACGGATGTTTTATTTTCCGCTTCAGACACGGAGCAGATTTACTAACCTGTAAAATCTCATAAAAACCGTGTCCAGCTGCAGCTTCTGCTGTGGTTCACGAAAACTCTGCTGATCTGCAAAACACTGACAATTTTATTCACGAGCAAGAGCTGAGCTCTCCGTAAAGGAATTACCAACAACTCAGCAGCAGCAGCTGTAGCAGCAGCAGCAGCTAGCTGTAGCAGCAGCTA
>NC_056516.1:38896642-38899092 GCF_014905685.2 Nematolebias whitei
TGTAGCAGCAGCTAGCTGTAGCAGCAGCAGCAGCTAGCTGTAGCAGCAGCTAGCTGTAGCAGCTGCAGCAGCAGCTAGCTGTAGCAGCAGCTGTAGCAGCAGCAGCAGCTAGCTGTAGCAGCTGCAGCAGCTGTAGCAGCAGCAGCAGCTAGCTGTAGCAGCTGTAGCAGCAGCAGCAGCTAGCTGTAGCAGCAGCTGTAGCAGCAGCTGTAGCAGCAGCAGCAGCTAGCTGTAGCACTTCCTGCAGGAACAAACTTGTGTCAAAGTTTAAATTGGGGCGTTTGTGAAAAAGATTTGAGCAGTTTTTAGACGGAGTTCGCTCGACGAGCTGAGTTAGGAGGAGGAGCTGTGATTGGTCAACGTGCTCACAGGAAGTAGGGGCGCTGCAGGCTCGGCGAGCGCACGGTGGTCCGGTCAGATCAGATGAAGATCGTTTTGTGGTTTGTCCTAAACGTCCCGATTAAAGTGGTCCGTTTGTATCTGAGTGACAGGATTAATGTTGGTAATATTTGATCTGCTTTAGTGCCTCTTTCCTGCGGGGTTCTGCAGGGTTCGATTCTTGGACCCCTTCTGTTTTCACTCTTCTGCTTCCTTTGGGGTCTATCCTGAGGAAACGTGGTCTTTGCATGAAGCTTTTGTTGAACTGGAGAGCTCCTCCAGTGACAGATTCCTGCATCCTAAATGCACAAAGGAGCGTTACCACAGGTCCTTCCTCCAGCAGCTGTTAGACTCTACAACCATCACTGCTCCCAACAAACTCTACAACCATCACTGCTCCCAACAAACTCTACAACCATCACTGCTCCCAACAAACTCTACAACCATCACTGCTCCCAACAAACTCAACAAGGATTAAATACATGCTGACCTCTGCTGAAACACACTCTGCCTGTAATACTGTACTGTCAATAGTCTGTCCTTATCAATGTCTGAACATTGATATTGTTTATCTTATTTCTTTATATATATTGTTTTTAAACATTTTAAGAACTTTTTGTGTGAATGTTTTTATCTGTTGCTGCTGTTACACTCTGATTTCCCATCCGTGGGACAATAAAGGCTGTTTCTATTCTCTTTCTTTTCATTGTTATGCTGATGATTGTCAGATTTATCTGCCTTTAAAGCCCAACAGTTCTTGCTCCATTCAGCTGCTGTTAAAATGTCTTGATGACATCATGGCTTCAAATCTTTGAAGTTTTAATGATCAGACGCTGAAGTCGCTGCGTTTAGTCCCAGCTCCAGTGATGTCCCTGCGAACCTCGACTCTGCAGCCATATCTTAATCTGTTATAAACCCCAGGATGGTTTTAGACTCTGAGTTTAATAAACAGATCTGTTCTGCAGAAAAGCTTCTTCCAGTTCAGGCAGATTGTTAAGATCAAGTCAGTGTTGACCAGATCTGACCTTGAAAACAATAGTCTACGTCTTCATTACAACCTGTCTTGGTTTCACGTCTCCAGCTCGTCCAAAATGCTGCAGCTCGGTTCTTAACCGGAACTCTTGGGTTTGATCATATTTCACCAGTTTTGTCCTCCCTTCACTGGCTCCCCGTACGTGTCAGGATCGAGTTTAAAACTCTCCTGTTGACCTTTAAAACCTAAATGACCTTGCACCCTCATATCTCTCTGAGCTACTTGGACCAGATGTTCCTTCTCGGGCCCTGAGTTCATCTGAGCAGCTTTTGGTTGAAGCTCAGAGCAGATCGTTCTTTTTCAGCCGTGGACCTAAACTGTGGAACAACCTGCCCCCCCATCAGACAGGACACGTCACTTCCTGTTTTTAAATCTCTTTTAAAAAACCTGTGAGGTTTAACTCAGTCATGTGATTTAGTATTTTATTGTGTTTTTATGTTTTAATGATTTTTTGTTCTTTAATTCCCGTCTTTGATTTTTATTGTTCAGCACTTTGGGAACAGCTGCTGTTTTAAATGTGCTTTATGAATAAATCTGACTCGACTGTTTTTCATTGGACGCGTTTGGAAACTCTTTATTTGTCTCTGAGCTTCAGTGAGTTCAGTTTCCGGTGAAACGGCTTCGGGTGTTTCCTAAAAGAGACGAAGTCGCCTCAGAGCGACGGACGGATCGAGCGAGGAGCTTCGTGAGGAGTTCACCCACAGCCGCTCGTCTGACGCTGATTTACGTGAGGCCTGAAGCCGTTTTCACCGTGAAGACGTGTTTCTGACCTCAGCTGTCGCTCCGGGCTGCAGGATTCCCCCGAACAACCCCCCATGACTTCAGCCCAACATTTATTATGTCTGCAGGCGGAACAACAGGAATAAATCCATTTACACCCGTGAGATGTTCTCACATCCTGAGGGAATTCAGACCTTCACTTTCTGCAGCTTGTAGGAGGCAGCCTGGAGATACTCACACCACCATCATCATCATCATCATGTGAGGCTTCAGTTTGTTCTGTGACCTTTAGTTTCCACAGGTCGGGGGGGCGGGGGGG
>NC_056516.1:38899192-38902903 GCF_014905685.2 Nematolebias whitei
CTGTCTAACAACACAATCTGTTAAAAACACAAACTGTCTAACAACACAAACTGTCTAACAACACAATATAATAAATGTTTACACCAAACAAACAGCGTAGCGATAAATTAAACGACAGAAACACGAATCCAGTTTTTGTTTTTAGTTTGATTTTCATCCTCTTCATTATGACTTTAGTAAAAACCTGAGTTTATGGTTTTTATGAATCAGGGATTGTAAAGTTTAAATTTCAGGACTCACACTCAAAAGCATTTTTTAAATCTAAGAGACTTTAGTGTGTTTGATTATTAACCTGAGACAAAAACTCATCAAGCATCAGATTTAAAGCTCCGTAAAGACACTGACCAATAAAAACATTAAATATTTAAACCAGACCAGACCGGTTCTGACCCACTCAGAAAACTAATCAATAACTTTAATTATTTATCTTTCTGGGTGTTTTGTTCTTTTTTATATGAAAACAAGAAAAGTCTGATTCAACTCATTTAAGTAACATTTAATTTTTACACTAGAAGTGCATAAAAAGAAAACTTCATCGGACCTCCATATTAAAATTAAAACTATTTTTGCAGCTTTGATTTACAAAGTAAGACGTTCATCAGTTTAGAGAAATTACATTTCTTATGAAAATGCAGTGTGAATGCTTACTGCTGAAGAACCTGCTGAAAAACAGCTGGCATTAGCTAAAAACAAGCTGAAATGTAGCTTAAATTAGCAGAAGAAAGTATAAAGAACACATATTTGCTTAAATAGGTTTAAATAAGAAGAAATTAGCAGAAAGTTTAGGAAAGTAGCTTAAAAAAATGTTATTAGCGAAAACATGGCTGAAAAATAGCTGAAAAGCAGAAAGAAGCTTAAACTACCTGAAGGAAGTGGAAAGAGCTGAAATGAGCTAAAAAAATGTGGAATTAGCTGAAAAAAAAATCTAAAATTAGCATAAAAACAGCTAAATAGTAGAGGAAATAGAAGAAATGTCTGAAAATTTGCATAATTAAGCTGAACAAGCTGAAATTAGCAGAAAGAAGTTAATTAGGCTGAAAGTAGTAGAAATTACCATTAAAAATGTGTGAATGTATCTGAAAACAGCTGAAAGCAGCTGAAAGCAGCTGAAAGCAGCTGAAAAAAGCTGAAAATGTAGAACAAGCTTAAATTAGCAGAAGCAGAAAGAACACATTTGCCCAATTAGGCTGAAAGAAGCAGAAATGAGCACAAAAAACATGAAATTAGCAATAAGAAAAAGAACAGCTGAAAAGTAGCTAAAAAAAAAGCTTAACAAAGCTGAAATTACCAGAAGGAAGTGGAGAGAGATCATTTATGCTGAATTAGACTGAAAAAGTTGAAAAGAGTGCAAATATGTGGAATTAGCTGGAAAGCTAGTAATAAAAACAGCTAAATAGTAGCTGAAATAGCAGAAAAAGCTGAACTTGCAGAAATAAGCTGAAAGGAGCATAACAAGCTGAAATTAGCAGAAAGAAGTTAGAAGAAATACAAAAATGTTGTAGTTAGCAGAAAGAATCAGAAAGGAGCACAAAACAGCTGAAAAAACAGCTGAAAGTAGCTGAACTTTTTTTTGCAGAAGAAGCAGAACAAAATGTGAACGGAGCAGTAAAAGGATGTAACAGATCTAAAGATTTTGAAGGATGGAAAATGAGCTCAATTAATTTCTTATAAGAAAAATGGCAGAAAAGGCTAAATATTTAAAAAAAGCTAAAGTTGCACCGATACCAAAAGTCACAGCAGGATTGTCCTGAAAGAGCCGAACGTTTTGATTTATTTGTTGAAACAGCTGAAAACTGTAGAACGAGAAAGATGCTGAAAAATGTACGGAAGAGAAATGGCTCACATGGAGTGAAACATCCGCAGAACGAGCTGAAGGTCGTTTAAGAACCCGAACGAGTCCGACTCATCCCAACTTCAGCTGCGCTGAAAATCTGAAAACTGAAGTGAATTTTGACCCATCTGGCCCTCCGTACCTTAAAGACAGAAACAGCTCAGCATAAAAAAAGACGTCCTCGTTGGACACGAACGAGCTGCGAGAGGACACCTGCCCGTCCAGAACCGGCAGCGACCCGGTTTGACTTGGACCAGAACTGTGTCAGAAACAGGGACTTTCCCTGACGCCAAACCAAACCTGCACCTCACACGGAGGACGACGGATGGCTTAAACACGGCAGGAGGAGAAAACGTTTCCAAATCAAACGCTCGATTTTGAAGCTAAAAGAAGCCGAAGTTCTGATGAGGATCATCGGCTCACGTCCAGCTGATTTAAAACACAGCTTTAGCTGCTTCATGTCTGACGAACGCTCTCACTCAGCAGCGTTTCGTGTAGTTACAGTACAAAGACATTTTGACTGGCCACCTTCAGCTGATGTTTGTTTTAGCTCGTGCAGGTCGAGTTCAGAGAAGTCTTTTTTAAACCTTTTCACCGTGACTCATGACGGTGCTTCAGAACCTGAACCGGGTTTTGACCACACCACCGTCACGCTGAAATATGTTCAGGTTGTTGTTTTTATTCTGCAGCTACAGGAAGTTCACTGCAGCTGTCTGGATCCAGGATCTGGTTCTTTAAGTGTCCCCGACCGGTCCGGTCCGATTTATCTTCACCTCAAAGTCAGACAGACTCGACTCCTCTCAACCAAAACGAATTAATGAGAAGTTCAAACTTTATGTTCTCACCTGAAAGTCACTAAACTACCGTGTGAGCCCGGCATGACGTCATTTTGAAGAACTAACAGAGCTGCCACCGTCTGGACCAGTTTCTTTAAGTGAGAAACACTTTGTCCCCCATCCAGAGGACTTCGTCAGTCTGTGGCCGGACCAGATCTGTCCCATAAGTAACAGAGGCTCTTCTTCTCAGCACGTAGCTGCAGAGGCTGCTCACGGCTTCACTGACGGGCTGCGTGGTCCTAGAGCCCGACTTGTTTAACTGCTGCAACGAGAACATTTGACGTGTCGCAGACGTCTTGAGGGAACGTTCACCAGATTCCAGCCGACGTCCCGTCCGTCTCAGACGGCTCTGAACCGCCAGTGTTTGTAGTTCTGGAGTCGAGTGTTTTTCTGGATCAGAACTGAACAGAGAATGACGTAAACCAGGTGTTTCCCCGCCCTGCCTAGAGCTAAGCCAGTGGTGCACAGTACAGACGTCCCCCCCGCCCCCCCCCGCCCCCCATCACAGAAGAGATGGACTCCCTGCCACGACAAGTAAACAAGTGGAACTGAAACATTCAGGAGGAGTTACTGTGGAGAAGAAGAGAGGGAGGTGTATTTATTCTTGTCCGAGGTGGAGCAGAGAGACATCCTGGAGAGGAGGGAGACATTTTATCCATGACCAGGTGCAAGGGGGGGGGGGGGGGCAATGGTGGCCTTGGCCCCCCACTGATTAATCTTCAGCCACCCTGAACATTTGAAGAAAAGTTTACTTGCCTTGGTAGGGTGCTCTTATCTTCTGTGAATCTTGTTTATGGGGGGGTGGGGGGGGGACTGCAGTGTGGCGTGCTGTTTGTACTGACAGTTTTCGAGCAGGGTGGGGGTGGGGGGTGGAGACGGCTCAGTGTGAGGAAAACAAAGCCCTACCTCTGTAGTTTTTAGCTAGTGCATCTGTACTGCGCACCGCTAGCTTAGCATTGTCAGTGTCGGCAGTTGTCAACTGTGTGTGTGTGTGTGTGGGGGGGGGGGTGTCAGTAGGCCCGGTTCTGTTGACAGGGCGGAGCT
>NC_056516.1:38903003-38911771 GCF_014905685.2 Nematolebias whitei
TCCATTATTAGACAGAACAGTGGCCCGGAGAGGAAAGACCAGAACCATCCAGAGAGCTCTTACTGTAAGCGGAGCTCGGCCCGGTTGCGGAGCCTGACTGACGGACTTTTTCATTTCTGGAAAGGTCGTGGCGACAGATGAGTCAGCGTTTGTTCTGTTTGCTGAGTCATGATATATAAATAAAATGGGTTAGGCCTACGCCAAGGTGGAAAGACATCAGCAATGACCTCAGAGAAGCAGATGGTGTCAATCTGTGCAGGGTCAAAGGTCATTTAGAGTCCACCAGTCTACAGAGAGGAACGTTCTTCACAAGAGGAGAACATTTCAGACTGCTGATTCACCCTGAAGGTCAGACCATGCAGTGGATCCACAGGTCTCAGTCAGCAGGTCAAAGGTCATGACCTCTTCTTACTGGAAACGTCATACCAACACAAAAAGTTTCATCTGAAAGAACCAAAAGACTCCTGGATCAGAACCAGACCAGAGGACAGCTGTTTACCCAGAATGCACTGCAGCAGACGCTCCTCCCAGCTGTCAGCACGGTGGTGGAAGACTGATGGTTTGGGCTTGTTTTGCTGGTTTGTTGAAACTTCAGATGTTTTTTCATCTGTTACTTTTTTAGGATCCATGTGAAGGATGTTCTCAGAAAGAGACGTTCCCCTGGGACCGGTCCTCGGTCCCCTTTCAACGCTGAAAATGAATCGGAGCGATGTGCAGAAGTCCTGATCCAGTCCTTGTGTCTTTATATGTTCCTTCCAAAAACCCAGACTTGGTTCTGATGTTTGAAAGAGGTCTGGGTCATCAGTTCTCTTGAAGGTGTTCAGATGTTTTCTTTGGATTTGAGCTGCTTTTTCAGAGAAATGTTGTTAATTGACGTCATTCAGGCCGAAAAAGGTCCGAACATAAAGACGACTTGAACTTGTTGTAAATTTGAGGATTTTTGTTTCCGTTTATTTTGTTAAACCGATGAAGAAAACCAATAATCACAGTTTGACAGATGAAAAACAGTATTTAAAGTAACGCTGCCGTCATCTAAAGAACCAGTTTCCATCCACAGATTTATTTTAGTTTTTACTTTTATTCTTTGTTTACATTTTATTTTAAAGTATCTTTTGTTAAAGTATCTTTTGTTAAAAGTATCTTTTGTTAAAGTATCTTTTGTTAAAGTATCTTTTATTAAAGTATCTTTTATTAAAGTATCTTTTGTTAAAGTATCTTTTATTAAAGTATATTTTGTTAAAGTATCTTTTATTAAAGTATCTTTTATTAAAGTATCTTTTATTAAAGTATCTTTTGTTAAAGTATCTTTTGTTAAAGTATATTTTATTAAAGTGTCTTTTATTAAAGTATCTTTTGTTAAAGTATCTTTTATTAAAGTATCTTTTATTAAAGTATCTTTTGTTAAAGTATCTTTTATTAAAGTATATTTTGTTAAAGTATCTTTTATTAAAGTATCTTTTGTTAAAGTATATTTTATTAAAGTATATTTTATTAAAGTATATTTTGTTAAAGTATCTTTTATTAAAGTATCTTTTATTAAAGTATATTTTGTTAAAGTATCTTTTGTTAAAGTATATTTTATTAAAGTGTCTTTTATTAAAGTGTCTTTTATTAAATTTTCTTTTATTAAAGTATCTTTTATTAAAGTATCTTTTATTAAAGTGTATTTTATTAAAGTATCTTTTATTAAAGTATATTTTATTAAAGTGTATTTTATTAAAGTATATTTTATTTTATTATTATTAAAGTATCTTTTATTAAAGTATCTTTTATTAAAGTGTATTTTATTAAAGTATCTTTTATTAAAGTATCTTTTATTATAGTATCTTTTATTAAAGTGTATTTTATTAAAGTATCTTTTATTAAAGTATCTTTTATTAAAGTGTATTTTATTAAAGTGTATTTTATTAAAGTATCTTTTATTAAAGTATCTTTTATTAAAGTATCTTTTATTAATGTATCTTTTATTAAAGTATCTTTTATTAATGTATCTTTTATTAAAGTATCTTTTATTAAAGTATCTTTTATTAAAGTGTATTTTATTAAAGTATCTTTTATTAAAGTATCTTTTATTAAAGTATCTTTTATTAAAGTATCTTTTATTAAAGTATCTTTTATTAAAGTGTATTTTATTAAAGTATCTTTTATTAAAGTATATTTTGTTAAAGTATCTTTTGTTAAAGTATCTTTTGTTAAAGTATATTTTATTAAAGTGTCTTTTATTAAAGTGTATTTTATTAAAGTATCTTTTATTAAAGTATATTTTATTAAAGTATCTTTTATTAAAGTATCTTTTATTAAAGTGTCTTTTATTAAAGTGTATTTTATTAAAGTATCTTTTATTAAAGTATATTTTATTAAAGTATATTTTATTAAAGTATCTTTTATTAAAGTGTCTTTTATTAAAGTGTATTTTATTAAAGTGTATTTTATTAAAGTATATTTTATTAAAGTATCTTTTATTAAAGTATCTTTTATTAATGTATCTTTTATTAAAGTATCTTTTATTAATGTATCTTTTATTAAAGTATCTTTTATTAAAGTATCTTTTATTAAAGTATCTTTTATTAAAGTGTATTTTATTAAAGTATCTTTTATTAAAGTATCTTTTATTAAAGTATATTTTATTAAAGTGTCTTTTATTAAAGTGTATTTTATTAAAGTATCTTTTATTAAAGTATCTTTTATTAAAGTATCTTTTATTAAAGTGTATTTTATTAAAGTGTATTTTATTAAAGTGTATTTTATTAAAGTATCTTTTATTAAAGTGTATTTTATTAAAGTATCTTTTATTAAAGTATCTTTTATTCTCTTTTATTTATCTTTTACCCTGACACGTCCTCTCTTCCTGCCTGGGGTCAGCTGGAGGTCATACTGTTGGTTCTGGACGGGTTGGGTCCATCAGAGCTCATGGAAGTAGTCCGGGTAAAGAAGACCCGCATGACGGGTGACTATGTCTTTGACTCCTCCCTCCAGCTGAGGTGCTTCGGTCCGGTTCTGTTTGAGCCCGTGAGCGGTCTCAGCAACAGGTTTTACTGATCCATTCAGTTCTGCCTGAGCACCAGCAGACCCTGAACATCAGAACCTTAACATCAGAACCTGAACATCAGGACCAGAACCTGAACGTTAGACCCTGAACATCAGACCCTGAACATCAGGACCAGAACCTGAACGTTAGACCCTGAACATCAGACCCTGAACATCAGGACCAGAACCTGAACGTTAGACCCTGAACATCAGACCCTGAACATCAGACCCTGAACATCAGGACCTGAACGTCAGACCCTGAACATCAGACCCTGAACCCAGCTCTGGACCAGGAGGCCGTTTATCGTACGCCTCTAATCTGAGGCGATAACAAGTCCGAAGCTCAGGGATGGAACCTGTCCAGGTGTCCCTGATGGACTGAGACCTGTCCAGGTGTCTCTGTGATGGACTGAGACCTGTCCAGGTGTCCCTGTGATGGACTGAGACCTGTCCAGGTGTCTCTGATGGACTGAGACCTGATGGACTGAGACCTGTCCAGGTGTCCCTGTGATGGACTGAGACCTGTCCAGGTGTCTCTGTAATGGACTGAGATCTGTCCAGGTGTCTCTGATGGACTGAGACCTGATGGACTGAGACCTGTCCAGGTGTCCCTGTGATGGACTGAGACTTGTCCAGGTGTCTCTGTAATGGACTGAGATCTGTCCAGGTGTCTCTGTAATGGACTGAGATCTGTCCAGGTGTCTCTGTAATGGACTGAGACCTGTCCAGGTGTCCCCCGCCTCTCACACAGTGACTGCTGGACACGGGCACCAGTGACCCAGAAAGGAAGAAGTGAGTAAAGACGATGGATGGCTCATGGAATATTTTGCTAACAGGTAACGTTGACTCCAATAGTTAAAGCCAAAGGTGACTTGAAGTTCATGTTGGGACACTCACACGCAGCCTTGGCTGTTGTTGAGGCAGAACCTCGGATGTGGGAGGAGTTCGGTGAGACCTTGGATGAAGACTCTCTGTCGGCTCCGAGGAGATTCTGACAAACCATCAGGTGAGGATGAGGAGCAGCTCTTTACTAACACTGTTCAGTGAAGGTGGTGCTGCTGACCTCAACCAGTGATGTCATCGGGAGGTGGAAGAAATACTTCTCAGACCTTCTCAGTCCCACCAGCACGTCTTCCATGGAGGAAGATGAGTCGGGGGTCTTCAGGGTTGGTCTGTCCAGAACCGTGGCCGAGGTCACCGAGGTTGAAAAGCTCCGAGGCAGCAGGTCTCCGGGGTGGATGAGATCCTCCCCGATCTCCTTAAATCTCTGGATGTTGTGGAGCTGTCTTGGTTGACACACCTTTGCAACATCACATGAACATCTGGGGCAGACTGGTGGTTCCCATCGTCAAAAGAGGGACCGGAGGGTGTGCTCCAATCACAGAGGCCATCACGCTCCTTAAGGTCTGTTCAGGGGTTCTGGAGAAGAGAGTCCGATCGTTGGTCCAACCTCAGATCCAGGAGGAACAATGCAGGTTCCGTCCTAGTTGTGGAACAGTGGACCAGCTCTTTACCCTCACTAGGGTCCTCAAGGCGTCATGGAAGTTTGCCCATTCAGTCTACATGTGTTTTGTGGACTTGGATCAGGTACTGGACCATGTTCGTCCAGGTACACTGTGGGGGCCCGTAGCTGCAGGTTGTTGGCTCCGCCCTTTAATTCAGGCCGGCGCTGAACATCCAGCAACGCTCGTTTAGAGTTTATTTTGTTCTTGAAGTCGGGTCCACCTCTGTGCTATGAAGAACTTCGAGACCTTCTGGTTCATCCAACCTTTATTTCTGCAGGTTCGTCTCATTGATCCTCGAGTGACGACGACAAATGATCGTGTTACGATATTTTTGGACTGGTCCTTTGGTTTTGATCTGCTCAGAAACGGGATTATAATGAAATTATGACCCGGTTCTGACTGGGTTAAACTGGGCCAGCCCAAAAATATCGTAACAATCATAAAACGTGTACAAATTGAAAATAAGTGAAAATAAAATGGTATATAAAAATGTAACATAAAAACATCTAGGTTGTAAGGCGGTGTAGGTTTTCACAGGAACGTTACAGATGTTTGAAGCCACTTAGAGAGGTCAAGGTCGGGTCAAGGTCAAGGTTGTAAAATCTATAGAAATAAACGTTAAATGTTCTGAAGAGTCCGGTGTTTGTCTCCGCAGAACCTGATGGCCAAAGCGTTGTACGACAACGTGCCCGAGTCCCCCGAGGAGCTGGCCTTCCGTAAGGGGGACATCCTGACGGTGATGGAGCAGAACACCGGGGGCCTGGAGGGCTGGTGGCTCTGCTCGCTGCACGGCCGCCAGGGCATCGCTCCGGGAAACCGCCTCAAGCTGCTGATCGGACCCGCCTTCGAGGCCCAGGCGTCCGCCGCGCCCACCGCCGCCCCGTCTCCTCCTCAGAGCTACCACCAGAACGCCGGCCCGCGGGCCCAGAGCCCATTCCAGAACCAGCAGGGCATCTACCAGGTCCCACCGAGGAGCGTCGCTGCTGAGAACACGCCCAACAAGGTGAGACGGGTCCTGCAGCCGCCGCTAACGAGCTGCTCTTTAATTGGCTTTTTGATTAATTCAGTCCGTGGAGGAGACATGACCTCCTCCCAGAGCTGGTCTTCACCTGGTTCTGATCGGAGCGAGAGACCGGACCGGCTGATTGTTGCTCCGTGGGGGGATCAGCTGCTGAGCTGATGAGGAGAACTGCTGAAGGTGTTCAGTCCGGTTCAAACGCTTCGTTTCTTCACGTCCTCTTTAACGGTTCTTCTGTTTCCTGGGGGGACTCGGGAGCAGGTTTCGGGTTCTTCGGGGGTTTTGGTGTCTCAGGATCAGAATCGGATCCTGCTGTTCGTTACATTGGTGAGGTTCTGATAATCCTAAATATCAAGGGGGAAATTAAAAAGCAAAAGTTCAGGACTTGAGGATAAATTGTCTGGCCTAAGGGGGGGGCCACTTATTTTTTAAGATGGCCAGTCCCCCCCAGTCCCCCCCTTGGTGGCGCCCCTGCTTCGTGCCCCACCAGCCAGATGTGATAGCAGCTAAAGACGTGCAGCTTCAGCCCTCACAGGGATGTGTGAGCATCAACCTTTAGCTCTGTCCTCCTCGTCCTCCGGCAGCTCCACGCTCCGACACGAGCCGAAAACGTTCTTCAGCCGTGTCACTTCGGCTCCTCGGACGAGCCGAGGCCTTCAGGAGACGGATGGAATCGGGCGAAGGAGCTTTCACGTCCCGAGAGGTTTTTACTCCGATCTGCTCCGAGCGGCTGATGACTGCGCTCAGGTGGGTCAGGAGGTGAGCCGGCCTGAAGGACCTGTCAATCATCCCAGGAGGTTCAGAGGAGGAGCCGTGGTAACGAGACCAGTTAAACGAGCCGAGGACTCGGTTCTGGTCTCAGATTAAATGAAGAATGGATCTAACCGGACCTTGTTACAGTTTGTTGACTCATCCTGAACGGTTCCCGTCTTTCTGTCATCGTGAGTCTGGTTCTGGTTAGAATCCAGACCCGGTTCAGTTTTTGTTTTAGCTTGTCTGTGGTGGCCAGAGGTGGACTGATGGGTCCACACATGGATCCAGGGTGGTCTAGAACTGGCTTCACTGTGAACACAGGGACCCTGTGGACAGGGACCCTGTGGACAGGGACCCCGTGAACAGGGTCTTGGTGGTTCCTGACCGTCAGAACCAGTGAGCTTTGTGTGGTTTGGTCCATTTTCCAGTTCGGGTCAGAACCATCATGAAACCTGGACTAAAGAACTCGTTGACCTTCCAAAGGTGAGCCTTGATGTCCCTTTTTGTCTCTGTCTACTTCTGGACTTTCCCTGGAGGTTCTGGACGTCAGAACCGTCCTCTTTGGGTTCTGATGTCCAGATTATGGTGCCCAGGGATTAGATTAGCTGCTTTGATCAGGCAGGATTAGAGCTCTGTTCTCACGCTGCTCGTTAGGCTCTCCGTCTGATCGGGTTCAGCTGTTTGGACCGGTTCTGGAGCCGGCCGACGGCCTCGTGGGACTCTGGACTTAATGACCTCCATTAATGAGTTCGGCTTGTTTGTCGGCTGCTGTTTCTGAGAGCAGAGGACGCTGCAGGAGTCGGACCGACAACCTTAAGTGATCAGAACAAGCTAAATGAACAGTAGCTGAAATAAGCAGAGCATCAACTAAAATGAGCAGATAAGTAGCTAAAGCAAGCTAAATGCATGCTTAATTTAGCAAAACAGTAGCCAAAAGTTAGAGCCAGTAACACCATAGCTAAAAGCTACAAACAGCTAAAGCTAAAAGGAGCTACAGAAGACTAAAGTGGAGGCTGAGGTAGGAGCGACAGGAAACGTTCGCTTCATCTGATCAAGTGTTTTTAGTTTTTGTTCAGGAAGTGATTTAAATCAGAACGCGTCAAAGTTTCAGCTGATACGTCCAACCAGCAGCTGATTGATGATGTCACAGGGTCCGTTTCCTCCCAGAACCTCAGCCGGTCCCGGTCCGTCTTTGTCCCGTGGAGGACTCTCGAGCAGCTCCTGCCTGGGTGGGAACAGATGTTTGCTCAGCTCCTCGTGACGTCATCACTAAATATTTACCCTCGGCGCCGGGCGGACTCAGAGCGGCGAGACGAACGAGCGGAGAGGTCAGAGGTCGTTCAGAGGCCGGACCTTCAGGGAGCGGCCCGCCGGACCTCTCGGCTTCCTGTTGCCGAGTCGGTGCCGAGAACGTTTTTGGTAAAAACGCGTCGGCAGCTGAGCTGAAACAACCACAGCCGAATCCAAGCTGAACCAAGCTGTTGTCTCGTTCCTGACAAGCAGCTAAAGAGCAGCTAAAGTGTCAGAAAGTAAATGTGAAAACTCTTTAACTTTAAAAATTATAACAAAACTTTCGTCTGTCCTGAAATATAAAGTTTATTTATTTACTCCTATTTAATCCTCACTAAACAATTAGTCCTTAAATATATTTGTAACAACGAGGAGCAGATGAGGCCCGCGGGCCTTCAGGTGAACACGTGTTCCTCAGAGGTTCTGGTTCTGCTCTGGACTGAGCCACAGACTCCATCACTGTGTTGTCAGCTGAGCTCTAAACGGTTAAGAATGCCCTTTACTCACGTCTGGGTTTATTTTAGCTCCTTTAACTCGACTCGGCTGTGGCCCAACAGAACCAGCAGAACCTCGCTGCGTGATGAACACGCACGCAGGAATTCCAGCTATGAGCTCCTGAGATCATCCTGCTCGGGTCGACTGATGAGAAACACATGGAGCGCCGTTAGTCACTCCAGCTCAGATGAATGGAACTCCTTTCCATAGAAGGAGGTGCGTGTGTAGCTCCTCCCACTTCCTGTTTCTGCCACTTTCATCAGAAAAGAAACGTCAGAGTCTTCACCTGAAACGTTCTCAGGTCCAAACTGACCCACTGGACCACAGAGTGTTAGGGACTTTAGCTTCTAGATCATCTTTAGCTTCTAGTTAGCCCTTAGATACTTTTAGCTAGCCTTTTGCTGATTTTAGAGTTTAGATAATCATTTATTGATTTTAGCTAACCTGTTCCTTCTTTTAGTTTTTAGCTAGCATTTTCCTATTAACAATTTATCTTTAGCTAGTCTTTTTCAACTTTCAGCTAACCTTTTCCTCTTTTAGCTGTTGGTTAGCCTCTCCTACTTTTAGCATCCAGTAGTTTTTTTCTACTTTCAGCTAACTCTTTCCTTTTTTAGCTGTTGGTTAGCCTCTCTTACTTTTAGCCTCTAGCTAGTTTTTTCTACTTTCAGCTAACTCTTTCC
>NC_056516.1:38911935-38921960 GCF_014905685.2 Nematolebias whitei
CTCACCTGCTCCTCATCACTCACCTGCTCCTCATCACTCACCTGCTCTAATGGAACCTCTCGCCTCCTCCAAGCCTGAAGAAAGAATCAGTAAGATCCACTCCGCTAAATCCAGCCCGTCTACTCGGTCTCATAATGTGTTCGTTCCCCTCTCTTCAGATTCCAGTCCAGGTCTGAACTGGATTGACTGGTTTGTCGTTTTAACTAATGAATGTCTTAAAGACACAGACGTGATGTCAGAACCATCGTGAAGAAAAAGTACTAAAGACGTTAAACATGAAAAACGTCCTGATTAACAACTCGTTCCATCAGTTCTGGTGGTTGTTGACCCAACGGTCCAGGTTCTGGGTCACGACTCTTCTTTGTTTTCATCCTTCGTAAACTTCTGCTGCCTCTTCCTCGTCCTCCCAGGACGTGTCCACTAGCGTCTTCTTTGGACACCTTCCTGGTCCGCTCGTCCTTTATGAAAGACCTCCATAGAACCCAGACATGGGAGAACATGTGGCGACCCCTGCAGAATGGATCAGCCGAAAGAAACTTTGGGCGCTCTCCATCGTTGTTGTCTCCGTTGTTTGCTCTCGCAGGCGTGGAAACACGACTGCAGCTGTTTCTGAGGCCGGACTTTAAAAAGCTTTGGTTTCATTGAAAACCACGGCTGTTATACAAACAGCCGAATGCTACAATTAGCCTTAAAGCCTGGGACTGACTCTCAGTCTGCAGGAGCTCAGTAAACCTTAAGCTGATTTTACTTGCTCATCCGGTAAAGCAGGTGCTGGCCATTAGCCGAGGCTGGATGAAGACTTTTGCCTCTTTATGTCGTATGACCGATGACACGTGTGATGAGAAGCTGAGCTGAACTTTAGACATGAGCCGACTGTGTCTTTAAACAACTTCTACCTTGTCTTATCTCCTGGAAGAAACGAATCCTTGAAGACACATTGAAGTTTGTCTTAGCAGCTAAAGGTGAACGTAGAAAGTGTTAAGAAACCGATATGCAGCTGACGTGTGGATGTGCTGCTGGAGAAGATCTGAAGTCAAACAGGAACGTGTCAGTGTGGATCAGCGGGCGTACGAACAGCAGGGAGCAGGTTTGAGTCCCTGCAGGGTTCTGCTTAAAACTTTAGCTCATGTTTCATTGATTTTGTGTGGAGGGAACGTTTGACGGACGTCTGGTCCTCTCAGGTGGAACGCAGCAGCGGGGGAGTCGGCGGGGGAGTCGGCGGGGGTTCAGAGACGCCTCGCCTGGTGAGAAAAGCTGCTGTGACCCAATTTCTGCTTCTTTTGTCTGAAGTTCAGACACAGACGAGCTGCAGAGACGTGAAAAGGATTTGATGAGGTCCTTTGAAGCTCTTTTATATATTTTTATATATTTTTGTTTTGTCTTAACGACAACGTTTGTTTTGATGAGCAACAAAAACGTGAAACCGACTCAACGTTAACTAAACTGTTTTTAATTTCATCCAAAAGCTCTCGCACACGTTGTGCTTCTTTAGCTGTTTGTAAATCAAAACTTTCAGCTCGTTCAGACACTTTGGCTTTTGTTTCTTCGAACTTTCATTTTCTATTGTTTTATTTTTATTTTCTTTCGGCTGCTCCGTCTTCAGGGGTCACCACGGAGAACACCGAGCTACCACGGCCTCTGTGTGGAGCAGAGGGTGGGGGTTAAAGGCCTTGCTCAAGGGCCCAGGGTGGGGCAGAGGAGGGTGGAGACAGGGGTGGGTGCTCCACCTTTCCCACCCACATTTTGATGTTGTCGGTACCAGGAGTTGAACCGGCGACCTTCCAATCACAGGCCCACCTTCTCTAACCTCTGCACCACCGCTCCTCTAACTTCTTTTTTCTAGCTTTTATATTTTATCAAATATTTAACTTAAAAAAACTTCATTTCCCTCAAAACAGTTCTTTTTGCAGCTTAATCTGCTTTAGCTTACAGCTAATGCTACTTATGCTAATGCTGCTATGAGTAACTCAACTACTGCTAATTACTGTAGTTACTGTAGTTACTGTAGTTACTGTTACTATTAGTTACAATATTACCATTTTATTTACGTTTCGACAGTAATTGGCTACTGTTAACGAGCTTCCGTAGCTTTTAGCTGTTTGAGCTCGTTCAGATTCTCAGCTCTTCTGTCCCAGTTTCTTCCTGAAGTTTATTTTCTCTCACGGAACTAAAACTGAAACAAACGTAGTTTAAAACCCGAGCCGGTCCTCGCGAGGCGTCGTTAGTGACCTTTCATGTAAAGAGCAGGATCGAGCGTTTGGTGAAGCGGACGCAGCCTCAGCTGCTCTCCAGGGAACCGTGCGGTCGGGTCATATCGGGTCGGGGCCGGAGGCCCTGCAGCGGCGGCTGTTTTCACGCCGGCCGTCCACCTGGGAACCCGCTGCGGTGGATCGTTGGGCCTCGGGTGTCCAGGAGAAATCTGTATTTTCCTGCTGAACGCAGAAATCTGTGGGTGAGACGCAGACGGGTCGACCGCTCGAGCTTCTGTCTTTGTGCACAGAAAACATTTCCGTGGTGGAAGACGAGGACCCAACGAGCCAACGGCTCCCAAAGGTTCCCGCGGGAACGTTTTCAATCACGCTCGGTGGAATCTGGAACGATTCACGGCGAGGACCAATAGAACGAGTGCAAACAAACGACAGACGCTCCTCGGGTTTTCATCGGTGCCAACGAGCGCAGAACCAGACCCGTAACACTCAGCCCAATAAATGGAATGAGGAATTCAACCCACAACTCTTCATTTGTTGCCTCTTTGTGACAGCTGAGCGGTGTTTGTGATCTGTTGGTCTCAAAGTGTGTGAACATCGAGCGTCAGGTCGACTCTGACTGCAGGAGGAAGAGGAGGGAGAAGAGGGGGAGGAAGAGGGGGAGGAAGGAGAAGAGGGGGAGGAAGAGGAGGAGGAAGAGGGGGAGGAGGAGGAGGAGGAGGCATGGCGCTGACACCAAACCACTCTGGGCTGAAATGGAGCTCCTGGCTGCGTTTCTGCAGCTGAAACGTTGTTGACAACAAAAGATGGAGTCAGGATGAACTTTAGGGTACAGAAAGGCCGAAGGTCTTCAGCCCCTTCGGCTCCTTCAGCCCCTTCGGCTCCTTCAGCTCCTTCGGCTCCTTTGCTCCTTCGGCTCCTTCGCTCCCGCAGGCTGTAAACACAAATGAACTTTTCTTTGTGAGACTCCAGGAATATTTTCAGGTCTCTGCAGCAACAGCTGAAAAAACAAAATCTCTCCGGTGGTGCGTCTAAAACTGTATCGTCGTTAACTTGACGAGGAGCAGCTGTTACACAAGAGGTTTCCTACAGCTGGGGGAGCGGTGGTGCAGAGGTTAGAGAAGGTGGGCCTGTGATTGGAAGGTCGCTGGTTCGAATCCCCAGACCGACAACATCAAAATGTGGGTGGGAAAGGTGAAGCACCCACACCCGTCTCCACCTTCATCTGCCCCACTCTGGGCCCTTGAGCAAGGCTCTAAACCCCCACCATCTGCTCCCCCTGCTCCACACAGAGGCTGTGGTAGCTCGGTGTCTGTGGTTGAGTCAGGAAGAACATCTGGAGTAAAAACCCCTGAAGAAGGAGCAGCCGAAAGAAGAAGAAGATAAAAAGCTGCATCTGTTCCTGCGTCTGCAGTAAATCCTTTTAGGGCTCAGCTTTTCTACGTCTGTTGGTAATTTCTTCTGAGAAGTGGAGCGACTCCAACATTTACCGTACTACGATTAAACGGTGAATCTAGAATTAATAACCAACTTTAAAACTAATGTATAATATCTGTTGAAGCAGCTTAGCTCCTCTGGGCTTTATGCTCCATCCTTTTAGGGGCTCAGCCTTTATGAACATTATGCTAAATAATTTCAGCTACTCTGCCATTTAAGACATTTTTTTCTGGTGGCGCTTATTGTTGAACTGATTCAATTCAGTTTAATTTATTTTGTAGCTGCAGGTCCCATCAGAAGTCGTCTCAGGTCACTGAACAACAACGTTCACAGACTTTATAAAAAACAGTCAGTAAAAGTTCTGGATCTGAAGAAGCAGCAGATCGTGTTGAACCTTCACTTCGTCTCAGTCTCTCATCCTGAGCAAGAACAGAGGAGACAGTGGGAAGAAAAAACTCCCTTTAACAGGAAGAACCCTCCAACAGGATCAGGATCAGGACGAGTGGAGATCTGCTTCAACCGGCTGGTTGGAGAGGACAGGAAGGAGAAACACACACAGGATGACAGGTCCAGGTGGTTTCTATGGTCCAGGTGGTTTCTATAGTCCAGGTGTGGTTTCTATAGTCCAGGTGTACTTTCTATAGGAGTAAAGACAAAAACATGTTAAGATATAAATAATTACAAACATGAAGAGCAGAGTAAGTAAAGACATCAGCAGAGAGAGGACATGTGGTCAGTTTGTCCTCCAGCAGTCTAAGCCTATAGCAGCAGAACTGAGAGATAGCTCAGGAAACCCAAGCCAACCCTAACTATAGGATTTACCAAAAAGGAAAGTTTTAATCCCAGTCTTAAAACGGGACAATGTGTCAGCCTCATGGACAGAAACTGGAAGTTGGTTCCACAAGAGAGGAGCCTGAGAACTGGAAGATCTTCCTTCCATTCTGCTGCTGGAAACTCTAGGAACCACAAGTAAACCTGCAGTCTGATGGCAATTAATTTTATGAAGTTCAGCTTGTCTGTATTTTACTGTAGTTTCTTTTGGGTGGTGAGACCATGCGGCTTCTGTAGCCTTTAGAGTCGTGCACCACGTGTTCCCCCGGCTGAGCGAACAGCAGGTCTGCAGGTCCTTACAACGGCTCCAGAGGGACTAGCAGCCGAACAGTGGCCATGGAAAGTCGCGGTGTCTGTCAGAGCTGGTTTCCGTACAGAAGCCGGTCGGCTGCTCTCACTGTTCTCACGCCGTGTTTATTTTAGAGCTCGTGTCAGAGCCATGTTTGTGTGGGCGGTGACGTGGGTCTGTCATCAGACCTGAGGTCAGCTGTTTGAGACGACGACGGCCTCTGAAGCTTCACGTCGGCCCGGGTGGAGCACAAACACGCCCTCATCTGTTGTCTTGTTGCTCCGCAGACGCCTCAGATGTCCCTCTCTGTCTCAGCGTGTCTCCCAGCCCTGGACCGGCCCCAGGTCCCGGCAGAGACCCGGTCCAGACTACACCCTGCATGAGTTCATCAGGAAGCTGCCAACACCACAACGTTCATCTGGGTCAGAACCAGAGGCCCATAAGAACCCAGCATGAGCAGCTTACATGGAAACATTTCTGTCCTGACTGGAGGTGAAGACCCCGAGGAGACGCCTGACGGAGCAGGAAGTGGTTCAGAAGTAGGTCAGCTGGCAGGAAGCCGTTTATCTCACAGCTAAACGTGAGGCAACATTCAGAGGTCAGAACTCTGTGGGTCGGTCTCCCTGCAGGTCCCCCCCCCCCACCCCCCCCAGCCTGAAGTTCTCCTCAGCGGGGTCACCGCCGCGCTCACATCCAACACTTCCCAGAATCCACCCGCAGAGCACAAAGGATGGACGCTCTCCATGAACAACCAGCAGAGCGAAGCCAAAACCGCCATGTTTTCCTCCCCGAGCCCGGACCGAGCGGAGCCGGGTCCAAACTGGAGCCGGACCCGCCACACGGCACCGCAAACCTCTGGCACCCGTTTGGATCAAAGAAAATAAAACAAGACGTTTGAGACATGTTGATCTGCTGCTCGTCAGAAACTGGACTCCAAAAATCAACAAATATTTATAAACATTTCATCGTTCGTTTGTTTGTTTGTTTGTTTGTTTTCTAAATGAAGATCTTCAGCTGATGAGGCCAGAAACAGACCAGGTCTTTTAACTGATCCAGATTCTTTTCTCTCAGTTCTTCACATCATTTTTACTGAAGTTCTCGACTCCTCCAGGCTCGTTGCTCCGAAGCTCCAACACAAACTTCGTTTTGACTCACGTTAAAAACTTCGGCTGTGAGCTCCAGCCGGTCAAACGTTAAAAACTTCGGCTGTGAGCTCCAGCCGGTCAAACGTTAAAAACTTCGGCTGTGAGCTCCAGCCGGTCAAACGTTAAAAACTTTGGCTGTGAGCTCCAGCCGGTCAAACATTTCAGCTCGTTAATAAATCGTCTGAGTGAAGCTGTCGGCCTCGGTCTGTCACCTCTGACGTCATCACATCTCCAACAGGAGGAAACAGATCACAGCTGGAAGGTGAGAGGTGACACGTCATCATCACCTTCAGACCCCGCCCCCCGGCACCACGTGTGATTCTGACCAGATGCTGTTTCAGTGTTTGTTTGTGCTGCAGCTGCTCATCTCTTTGTTCATCCTTTTATGTGAACTCACGTAACAAACAGGCGATAAGTTAAAGGATAAACACTCCAGTCCCACCACCCCCAACATACACCCACCACCACCTCAACACCTCTGTCTCTGCTTCCACTGGGTGGAGGAAACAACTGACCTGTTTATTATTAATAACAAGAACTGATTCTGTACTCTCTCTCTCTCTCGCTCTCTCTCCCCCCCCCCCCCGAGACAATTTAGAGTTACCAATCAGTCTAACATGCATGTTTTTGGTCTGTAGGAGGAAACAGATGCACCATGAAGAAAACATACAAACTCCATCCAGAATGGCCCCCAGTCAGGATTTGAACCAGTGACCTTTTTTCTGAGCTGCAACTGCACTTCCCACAAGGGCTTTAACAGACTACTCGAGTAATCTACACATCGATTCCTAGGACATCTATTGAGTTTTTTAATTTCACGTTGAGTATTCGTAGTGCCGTCATTACATCGCCGTTACGTCATTGTGTCACGTGTCACGTGATCCGCACCGACGTGGGTTACAAAATGGATTCCTCCCAGCAGACAGACGGAGCGGAGCAGGTCCAGTCTTGACAAACAGGTGGAACTGCATCAACAGTCTGGAAATATTTCACTAAAGATGAATCTTCTGGTTCAACTACCGTAAGGAAACAGAAGATGAATCAACTTCCTGACTGTTTGGAGCTCGTTGTGAACCGGTGTTGCACCATATTCTGTGACCGTAGGGGGCGGTGTTGCATGCACTGTTGCAGGTCACAGAATATGGTGTAACACCGGGTCCAATTGACCGAACCAGAACCAGCTTCCTCTGACCTTGTTTCACAAACAAAAAGCAAAAAATATTAATCTGTAAACCTATAAAAACCTATAAACATATTAATCTCTAAAACTAAACCTAATGCACCACAGCTGGCGGTGGTGTGGGGTGGGGGACCCCCCCACTGGTTTTAGTTTCGTTTTTGACGTGCTGCATGTTTCTTTCACTTTTGCAGCTTAATAATAAAAACTAATAGTTTAGTTTTTCCTGTGAATTATTTATAGTGGGATAAATGGGAGGAGCATAATATACTCTCCCAATGTTTTATTGGTCTTTTTTTGTAAATAATGACCTTTTCTTGCGGTTTTATTAATTAATTTATTTTATTTTGTATCTTTAGATCCTATGATGTCATCAAGTACTCGAGTTTTACTCGAGTTTTATTATGTTAATGTCAAGTTTAAAAATGATGTAGTTGTTCAACCCCTACTTCCCACTGCTCCACCGTGTCGCCTTAAGTTGTTAGTAAAATTAAGGCACCGTGTAAAGCTGCAAGCTAATAAATAATCAAATGTAATTTAAATTTCTACAATTTTGTGATAGAAACAAATAATAAACTGTGATCAGTCCCAGTACCAAACTGGAAGTGGTTCTGTGTTTATGGTTTTAGAGGAATAATTCTGATGCAAACAGCAGAAGCTCTTTGTTCAGCTGAGCCGTGGCTCTGCAGCTCTGGTCAGAACCGGCTGGTATCATCTGGGCCAAACACAGATTTCTGTCCTCGGCTGCTGTTTGGTGCATAAAGCCGAGCTGTTTTCAGGGATCGGCGCGTCGCCTGAATGTTAAAGTGGCGCTGCCGACACTGAGGCATGATCCTGCAGCAGCCGCTGACAGAATGATGAACAGTGGGTTCTGCAGACGAATACTGGAGCGATCCAGAGGCAAAGGACTCGCAGGGGAGGAGCGCCTGGGCAACGAGCGCTGAATGAACAAGAGGCCTGAAATCAGCCGCCGCTGAGCTGTGAGCTTTTAAAGAGGCAGCTCTCAGGTCCAGTTCTGTCAGGGCGAGCGCGAGGAGCTCCATCCAGACTGTTTACGGGCTTGTTTTTACCGTCTGCGGATCTCTTCCATCACGGCTGAGCTGAAGGCTGAACAAAGCTGAGCCTTCAGCTGCGAACAACGAGGCCTTCAGGTGGCTGAAATACGGCTGGGACAATCAGACGCAGAGGTTGGCGGGGTCGGCCCGTCTGGAGGGGCAACTGGTGGATCTGATCTGGGTTCAGCTGAGGCTGCAGACGCCAATAAATTAAACAAGCATTCCTTGAAGGAATGCACGTCACCCGCCTTTACTTAACGTCTCCTTTTCTTTTCCAAACTCCAACCAACGAACGTCCTTTACCCAAGGGGGACAATAAACACACAATGAAAAACAAAATTAAAGCTACAATAAGAATTATATTAAAAATAAAGACAGCATCTCTGCATCACAGTCCAACATCTTTTATTGTTTTCTAATAATCTCACTCCTGTTCACACCTGTGCGCACCTGTATATTCTTAGTAGGGTTGCCAAACCTTTACGACGGTATCCAACGTTCCCTTCCTACTGTTAATAATCTGTCCACGCTGTTCATTTCAGAGAGCCATCCACCGATGGGGGGGTTAGACTTCCACGTTTTATTTCCTCTGACCTGTCGGTGGATTGAACCCAAAGTTCAGACCGACACTCTGGAAGCTCAAGGATGAAATGATAACGATCTTTATTAAAGAAAACAAAAGAGGCTGACGAGGCTGATGAGGCACCAAAACTTACATCTGTGAGTTGGGAACACGGAGGGAGACAGAACATGATGCTTGGAACAGGATCAATGCCCCGACACCGAGGGAACAGATGCAGAATATAGAGGGACACTAACAAGGACATTACAAACACCTGGGAGAGGACAACGAGGGACAGGCACAGGAGGAGACAACACGAGGGAGAGCAGAAAAACAAAGTGGGCACAAGACACAAAACGGACAGATCCTTACAGTATCCCCCCCCAAGGATGGCCCTTTATGTCCCAAGACCATCACACGTGACTCTGGAGGGAGGCAGGGAAACAGAGGATGGAGAGCACAAGGGAAGACCAAAGGATTATAAAACCCTACAAGAACACCTGGGAATGAAAAATACAAAAAGTTCAGGCAGACGGCCAAGAGACCGTCCAGCATGGGGCATGAGTTCTGGTGGTCGGGTTTGGATCTGTGAAGGTTTTGAAGGGCAAGATATAAGTGGTGTAGAAAATGATGTACTGGTCTGAAGCAGGATGTGATTATAGCTGATAACGGTCCTGGGATGAATCTGACAGTAAATGTTCGTCAGTGCTGCTCAATAATCCAGGAAGACAAATCGAACAAGGTAGAGTCAGGTCCTCTGGACGGATTCTTCTTGTTGAAACGTTTCGGGTTTCATCCTAAAGACCTCAGTACCTTCAAACCCGAACTCTGCCGTCTGATCGTCAGACTGGATCTCTGAGTCGTGTGGAGCTGCGTTGTTGGGAGCGAATGTTACGGAGACGTTTTCTCTTGTTGGTGAATTCTTCGGTGCTGCCGGGGCGACCCATAAATCAGCCTGAGCCCGACTCCGGGACCAGGTTCTCGGGGAGCGGTGAGACGGGGCCTCCTCGGCTCTGTGATCGCCACTTGTGGAAGATAAAGAGCCGCTCCGGCCTCCGTTCAACCCGGGTCAGAACCGGGTCAGAACCCAAACAGCCGGCAGAGATGAAAGGAGGCCCGGATTGTTTTTCACTCACCTTGTTGCCGTTTGTGTCTGCGCTGAAACGAGCCCTGAACGCCCCACAGACACGCTAACCCAACACAGGAGGCGTGGCTTAGGACACGCTGCTGTTTGTAAACAAGCTGTAGAGATAAACAAACAACTCGGTGTTTATCTCTACAGCTTGTTTACAAACAGAAATAAACACCGAGTTGTTTATTTC
>NC_056516.1:38921970-38925939 GCF_014905685.2 Nematolebias whitei
TCTACAGCTTGTTTACAAACAGAAATAAACACCGAGTTGTTTATTTCTACAGCTTGTTTACAAACAGAAATAAACACAGAGTTGTTTATTTCTACAGCCTTCTTAACAACAGAAAGCTTTACAAGTCAGTCAAAACAAACAAGATGAACCACCTGTACAAAAACATCTAAAAGCAAACAAAAACTAACAGAAATATAGCTGGAACTCTAAGAGCCGAAGGACTGATTAAATGAATAAACTGTAGCTAGAACCTAAAAGTAGCAAAAGGCTAGTTAAAGCTAAAAGTAGCTAAATGATTGCTGAAGTCTAAGTGTAACAAACAAGTAGCTAGACACTACAAGTAGCAACAATGGCAGCCAAAAGCAATAAAATGTAACTTAAAGTTAAAAAAAACTTGTAAAAAGTGACAAAACATTAGCTAAAAGCAGCAAAAGATCTTCTGAAGAAGAGTTTTCCCGTCATGGATGCAGCTGAAGAGCTCTGACTGGCATGATTTGGACCACAGTAGAACCGAGCCTTTAGAACCAACATATTCCGACAGAACAATGTTGGTATCAGCCGAACCAAAGGCAGCGCAGCAGCCGGAGTCAGCGGTTGCCGTGGTGACCAGCCCAGCTGCCAGCAGAAATCCTCCTCCGGCTGTTTGACGTCTCCGCTGAGATCCAGAAGAGATTCTGGGCTGAAAGTCAAGCTGTCGAGGCTTTAGCTCTCATTTCTACCAGCTGAGACCAAACACCAACAAACAGCCGAATGCTCTGAGGACAGAACAAACAAAGCCTTCGGCTGATTTCAAACACTTGCCCTCCAGAAATATTTTATGAAAAGGTTCTGAAAACAGAAGGCAGCGATCTGAGAATCCCAGAATCTCACATTTTATTTAGAGTAAACAAATTGAAAAACTAAGAAATTAAATTTTTAGAGAAAAATGTAAAATCAATAATCTGATGAGAGCAACAAGAGTCAGAGGTCCGGATCAGAACCAGCATGAGGAACTGATGAGCAGGTCAGCCAGAGACTGTTAGAAGTAAAGATGGGCAGAAGTTCAGCAGTCTGTCCAAAACTACAGGAACTATTTCAGAATAAAGTTCCTGGAACTCTTTCAGAATAAAGTTCCTGACTAAAGACTTTAATCTCCATCATCTCCAGCTTATAATCTGATCCACAGATTAGAAGAATCTGAAGAAACCAGAGTTCAGACGACGAGGCCAACAGGGGCGACTGCATTAAAACGGTCTGGTTCTGTTCAGAAGAACAGCATCCAGGACCGCTGCATCTCCTCTGGACCAGAACTCATTTCAAACGGACCAAACTGAAGTCCAGAACTGTTCTGAAGCCAGACAGGTCTTAGTCTGAAGTTCTGCTTAGAAACCACGGACACCAGGTCTTCTGGACGAAAGAGGAGAGGAACCATCCAGACTGGTATCAAAACCTTGCCTCTCTGATGGTATGGAGGTGCATTACTACCTCCAATATGAGCAGCTGACACAGCTGGAAAAACAAATGCAGGATAACATCTGCTCCATCCAGGAGAGAAGATCCAGGACTTAGGGACAGCTAGAGTCCTCCACCAGACCAGAACCTCCATCATCTGGACTCCTCTGGTCCTGGTTGTTGTTGCAGGAGATGTTTTTCAGAACTGCTGTGGTTGTGAACAGACGGAAATGAGTTGTTTGTGGAAGGAAACAGGTGCTCACATGCACAGAATCAGATGGTGTGCACAGAGAAGACCCCCCCCCACACACACACACACTCGGTCCAGGGGGGTGCGTCACACCAACAGGAGTCCTTCCTCTGAGGATGTGAGTCCACCGGGCCACAAAGGGCCAGCGGCTCCCTGTGACCGAGATAAATGAGCTCGTTGATTAGATTTTGATTCGAGTGTTGAGGCCGGATAATTACACGTTTCTGCCCCTTCAGAGCGGCCATGACAGGAGGCGGAGCCACAGAAAAGAGCCCAAACTGACGCACCGGGCCTTCAGTACCGCAGGTTTCAAGGGTGTGGGCTGAGGGAGGAAGAGTGGTTTACAGAAACCAGATGTGGGTTTCTTCTCACATCTGTCTGAAAGTCTCGGCTGTCACGACTTTTCACGAAACTAGATGACGAGTGAAGGACATCAGAAGGTCAAACGTGATGTCTGAACATGAAACAAGCATCAGCTGAAGCTTTCAGTCAAAAGTGAGGTTTGGCGGTGTTGCAGCTTCCTCTTTGTGCAGAAGAACGATGCTGCCGAACCAACTTCCTCCAGCTTTCGGTTTCCTGTTGCACTTCCTGTGCCGTAAAGATCAAGCTGGTCCGTTACAGTAAATTTAAATGTTCTGAGGAAATTCGTCAAAATAAATCCTGACAGCTAAAGTCTAGAAGTTTAAAAAAAAAAAAAAAAACACAGAGCCTGAAGCAGATTTAAAGAGAGCAGAGTTTCTGACAGAAATAAAGATCTTGCTGTTTTAGAGGAAAACATCCTTCAGTTTTTACCCACTTCTTCCATTTTGGGTCACGAGGCAGGGAAACGAGATGAGTGTTGGTTGAGAGAGGAGCAGGTCGTCTGAGGGAAAAATCTGTCTGCAGGAGATCAGACAAGGTCTTCAGACACCAAGTGCTTCGAACAGATTAGTGGCTGGTCACACACTTTACCATAAGCATGATAACGTCCCGGCGCTGGAGGCACGTCTGGCAGAGGCTCTTATACCCAGGCAGAGTGGTCCTCCAAACCAGGAACAGGTGTGGAGTGGTGGTTGATTAGGATTGGCTGCAGCTGATGAGAGAGAGAATGGCTGGTGGACCTAGAACTCCTTCAGCAGAAGCATTTGGATTGTTCAAAATAAATAATAAATAAATAATAAATAAATAATAAATAAATAAAACAGGAAACAGCTGAATCCTGACTCAGCGTTCGAACGAGTAATGCTTTGAACAGAAGTTAGTGTCCACCGTTTGAGTATATAACTGGAAATAAACCAACTTTTCCTAAATGACATCTTCCTTCTTTTATTTAAAAATCTTAGGTCTTAAATAAATTTGTCAATAAATAATCAAATTATAAGACAAGCAGCTGCTGACGTTTACAGCAGTTACCAATTATTCTGATGCTGCTCAATAATCCAGGTAGAAAAATCTAAAAAAGTTCAATCTGGTCCTCTGGATGTTCAAAAAACAAAACAACAAAAAAATGTAGAAACGTTTCGTCTTTCACCCAAAAGACTTCCTCAGTCTGAGGAGCTGTGTTCCTGAAAGAAGAAACCCAAACAGGACTCCAGTCAGCACCAGGTGAAAAGGAGGAACCCAGACCCAGGTCAGCGGTCACTCTTTCAGGGATGAAGATGTTCACATCCTGGACAGAGAGGAACGATGGTTTGAGAGAGGAGTAAAGGAGGCCATCTTTGTGAAAAGAAACCGTCCATCATTAAACAGGGGTGGAGCCTCCAGGTTCAACTGTCCCCCTCTTACAATGCTGTGATTGCTAGTATCACTCAGCCCTCTGTGAACAGTAAACAGCCATCAGGTGCTAATGATCCATTGTTAGGCTGATGGTCCTTCTTGAGCATGTGATCAGCTGGTTCTGGTTGTCAGCAGCAAAACTGGTTGATCCACTCTGAGAAGGTGCTATTTAAGAGACTGAGCTGAATACAGCTCCTCAGACTGAGGAAGTCCTCAGGATGAGAGACGAAATATTTCTACACTTTGTTGTTTTGCTTTGTTTTGTTTTTTGAATGTCCAGAGGACCAGATTTAACTTTTTTAGAGTTATCAATTATGTTTGTAATTTTTATGAAGATTTTTTTTTTTCTCAAATGTTTATTTTTCAATATAAAATGATTTTATGTTAAGAAAAAGTTCAGCTTTTATTTTGTTCGGTTTTGAAAAGCTTTGAATGACGTTTACGTCATGTTTGAGCATGTTGCGTGGGCGGGGTTAAAGTGTTGCATCTGACCAATCAGCGGCGGGCTCTGTGTCTGAGCTCAGGAGCACCCG
>NC_056516.1:38925949-38926459 GCF_014905685.2 Nematolebias whitei
CTGCTCTGACCAATCAGCGGCGGGCTCTGTGTCTGAGCTCAGGAGCAGCTCTTCTCTGAGCAGCAGTTCTGTCGGAGTCCAGTAGAAGGAGGTTCTGTTTGTCGGTCTGATCTTTTCGTGTTTTTTGACGGGTCTGAGGCTCCGGATGGATCGTTAACCGGGACAGAAGAGAATCTTGGGTCTGTTGTTCTTCAGATGTTTCGCTCTTTGTCTCCATAAAGTGGATATTTGTTTCTTTTTATTGGATTTGTAACAAGAATCATCAGGATGAAATACAAAGTAAGTGCTTGATTCGCTTCTTTTTGCTTCTTTAAACTCTTGGAAATGTGCGCAGACACTTTTTATAACTTGCAGCTGATACACCTGTGCTGTTTGAAAGTCAGTGTGTTAAAGTTGAGGTGTGTTGTCAGGCTCTTCATGTGGTTCTGAGTTCAGGGTGAGCTGCAGCCCTCAGGGGCGGAAGAAGGAAATTTGCAGCCTGTTTGGTGCCCTGAAGTAAACCCCCCCCCC
>NC_056516.1:38926559-38930835 GCF_014905685.2 Nematolebias whitei
AAAAAAAAAAAAAAAAAAAAAAACCAGACCAGCAGCAGGACCAGAGTGGAAGCTGAAACTCAGATGTAACGTGGAGAACACAGGTCTTTGGCGTGGCCAGCATCGGGGCTCAGATGTATAATTTTGTGGTTGGTAGATGAGAGTTACAGCCTGGAAACCGGTGACCACGTCCAGAACTTCAGGAAAACACAGAATAAATATCATAAAACATTCAGAACAAGTGGAACCAGAAACCCCATCACTGGCACCCCATAAAACCCAAAAACTATATTTACTTTATGTAAAACACAGCGTGAGTGCTAAATGACTCCTGAAATCTGCTGAAGGAGCTCAAACTCTGTGGTTTAAGCTATAAAAAGGCAAGGCACTAGCCAAACGCTACATACACCAAGAGGCTGCCTAGAAGCTAAAAGTATTAAGAAACTAGCTTAATGCTAAAAGTAGCAAAAGGAAGTGCAGCTAAAAGTCTAAAAGCTAGCCAAACGCTACATACACCAAGAGGCTGTCTAGAAGCTAAAAGTATCACAAGACTAGCTGAATGCTAAAAGTATCAAGAGTAGCTAAACCATACCATCATACCATCACAAACATCTACACCTCCAGATGCAGGAAGAGGGCCACCTGCATCATGAAGGACCTCACTCACCCAGCACACACACTTTTTGCCCCACTCCCCTCAGGAAGGAGGTTGAGGAGCATTAAGAGTAGAACCACTAGACTGAGGAACAGCTTCTACCCTGAGGCTGTTAGTCTCATGAATCTCTAACTAGAATAATCCCTGTAATACCACTTTGACTGATGATATGTGACTTTATCTGTGCTGCTGATTATCCATGCTGCTGATCTCATGCTGCTGTATTCATTCACACCCGTCTACTCACTACAGGCTCATGTTCGGGCTGCTGTTTAATATACAGTATCATTTTACATTATTAGTGTTTAGCATATCTTAGATCCTTATATACTGTTTATTTTTAATACTTAATATTTTTGCCATGTTTGGGTATAACTGGGACCCTGAGTGCATAATTCCGTTCCACCTCATGTACCACATGTAATGACAATAAAGAACCTTGAACTTGAAAATTGTAACAAAGCTAGCTAAAAGCTAAAAGAACCTAAAGGTTAGTTAAAAATCAAAACTATTTAAAAGCTAGCTAATGAGCTAAAACTGAGTTATGAAGGTTAGAAAAAGCAGAATTCTAGCTAAAAGCTAACTGTAGCTCAAAGATAGATGCAAACTAAAAAGACAACAAAACAGATCAAGTATCTGAAGTAGATCTGAAAATAAAAAGTTTTTGAAAGAATTAAAAGCAGACCTTAACAACATTATCAACAGAAATAAATCTAAAAGATGTAGGATGACAAAAACCTAAAGCTCATCTGCTGAATGAGCCGAACCTGTTGACGAATGAACAGCTAAAAAAATCAGAAAGTTTACAAAGATGTTTACAAAACAGAAAAATAAACAAACAGGAAGCGCGTAACGTTTCTCGACCCTGAACTGATTCTGTCATGAAGGCGGCGGGCGATAAGCATTCACAAGTGTTTTTGTTTCCTGTTCATGTTGGAGCCTAAGGGCTGATTAAAAACATTAGTTTGTTCTTTAGCTGCGATTAAATAATTAGATTTAAGCTCAGCTGATAAATGTCAGAATGTTTTTATTGTTTTGTCACGTTCAGCTTTAATTTTATTTTGTGACGAACGTTGTTTTGACTCGTCGGATTCTGAAACATTTAAAGTAAAATTATTATTAAAGCTGGAGATTTGTTGTTGAACTCTGACCTTTACTGCTCGGCCTTGCTGCACCTGAAGCCTCGGCGTGTGCGTCTCCATGGCGACAGCGGCCATCATAAACGGGAGCGATCGGCGCGGCCCGCAGCAGCGAGCCGTCGCTGACGTGTGTTTGTGGACGGCAGGAGGTCGTGTTTCCACTCATCATAAAACACGCGCGTCACAACACACAGCCGAAGGTTTGCCAGCTGCTCGTGTCACGGCCGGATCCTGGACTTCCCGCTGCTCCCGGACCAGGGTTCAGGTTTACTGTGTCTCTGGTTATTACAGACTCACAGGAAGGTTTCAGGTTTGAGTCCTCCATCCCTCCTCCCATAGACCCAGCCAAGGTTTGTTTTAGTTCAGAATCCCCTGATTCAAGATGGCCGCCACAGCCAAATATAAATCCAACGTTTAGCTCTTTCAGGAAGTGGCTGCTGACACGTTTGACTTGTAGCTTTTTTATTTTTTTAAATATTTTGAGAGCTTCTTGATTCCTTCAGAAACTTTGAAATCTGCTTCAGCTGCTGTTTCAGTCCTCCTTCACTACACTTAGCTTTTAGCTACCTTTTGGCTACTTTGTGCTTTAAGCTAGGATTTTGCCACACTTTACTATAGCTAGCCTTTTTCTACTTTTAGTTAGCATTTTGCTACAAAAGCTTTGTTACTCTTTTGCTAGCTTTTCACAATCTATAACTTTTAGCTACTGTACCTAGCATTTAGCTAGTCTTTTGCTACTTTACCTAGCAATTTACTTTTAGCTTATAGCTACTGATCTTCTAGTTAGCCTTTGCTACTTAGCAAAAAATTTGCAGCTTTTAGCTAGTATTCTTTTAGCTGTAAGAAGTTGGTTACAGCTGTCATTCGGCTGATTTCACTGTTTTTAAAGGAAAGTTGTGAAACTTTTGTCTTCATGAGAAAACAAACGTCAGATTGAGGTTCTGTTTCTGAACCGACCCGGTCCGGTTCGATCAGAAGATAAAAACAGAAAGACGGCTCGGTCAAAGTCCTGAGATAAGACCAGCGTCTGGTTCTGGTCCTCGTCTTGTTGTGGGTCCAGAGGAGCGGGACGCCTTCAGACGGAATGACTGGACAAAAATCTGTCCAAAGACCGATTCACAGAGGAACGTGGGTCAGAGTTGTCCAAGGTCCACATGTGGACGGTGGACAGTGACGTCTGAGCTGAGGCTCAATGTTGGACCATGACCCGTCCTCCTGTGGACAGGGGACGTCTCAGGGGGGCAGCAGGCGAAGCTTCATGGGAAGATGTGCCGATTGTTTCGTCGTTAACGAGACTTTTCTTTGCTCGGACCTTTTATTGTGTCTCTGTTTCCACAACGAGACGTTTTGTCTTCTGCAGAGACACCTCCACCTGTTCCAGACGTTAGACACGTCCTGAGGACGTTGAAGACCGTCTCTTTAACCAGCAGGATAGTTCTCATCGAGGCTTTCAGGCACCGCCAACGAGTCCGGACCTTCTGCTCAAAAATATTTATGGAAGTTCTTCGTTTTACCTACAACAGCATAAATTTATAAATTCATAAATTCATAAATGTAAAAACCACAAATTCAGTAAACTAAAGGTTTTCTGTATAAAAATAGAGTTTTCGTTCCTGTCTGAAGGTCCACCATCCGTCAGCTTCTGAGTGATGGGTTCAGTTCTCGTCTGGACCTCCTTCGTGTTTCAGACGGAGGACTTGGTTGTCTTTGTGTCGGACGTCTCTGCGCAGCGTGAAATCAGACGGACAGCGAAGTGAATCTCTGGCTCATTACTGATTCCTGGATTTCACGTGACGGATAAAACATCCCTGGAGGGATTAGTGTCTCGGGGTTCTGCGACGCTCTCCTGCAGACCCGTTCGGCGTCGACGGTTTCTCTGCTTCGCACTTTGACAGCTTCCAGCACTAAAAGGGAAGTCCAGGCTGTTTGCAGAAGTTCTGCAGAAACTCAGTTTTTACCCAGAATGGTTGCAGAACTCAGACCGTGGGTTCTGCCGCTGAACAACCGTCTCGTTTCATCGTCTTCACGGCCGCGATGCGTTCAGGTGCAAGCCGAGCTCCGTCATAGGAACAGTGAAAGGACGAATTTTACACGACTCAACTGTTTCTGGAGGGAAATGCGTTTTTTTAGTTCCTGGAAGGTTGATCTTCAGCCGAGGGCGACCAGTGGTGAAACAAGATGTCCTGCCATGATAATGTTTGCACCCCCCCACGAAACACCCTCAGTCCATCTATGCCTCTTGTGAGCTGGATAACTTAAACATAAGTGAGGTACCATCTCCAGTTTTGGTGCGCGGGTGCATCCAGGTGTAACGAAGCTCCCTGTTGAAAATTGGGTTGCCAGGTCGACATCCAAGATGGCTGCCACCTTATCTATAAACTGACCACCCCTATCATTTGAGAAAACTCTCTTTTTATATTGCTTACAGTGTTTCCCCTACTGTTATACAAGCAGGGAGCTCCGCCCTGTCAACAGAACCGGGCCTACTGACACCCCCCCCCCC
>NC_056516.1:38945835-38945930 GCF_014905685.2 Nematolebias whitei
CTTTTAGCCTCTAGCTAGTTTTTTCTACTTTCAGCTAACTCTTTCCTTTTTTAGCTGTTAATTAGCCTCTCTTACTTTTAGCCTCTAGCTAGTTT
>NC_056516.1:38946030-38946414 GCF_014905685.2 Nematolebias whitei
TAGCTGTTAATTAGCCTCTCTTACTTTTAGCCTCTAGCTAGTTTTTTCTACTTGCAGCTAACTCTTTCCTTTTTTAGCTGTTAATTAGCCTCTCTTACTTTTAGCCTCTAGCTATTTTTTTCTACTTTCAGCTAACTCTTTCCCTTTTTAGCTGTTAATTAGCCTCTCTTACTTTTAGCCTCTAGCTAGTTTTTTCTACTTTCAGCTAACTCTTTCCTTTTTTAGCTGTTAATTAGCCTCTCTTACTTTTAGCCTCTAGCTAGTTTTTTCTACTTTCAGCTAACTCTTTCCCTTTTTAGCTGTTAATTAGCCTCTCTTACTTTTAGCCTCTAGCTATTTTTTTCTACTTTCAGCTAACTCTTTCCCTTTTTAGCTGTTAATTAG
>NC_056516.1:38946424-38947448 GCF_014905685.2 Nematolebias whitei
CTTTTAGCCTCTAGCTAGTTTTTTCTACTTTCAGCTAACTCTTTCCTTTTTTAGCTGTTAATTAGCCTCTCCTACTAACATTTTGCTGCTTTTAGCATGTTTGCTACTTTTGTCTAGCCTTTCACTACTTTTAGCTGTAGCTTTTAGCTCGTATTTTGCTACTTTTATCCATTTTTGAAAGTGTTAAACTCTCTGGGGTTGACTCGGGGTCTAATCCTGTCCCACGAGTCTCTGACAGGAAGTCTGCTGTGTGGTTCTGCTGGAGGCCCGTTAATGGACCCGGAGCGGTTCTGTTTGTTCTCGGCGCAGAGGAGAACATTCCCAGCATTCCTCGGGTCTTTGTCTGCTGTCGGCGGAGACGAGCCAAAGATCACCACAGAGTGAATCATCTTGGAGGTTATCAAGTCCTGGTTCTGTTTAAGGTCTGGATGTTCAACAGAACCTGTCGGGTCCAAACGTCACCTTCCAGCAGAAAAGCAGCTCAATTCCCCAACGGTCAAATTAAAATGTTTTCTTTGCAGCTGCAGGTTTCTGTGAAGGACTTGGTTTTCTGGGTCTTAAAGGACTCCCTTAGACTGGGATGTGGTTCTGAACAGTTCTGGGTCAGGTCTAACCACTCGGGGTTCCTCGAGACGAGGATTGAGAACCGGTCCAAACACAGCTGGTTGTTTCAGACTCTGACTGTCCGTCTCTGTCTCTGTTGTGGACAGGTGGTGACTCCGTCCAGGGTGGGACAGTCCTACACCTTCAGCCCCGGAACGCAGAACCAGCAGAACATCTACGACGTCCCCCCCAGCAGAACACAGGGGGTAGGTGTCACACTTACATCATCAATGCCCGACCTGTCAGTCATCATCATTTGATCTGTCAATCATCATCACATGATCTGTCAATCATCATCACATGATCTGTCAATCATCATCACATGATCTGTCAGTCATCATCACATGATCTGTCAATCATCATCACATGATCTGTCAATCATCATCACATGATCTGTCAATCATCATCACATGATCTGTCA
>NC_056516.1:38947548-38950771 GCF_014905685.2 Nematolebias whitei
CATCATCACATGATCTGTCAATCATCATCACATGATCTGTCAATCATCATCACATGATCTGTCAATCATCATCACATGATCTGTCAGTCATCATCACATGATCTGTCAGTCATCATCACATGATCTGTCATTCATCATCACATGATCTGTCAATCATCATCACATGATCTGTCAATCATCATCACATGATCTGTCATTCATCATCACATGATCTGTTGACGCTGCCATCTTAAAGGGCTGGAAATGCCGGGTAGCGACGGAGGAAAAACAACACAACCTTCATCTACATTTGGCCTGATTGCCGTGCAGTGCAGTCTGTGGCCTTTTATTTAGTGCATTGCATCCACCTGTGTCAAACTCCTCCCACAACAGGAAGTCAACAAGAACATCAACTACATTCAACACCCCCACTTGTTCTTATGTTGACATAATACATTTACATTTCTCTTTTACATTTACATACCAAAAATAAAACATGCAAATGTATCCATTCTCATTTTAGTTACAGGCTTTGTTAAGATATCAGCCACCATTTCTGTTGTTGGACAGTAAGAGAGAGTTATTTTTCCATCACTGATTGCTGATCGAATGAAGTGATATCGAATGTCAATATGTTTGCATCTTTGGCGATAGACCGGACCTTTAGAAAGAGCAATTGCACCTTGATTGTCCTCAAAAATATTCACAGGTGCATATTCACATCCAAAGTTCATTCCATTCACCAGATTCACAAGATAAATACTTTCCTGTGCGGCTGCAGCCAAGGCAATGTATTCAGCTTCACATGTGGATAAAGAAACTGTGGATTGCTTTTTAGACTTCCAGGAAATAATGGGTCCAGCCTCAGATAGACTAAAACAATAACCAGTCATACTCCGTCTATCTTCCTGGTCACCTGCCCAATCTGCATCACAGTATGCCACAAGTTTAAGATCATTTTTCTTGAAGCATAATTCCTGATTTTGCGTACATTTCAAATATCTTAACACATGCTTTGCTGCAACCCAATGTTGATCTTTTGGTTCAGACAAATATTGTGACAATTTGCTGACAATAAAACTTAAGTCTGGTCTAGTGCTCATCATTACATAGATCAAACTACCCACTACCTCACGATACTTTTTATGATCAGCAGAATGACCTTCACCATCAAACTTCAGTTTATTTTCACATGGGGTTGATCTTGGTTTGCAGTCAGTCATGTTAAACCTCTCCAAGATTTTCATGATATATCTTTTCTGGTTCATTTTTACTTGACCATGGTTCTGTGTAAAATCAATTCCTAGAAAATGTTTAAGTTTTCCAAGATCTTTAATTTTAAACTTAGCAGCCAACATTTTCTTCACACTTTCGAGCATTTGATCATGGCTAGCTGCAATAATAAGGTCATCAACCCAAATAATCAAGATCACCCTCTCATGTTCATTTTCTTTAGTGTAAACACAATAGTCAGCAGGGTTCTGCACAAAGTCATTTTCAATAAGGAAATCATGCAACATTTTATTCCAATTTCGTCCTGACTGTTTTAGACCATAAAGTGACTTATTAAGCTTACAGACTAATTTCTCTCCTGTCTCTGTTACCACTTCAAATCCTTCAGGTTGTTCTAAAAATATCTCACAATCAATAGGGGCGTGTAAATATGCTGTTTTGACATCCATTTGGTGCAATTCCAAATCATAATGAGCAGCAAGCTGCATCAAAACACGCACAGAAGTCATATCAGCAGTTGGAGAAAAAGTCTCATTATAATCAATACCAGGAATCTGATTATAGCCTTTTGCTACATATCTAGCCTTATAAAGTTGTTTAACTGGATTTTCTTTAATAGTAAATACCCATCTACCCCCCACTGCTTGCTTACCTTCAGGTAATAATGTTAGGGTGTAAGTATTATTCTCTATCAAAGAGTCCATTTCATCCTTCATAGCTTTTGCCCATAGTTCAGATTGTGGTGAGCTCATAGCTTCTTTCACTGTCTTAGGCACATCGCATGTGATCCTATAACAATAGTCAATGTTCATGTGTGCTTGATCATCGTCACATTTCATTTCATAATCCTGGTCTGTGTAATACTTGGGAGGTTTCCTTTCTCTCTTAGGATAACGAGCATCAAGGTTAGCCTCACTTTGATCCAAGTTCTCATTTGTATCACAAGTCTCAGTTTTAATTTCATGTGAGATCATTGTTCTCAAATCTGGTTTTGATAGTTCCCTTTTAACTTCCTTCTGGAGTAAAATGTTCTCACTTATGTCATCAGTCTGAGTGTCACATTCATTGGTACTTCTTGTGATGAACTTTACCAGTCTATTCCTAAGTACTCTACCTGTGTCTGGATAGAAGACAAGATATGCAGGACTATTTTTGTCGTAACCAACAAAAATTCCCTTTTCACAACGTGGATCCAATTTTTTCTTGTCATATTTATATGCATAACATTCCGATCCAAAAGTTCTCATTTTTGAAAGGTCAGGTTTCTTTCCAGTTAACATGCAATATGGAGTCTGCCCAACACGTCTGTTGTAACATCTATTACGGATAATAGCAGCCGTCTGAACTGCATATGTCCACAGATTTTTAGGCAGATTACTCTCAATTAACATGCATCTTGCCATTTCAAAAACAGTTCTCCATGTTCTCTCAGCTGTCCCATTCTGATGGGGAGAGTAAGGAGCTGAAGTTTCATGTCTAATAACATTTTGACAAAGCAAAGATTGGAACTCTCTAGACATAAACTCAGTTCCATTATCTGATCTTATACATTTAATTTTCCCATAAGGTGCCACATCTGCAAAAAACTTCTCTGTCCCTTTTACAGTATCACTCTTAGCTTTCAAAAAATAGGTAAAAATAGCACCTGAATAATCATCTGTAAAAGCTAAGGTATATCTAAAGCCATCTTTAGCAGCTGGTTCTATTGGTCCAGCCAGATCTGCATGTACAAGATCTAATGCACCTTTAGCTTTTTCATCAGGATCTCTACTTCTGATCTGAGCAAATTTACCCTTTATGCATATTTCACATTTCAGATCAGGTTTATCAGTTTTACCTCTAATTTTCATTCCATCTGCAACACCCTCCAATTTTGACACATCATCATAATTGCAGTGACCTAAAATTTCATGCCACGTTTGAATGTCATAGCAGGCTTTGCACTCATCAACGTCATCTTTAAGAGTATTTAAATAGAAAAGTCTATCATAAACATCAATATCAAAGATCG
>NC_056516.1:38950781-38951339 GCF_014905685.2 Nematolebias whitei
CTCCTCCCACAACAGGAAGTCAACAAGAACATCAACTACATTCAACAATCATCACATGATCTGTCAGTCATCATCACATGATCTGTCAGTCATCATCACATGATCTGTCAATCATCATCACATGATCTGTCAATCATCATCATTTGATATGTCAGCCAACGTCACCTGAACTGTCAATCATTGTCACATGATCATCAACTGATCTGTCAGTCATCATCACATGACCTGTCAATCACGTCCCTGCTGTTTGTTTAAATGTCCAAAATGTTTAAACGTCATTAATGCTCCGCCTCCAACTCCAAAATACAACATGGCAGAAAAGCTTTGAGAGTCTTCTTCCATCTTTAATGATGTCACTAGAACCAGCTGAAAGTCCCACAGCGCCGCCCGATGGCTGAAACCCAAACTGCTGGTGTTCTGACACGATCCTTGACATTTGAAGACCGTTATGTTCTGTGTTTCAGGTGTACGATGGTTCACCTGGTCAGATGTTCTCTGGTGGAGCCAGAAACCAAGGGGTCTACGATGTTCCACCGTCTCAAATGGACCTCAGGACCC
>NC_056516.1:38951349-38956158 GCF_014905685.2 Nematolebias whitei
GATGTTCCACCGTCTCAAATGGACCTCAGGACCCAAGGGGTCTACGACGTTCCACCGTCTTCTCATGGGGTAAGGAGAAGACTTTTGAGTCAAACGAGCCGTCAGCTCGTTATAAGAACTGGAAGAACACTCCGACCCGTTACTCACGCCGCTCCAGATTGCAGCGATTTGGAAATCTCTTAATACCATATTTTATACGTTTATGAGAAGTAGCCGTAAAACATAAAAAGATTTGAAGCTCTCGACCTTGACCTCTCTAAGTGTCTTTAAGAATCTGTTGGACTCCTGGCAGGGTCCAATGCAGACATGTTCCTGTTTTTAGTTTTCTACATTTGTCTTGGAATCTAGCTGTTTTTTGTTTTGTTACCTTTTTCCTTTTAGCCATCCTATTTGTTAAAAAAAAAAAAAACTGTAGTATGAGTTTTTATAACTGTTTATTGTTGTCGCTGTTGTCCATTGTTGTCATCTTTCTTTGTTGAAATCAGGTCTCTCTTGTAAATGAGTCCTCGAGGCTCAATGGGATTTACCTGTATAAATAAAGGTTGATTGATAATGGTACTTAAAAGTGCAGATACTGAGTACCATGAGTACCAAAGAGTACCAGTGAATACCGTGAGTACCAGTATCTGTGAGTACCGGTATCTGTCAGTACCGGTATCTGTGAGTACTGGTATCTGTGAGTACCAGTATCTGTGAGTACCGGTATCTGTGAGTACCGGTAGCTGTGAGTACCGGTAGCTGTGAGTACCGGTATCTGTGAGTACCGGTATCTGTGAGTACTGGTATCTGTGAGTACTGGCACCTTTTGAGCACCGACGTCCAGAAAATGTTTGTGCAACGGTTCAGGGGCATGAATTCAGCTGTGTGACGTTTTTCATCTCTAAAGCAGACCGACAGTTTGATTCCTGGTCTCATGAGCCCTCCTCTCTCTGCCACCCACAGGTCTACTCAGTGCCGCCGTGCAGGACCAACGCCACCCCCCAGGAGGGAAACTACGACTTCCCGCAGCCTCTCAAGCACAAACAGGAAGGGATCTACGACGTCCCGCCCCCTGCCCTCACCAAGCCTGCCCACAGCCCCCAGTCTCATTACGATTTCCCCCCCAGCACCAGCGTTGAGTCTCCCGCCCAGCGCCAACACCCCAACGGCAACGAGGGAATCTACGACGTTCCCCCCTCTGCCCTTCACTCCGGGCCGGACCCTCAACTGGACGTCTATGACTTCCCTCGAGGCGTGCAGCCCCCCCAGCTGAACGCCTCTGTAGCGGACAGAGACGGGATCTACGATGTCCCGGCTCAGGACACTCGGGCGGTGGCGGACGTGACGGACGGTGTGAACCGTCTGTCCATCTCCAGCACCGGCAGCTCGCGCAGCAGCATGTCCACCTCCTCGTCCTCCGCAGGCTCCGGTGCTGAGGGACGCCTTGTTCTGGACGTGGATGCCGCCCTGCAGAGGTTGTTCCGCCTGCAGCAGGCGCTGGAGCTCACAGTCGGGGCGCTGCATTCCATGACAGCTTCCCCGCACTGGAGGACGTTTCCCTTCATGGAGCGCCACGCCAACAACGTCCGCACAGTGCTGGACAGGGTTCGGACTGCCGTTGTGGACTTTGTGGTCTTCGGTAAAGGAGCTGCAGCGAACGCCACATCCCTGTCAGACACGAGCCTGCACAGTAAGCTCCGGCGTCAGCTAGGACGCCTGGAGGACTCGCAGCAGATTCTCCTGCAGACCTACCAGGTTCTGGAGAACTGCAGCTGGGCCCTGAATGCCCTGACCTCGTCCAGGCAGCACCACAACAAGAGCGACGACCTGGACCGCTTTGTCATGGTGTCAAGAACGGTCCCTGACGACGCCAAGCAGCTGACGTCCACCATTGGCAGCAACGCCGATTTGCTGTTCAGACGAACGGATGGGAGTTCGCCCGAGGAGCACCCGGTCCACCCGCTGACCTCGCCCCCCTCAGAGAACGATAACTTCAGGGGTCAGACCAAGACCTTCCCTGTGCCCCCCGGCCAGGACAAAGACAACATGAACAACAGCGAGAAGTGCGTCAAAAGCTGGATGGAGGACTACGACTACGTGCACCTGCAGGTAGAACATCACCTGTTTTTACACGTTTATCACCAAAATAAAGCCGTGATGATGGAACCCGAGGAACTTTCTTCACCGTTTCCTTGTTCCTCTCAGGGTAAAGAAGACTTTGAACGCCAGCAGAAGGAGCTGTTGGAGAAAGAAGACGTCATAAAGCAGAACCCAGTCCAGCTGGGCCAGGAACAGGTACCTCTCCCTCTCCAGACTCTCTTCTGCCTGCTGTCTATAGAGAAACAAATCTCTGCTGAAAACTCTTGTTTCTGTTTAATTGCTGCTCTGGTTTCCACAGATCAACCAGTTCAAGAAGCTGGAACAGGAAGTGATCAAACCCGTGGAGAACGACGTGCCGCAGTGGATCACCGCCTCCACGTCGGACCCGTCCTCCGCCCACGTGTGCTCCCGGGACCGCCAGCTGCTCACCTTCTACTCGACGCAGTGCGAGCAGCACTTCGTCACGCTCCTCAGCGCCGTGGACGCCTTCTTCGGCTGTATCAGAGCCGGGCAGCCCCCCCGCATCTTCGTCGCGCACAGCAAGTTCGTCATCCTCAGCGCCCACAAGCTGGTCTTCATCGGGGACACGCTGTCCCGGCAGGCGTCCGCCCCCGAGGTGGCCAACCGGGTGATGAACTCCAGCAACGTGCTGTGCGACCTGCTGAAGACGGTGGTGGCGGCCACCAAAACGGCCGCCCTGAACTACCCGAACACGGCCGCCATCCAGGAGATGGTGGACCGGGTCACGGAGCTGTCGCACCGTGCGCAGCATTTCAAGGAGCAGCTGCTGCAGATGTCCTCGCTCTGACGCCCTCGAGCTGCGTCGAGCTGCGTCTGTAAATAATCTGTAAAGATTTCTCTGTAGATAGTTTTATAAAGCGCTTTGGACTCAGAACTTTCCCGATGCGTTTGAGGAACACTCCCGATGCGTTTGAGGAACATTCCCGATGCGTTTGAGGAACATTCCCGATGCGTTTGAGGAACATTCCCGATGCGTTTGAGGAACTTTCCCGATGCGTTTGAGGAACATTCCCGATGCGTTTGAGGAACATTCCCGATGCGTTTGAGGAACTTTCCCGATGCGTTTGAGGAACTTTCCCGATGCGTTTGAGGAACTTTCCCGATGCGTTTGAGGAACATTCCCGATGCGTTTGAGGAACTTTCCCGATGCGTTTGAGGAACTTTCCCGATGCGTTTGAGGAACATTCCCGATGCGTTTGAGGAACATTCCCGATGCGTTTGAGGAACTTTCCCGATGCGTTTGAGGAACTTTCCCGATGCGTTTGAGGAACTTTCCCGATGCGTTTGAGGAACTTTCCCGATGCGTTTGAGGAACTTTCCCGATGCGTTTGAGGAACTTTCCCGATGCGTTTGAGGAACTTTCTCGATGCGTTTGAGGAACTTTCCCGATGCGTTTGAGGATCCTCCGGAGCCGTTTGTGTCGTTCTGTTCTGTCGGTGGTCGTTCCTGTAAATCGTGTCTGTCAGTAAAAAAAACTTCCTGAACTCAAAACTGTCGTCTCGTTTCTGATTTCACTGAAAAACAAACGTTTCGAAATATGAAGACGGTAAAAACCAGAACCCGATGAGGTTCTGGATTCACTGAAGTCCTGATCTGGTCCTGAACGCTGAGCCAGCTGCAGGTTTTTAATGTTGCTCTACATCTTTTTTAATCTAACCTCTTCTGTCACGTATTAAAATGTTCGGCTCGTTCAGCTGATGGATGCTTCGACTTATGTTTTTTACATTTTATATTTAGTTTTATATTTTTAAAGGATTTTTAAAATTTTATCTGAAGACTTTTGGATTTCATCAGTTCCTGTAAAAACTTTATTCCCTTTGAAATCTGCTTCGGCTACTGGCTCTGTTTTGCTAATGTTTTTAACTTTTAGCTAGTGGTCTCCTTTTAGTTTAGCTAGTGTTCTCCTTATAGCTTTAGCTAGTGTTCTACTTTTAGCTACTGTTCTCTTAAGTTTTAGCTAGTGCTCTCCTTTTAGCTTTATCTTTTAGCTTGGGTCCTGGACTCAGGACCCAGAACCTTCTGTCGTTCGAGGCTGCAGCCCAGAAACCTACAAAAGACGTCCTTCAGTTCTGTCTCCGTCGATGAGATCCAGTCTGCTGGATCTGACAGAGTCCAACTGCAGAGTGGTGGAGCAGAGGTTAGAGAAGGTGGGCCTGTGATCGGAAGATCGCGGGTTCAAGCCCCAGTACCGACAACATCAAAAATGTGGGTTGGGAATCTCCCACACCTGCCCCCACCCTCATTTGCCCCACCCTGGGCCCTTGAGCAAGGCCCTTAACCCCATCTGCTCCCTAAATCAGGTCTCTCTTGAAAATGAGTTCTTGTGGCTCAATGAGTCTACCTGGATAAATAAAGGTAAATGGAAAAGAAAAAAACCTGGAACCAAACAGAACCACCAGAACCAGAACAGTCCTGCAGCCTGTGGTTCTGAAAGCTGCTGTAATGGATCTGCAGGTTCTGGAAGCTGCAGATGAACAGAAGTGGACCGACTCTGAGGTGCAGCATCGCTGGTACTGGTTCAGCTCGGTGTCAGTCCACTTTGACCTGAGTTTCTTCTAGACCTGCAGGACCTTCAGGAACTTGTTGAGGAGGATGTGTGAGAGACGGATCGTTAAAAATAAGTCAACCTGCTCCTAAACTAAACTAAACTAAATAAATAAACTAAACTAAATAAATAAACTAAACTAAACTAAATAACTAAACTAAATA
>NC_056516.1:38956168-38965805 GCF_014905685.2 Nematolebias whitei
CTAAACTAAATAACTAAACTAAACTAAATAAATAAACTAAACTAAATCAATAAATAAATAAACCTCTTCCTGTTGGTGCTCCTGCAGCTCATCACCGCCCCCTGCTGTCCAACTCTTAGAACTACAGAAAAAAGTTTTTAAATATCGTTTTTAAGTTTTTAAATGTTAAATATAATTCATAAATTATAATTATGATAAACTCTTTAAAATAATTTATCACAGATTGTATATTAAAATAAACAAATGATCTGAGTTTGTTCTGAACAGAGGATTTGTTTATTTTTATGTTTTTATATAAAGAAAACTTAAAAGTTGATTAATTTAACTTGTTTGCTCTAAATATTCAGCATAACTTTGTTTTTGATTAATTAAAATAAGTTCATTTTTAATAAAATTTCTATTAAATAATCAGATTTTTCTGCGGCACGGTGGCACAACTGGTAGAGCTGCTGCCTCTCAGCGAGCAGGTCCCTGGTTCAAACCCCGGTCCAGGGGCCTTTCTGGGTGGAGTTTGCATGTTCTCTCCGTGCATGCGTGGGTTTTCTCCGGGTACTCCAGTTTCCTCCCACAGACCAAAAACATGCATGTTAGACTGACTGGTAACTCTAAATTGTCCCTAGGTGTGAGAGAGAGAGTGAATGGTTGTTTGTCTCGTTTGTCTCTATGTGTCCCTGTGATGGACTGGAGACCTGTCCAGGTGTCCCTGTGATGGACTGGAGACCTGTCCAGGTGTCCCTGTGATGGACTGGAGACCTGTCCAGGTGTCCCTGTGATGGACTGGAGACCTGTCCAGGGTGCCCCCCGCCCCTCGCACAGTGATTGCTGGACATGGGCACCAGCGACCCCCGTGACCCAAAATGGAATAAACGGGTAAAGAAAATGGATGGATGGATGGTTTCATGAAGAAGCTTCATCTCAGTTCCTTCAGATTTTTTTTTTTCGTCTTTCTGGCCCAACCTGGCAACTCGCCCGGCCCGTGGCTCCTCCTCCTGCAGGAAACGAGGCCGAACCAGAGTGGAGCTGAAGCCGCGCGTGGACAGCGGCGGAGCGGCCCAGGTTCTGTTCGAGTTCCGGACGGTAACGGAGACCAAAGATCCGTCTGGGGTGAGAACGAGCGGCCGGGCTGGTCCCAGCTCGGTCCGGTCCGGTTCTGCTCTCGTCAGAACCTCAAGAGGGTTGAGCGCTGAATCGTACGTCGACGTCGCCGCCATATTGGATGTGGCAAAGTGGAGCGGTCAGAGAAGATGTCTCACTCATTGTGCAGATTAAAATGTAACATTTAATCAGTTGATTAAAATGTAACATTTAATCAGTTGATTAAAATGTTACATTTAATCAGTTACATGTTTTTCACTGGCGGGTGGTGGTGGCGGGTACATTCAAGAAACACGGGTTGGACCTGACAGCCACCATTCTGTGCTGGTGTCACTGGTTGTGTGTCTTCCACAAACTGGGGCTGCAGACAAACAACTCTGAGGCAGCAAGACTTTTCAGAGGTTTTTAACTTGCGCACATGCACACGCACTGACTGCAGTTGTATACCTGCACTGATGTATGTATGCGTGTGTGTGTGTCTGTAAAATATTATATATATATATATATATATATATATATATCTACACATACATGTATAAAAAAGTTATTTTATTTTTACAAGCAAGTACAGGTCCTTCTCAAAAAATGAGCATATTGTGATAAAGGTCATTATTTTCCATAATGTAATGATAAAAATGAAACGTTCATATATTTCAGATTCATTGCACACCAACTGAAATATTTCAGGTCTTTAATTGTTTTAATACTGATGATTATGGCATACAGCTCATGAAAACCCAAAATGCCTGTCCCAAAAAATGAGCATATCATGAAAAGGTTCTCTAAACAAGCTATTAACCTAACCATCTGAATCAACGACGTAACTCTAAACACCTGCAAAAGATTCCTGAGGCTTTTAAAAACTCCCAGCCTTGTTCATTACTCAAAACCACAATCATGGGTAAGACTGCCGACCTGACTGCTGTCCAGAAGGCCATCATTGACACCCTCAAGCAAGAGGGTAAGACACAGAAAGAAACTGCTGAACCAATAGGCTGTTCCCAGAGTGCTGTATCAAGGCACCTCAGTGGGAAGTCTGTGGGAAGGGAAAAGTGTGGCAGAAAACGCTGCACAACGAGAAGAGGTGACCGGACCCTGAGGAGGATTGTGGAGAAGGGCCCATTCCAGACCTTGGGGGACCTGCGGAAGCAGTGGACTGAGTCTGGAGTAGAAACATCCAGAGCCACCGTGCACAGGCGTGTGCAGGAAATGGGCTACAGGTGCTGCATTCCCCAGGTCAAGCCACCTTTGAACCAGAAACAGCGGCAGAAGTGCCTGACCTGGGCTACAGAGAAGCAGCACTGGACTGTTGCTCAGTGGTCCAAAGTACTTTTTTCAGATGAAAGCAAATTTTTCATGTCATTCTGAAATCAAGGTGCCAGAGTCTGGAGGAAGACTGGGGAGAAGGAAATGCCAAAATGCCAGAAGTCCAGTGTGAAGCACCCACAGTCAGTGATGGTCTGGGGTGCCATGTCAGCTGCTGGTGTTGGTCCACTGTGTTTTATCAAGGGCAGGGTCAATGCAGCAGCTATCAGGAGATTTTGGAGCACTTCATGCTTCCATCTGCTGAAAAGCTTTATGGAGATGAAGATTTCATTTTTCAGCACGACCTGGCACCTGCTCACAGTGCCAAAACCACTGGTAAATGGTTTACTGACCATGGTATTACTGTGCTCAATTGGCCTGCCAACTCTCCTGACCTGAACCCCATAGAGAACCTGTGGGATATTGTGAAGAGAAAGTTGAGAGACGCAAGACCCAACACTCTGGATGAGCTTAAGGCCGCTATCGAAGCATCCTGGGCCTCCATAACACCTCAGCAGTGCCACAGGCTGATTGCCTCCATGCCACGCCGCATTGAAGCAGTCATTCATGCAAAAGGATTCCCGACCAAGTATTGAGTGCATAACTGAACATGATTATTTGAAGGTTGGTGTTTTTTGTATTAAAAACACTTGTCTTTCATTGGTGGGATGAAATATGCTCATTTTTTGGGACAGACATTTTGTGTTTTCATGAGCTGTATGCCATAATCATCAGTATTAAAACAATTAAAGACCTGAAATATTTCAGTTGGTGTGCAATGAATCTGAAATATATGAAAGTTTAATTCTTATCATTACATTATGGAAAATAATGACCTTTATCACAATATGCTCATTCTTTGAGAAGGACCTGTAGATCAGGGTCTGCAACCTGCGGCTCTGTAGCGACTCTTTCAAACATCGACATAAAACTGAATTTTATTGGTTGTTATAAGAAAACAACAAAAAAAATCAACAGTTTTTATATTTCAGTTTTTTTTTCCTTTGGTCATTTCTTTTGCAAATGTGTGAATACTAGAACTAATACAAGAAGTAAAACATTCTCACTGCTTTAGTTCTATAATTATTTTGTCCACAATAAAAAAATCGCAGGTCGGCACAGTTCTTTTTTTTTTAATAATTGGTAAAAAAAAAAAAAAAAGCAATTCATTCATTTTTTCCCGAATCTGGTTTTTCTTTTGTTTTAAATTATAAAAATATCACTGGAAGTTAAATCATTAGATTTATAATGTGCCCCCCCCCCCCCCCCCAGTTGTAAACCACAGTCTGGACACGTTTAACTTCGTGCACAAACATGGATCGTAAATGTTGCAGAGCTCCGACCTAGTTCTGTAACAACCTGTCAAAATGCAGGAAATCACATCAACCGCTTCTTTATTCATAATTCATGGGGGAGGACCCCCCCCCCCCTTCTGTTCACGTTTCGGCATGGCTCAGCTTCCAGATGTTTCCTGGTCTGACTCCAGCTGTTCTGATCCTGTTCAGAGAGTTTTCTGTAATAATCTGCAGACGTGGTGAAACATTGATTATAGAACAGTTCGATAAAGGTTAATAAATTAATAAATGTAAATAGGTCAAGTTTTAAAATTGTTTTTTAATTCTGTTCATTTTCTCAAAACTATTTTCTGAAAGTTAAAATTAAAAATGTAGTTAATTATTAATTCGGTGTGTCTGGAATGAAAAATGTTTGAAAGTATAAAAACTGTATTAACACGTTTAAAGAACAAGTTTTTATGTTGCACAAATATTTCCATAAAGAGAAAAGTTCAATAAAATGATTTAATAAACGAGGGCTGTGAGGGGGGGGCTGAGCCCCCCTGGGCTAGGATCAGTTGACAGATCTGCCACATCCAAGATGGCCGACGCTGCAGCTCAAAAATAAAGTCCGGGCAGCCAAAACATTATGACCACCTCAAGCTGAACCCACCTGGTCACCATGGCTACCAGTCAGCTCAGAACCAGAACCGAGCTGAAGCCCGGCCAGCTGGGTAAGAACAGGTCTTCCTGCAGCTCTGTGGAGGAGGGTTCTGGTGTTACGGGTCAGAACCTGTTCAAGTAGTCTGATTGGAGGCCGGGTCAGTGGTACCAAAGGCTGGTCTGGGTTCTGATCCAATAAAATGAGCGGCTGGTACCCACAGAGCGGCCCAGTTTAGTCATGTTTGGTTCTGGTTCTGGTTCTGTGTGGCTGCAGACGGGTCGAGCTCTCGTTCAAATTGTTTCTGTTCGTTCAGGAGGAAACCGGACCTGAACTGGACCTGCAGCCATGGAGGAGAAGTTCTACCACGGTGTCGGACCAGAACCCATCGATGGAGGGACGAGCAGCGAGGTCCAACAGAACCCCTCCGGTTCTGCTCAAACGATCCCAGGAGAGGTGAGCCGATCCGATCTCCACCTCCATCAGAACCAACAGTTCTGCCACTGACCCAAACTGGTGGAAAACATCAGAACTCGAACCGCTCGACCGAAAACTGAAACAGCAGCTAAAAACTGAACTTCGGCTGATAATCCGGAGCCGAACGTTCAAAATGAAAAACATCAAAGATCTGAGATAAACAAAAATAAACAAAAATCAAATGGATCCGTTAAAAAAATTAAAAGCTGATAAAACGCAAAAGAAACATTTCAAAATAAAAGCCTACAGATGATAGAATGCCTATCACCCGCCGGAGTTTCAAACTAAAAGCAGACTGAGGCGTTATCAGCCGACGCTCAGCGTTCCTGCTGGGACGACTCTCGGCTACTACCACCGGATTTCAGCTCAGGTCCACAAGCTGCGACGGCCATCTTGCATCAGGCTGATGTACATGCAGAGTGGTGAGATATTTTACTAACAGACAAACGGTCCGTTTGTGGAGATGCTCAGCTACTACCGCTCCGTATTTCAGCTCTTAATCTGGAAACATGACGAGTTTTAACCTTTTCCTGTTTCGACAGACACGATCGCCCTTTCAGCCACGGGCGATAAAACATTCGGCTCTTTTAATTCTTCGGCTTGTTTCCCTTCAAACGCTTCGTTTCTGTTTCAGGCTGAAGAGGCTGCGGCGGCGCTGAGGTCCGGCGGGTCGGTTCCGCGCTGCGGAGCTGCCTGCAAACAGGAAGTGGATTTCCCGCCTGAAACTAGAAGAGAATCTCAGCCTCCGTGTGAGGGAAGACGGCCGGGCGTGGACGCGTCCTCTGAGGTTCCACGGGTGGACAGGAGCAGCGAGGACAAGACGTTCCGCTCGGTTCTGAACCAGATGCTGCAGCAGCAGAAACACAAACCGGGTCGGCGCTTCAAGAAGAAAACGCTCATGAAAATGGCCAAACTGTTGGTGATCGCGAAGGGATGGGAGGGAGGCGGGGACGAGCCGACGTCCCACAGCAGAGGACAAAGTCCAGAAGGAGGACACCACGAGGCCGTCCCGCCAACGTCTACAGGAAGTCCCAACAGGAAGAGGGAACCAGAATCAGAACCCAAAGAATCTGGATCAAAGGCAGAGATGGAACATGGAGACGTGGGAGGGACAAAAGTCTCAAACTGGACGTCCAGACGAGGACGGAGGGACACGAACTCCACCAGAATGTCTCCATCACCTGGTTCAACAGAGTCCAGGTCCGCTCTGAAAGACCAGACAACCACCAGCACGTTTCTGAGCCACGACCCAGTTCTGAGCCACGACCCGGTTCTGAGCCACGACCTGGTTCTGAATCATGACCCGGTTCTGAGCCATGACCCGGTTCTGAAGAGCAGCAAGAATCCTGGTCCGAGGCTCAAGAGAAAGACCCGGGACCAGGTGCTGGCGAGGAGAACGGTTCTGTCAGCTGCTTGTGGACGAACCACGAGGAACTCCACGAGACGACCCGCTGCTGAGGAACCAGAACCAGGTTTGTCCCGTGAACCGGCGTCCTGTCCGGCCGGAGACCGGGTCGCTGCTCCAAAGACCCAACGGAACGTTAAAAGTCCCGGTACCAAGAGACTTCCTGTTCCACGTCAGGAACCAGGCGGTCCGGAGGAAGCTCCCGTCAAATCAAACGGGGACGATGCAGCTGCGAGGGTCTGGAACCACGGCTCCAGAACCCAGAACCACAGCTCCAGAACCCAGAACCACGCCTCCAGAACCCAGAACCACAGCTCCAGAACCCAAAACCACGCCTCCAGAACCCAGAGCGAAACGGAGCGAACGAACCCGATCAAAGAAAGACGAAGAGCGGCGCCGAAGAATAAAGGTCCACGCAAGAACGCAAACGATGCGTTCAAGGTTCCGCGTGGAACGTTCCTTCTGAAGCAAGAAGCCGACGAGCCGAAGACGGAGAACGTGGAACCTGAAGGGACAGGCCGGAAGAGGAAGTTCCACGTTAAGACTGAACCACCGTGGGGGTCTGAAACCAAACATCTGGATTTCCCCTCCGTGGACTCAAAGAGGAGACGCAGAACTCGCAGTGGAGGTGAAGACGAGCTGCGTTCATGGCTGACGGAGCGAAGAACGAAGGTCAGCTCGGAGGAGGCTGCTCGTTCAAAACGCACGAGGAAGGAGCCGAGGAAGGAGAGCCGAGGAGGTCCAGGAGGAGAACCAGGGGAGCGCCTGATGAGACGTTTCACCCGTCCGGGAGTGGAACGGCTCAATGCCCAAGAACAGCTGATCATGACTGAAGGCCGAGCTGCAAGACGAGAAACTGCGCCGACAAAAGTTCCACGCAGGAAATGGAACACGTCCGAACAGAATCTGCCGGAGGCGTTCCCAATCTTAGATGCAGCGCACGAGGACGTGACGGGGAGACGTACGGAGGGAGCCAAACGGGAGGCGACGAAAGACGTCCAGACTGCTCCAAGAGGTCGGACTCCGGAGACGAAGTCCACTTCGGACGAGATGAGACCGCTGCGCACCCAAGGAGGACCTCTGGAGCCAAAGAAGACGGTTCCTCCGGACGTCAGCTCAAAGTCCGTGACCACGAAAACGTGTCGGAAAAGACGACGCACGTCAAAGAGCGAGACTTTAACGGCACGAGAACAGAGGGAGTCCACGGACGGGACACGTGGACACGATGCGGGTGCTCTGGAGGACAGAGACATCTGTCAAACATTGAACATGAGGCGGAGGAGAGACGTCCCTATGATCAAGGTGGAAGAGCCAGAGTGTCCTGTGATGGATCTGGTCTACGAGGAGCCGAATGAGATGCCAGAGTCTTCATTTACGGCGGATTCAGGTTCATCTCAGACAAAAACCAGGACCAGGAAGAAACGAGGAAGACGTAAAACTCAGCAGACGGACAAAAAGGACATGCAGCAACCTCGTCTTTGTCCTCTGGAAGCCGGTTCTTCTAACTCCAGTCTGTTTGACAAAGATCTCAAGCTTCAGCCGGAGGACGGGAACGAGGTGGCGCCGAGCTTCAGCTCTGAGCCTGAAACCTCCAGACGCCTCGGACCGGCGCAGCGAGTCCTCCGGTGCTCCTTCTGCCGCCGCACTTTCAGACACATTCCTGCTTTCACGCTCCACAAACGGATTCACACCGGAGAGAAACCGTACGGTTGTCCCGTCTGCACCAAGAGGTTCTCCAAGCTCCCCCAGCTCCTCCTGCACTCAAAGGTCCACGGCAAACCCTCGGCCGTGCGCTGCCCGTGTTGTGACGAAGCGTTCAGGAGCAAAACGGAGCTCGTGCTCCACTTCAAGGTTCATTTGGACAAAGCTGAGGGTTCTCAGACGGACTCGGAGGACACGGGTCGCAGGAGTTCCAGTTCCTGGAGCGTTGGAACCTTCAGGTGCTCCGTTTGCTCGAAGGAGTTCAGGAAGAAGTCCACCTTCGTAATGCACCGACGGAGACACGGCATCAACGCATTTGTGGTTTCTCAGAGCAGTGGTGCAGCGGTCGTCACTCCGGTAGTCTTTAAATGTCCGATCTGTAAGCGGCTCCAGCGGCGCTGGTGCAGCTACGTGCTGCATTTACAGTCGCACGCCTCGGGCACGTCTCACCGCTGCGCCGCGTGCGGACAACGGTACGACCAGTCCGTGGAGACGACGCGCCACTGCTCGGTCTGCTGCAGGAACAGCGGCGAGGAGGCGGCGTGCCGAGGTTCCCTGAGTGACATCTGGAAGGAGAGTCCAAAAGAAGGTGAAGCGCCGTTAGAACCGCCATCGAGAGCCTCCGCGCCTCCCGTGTGTGAAGACGCCGGCCTCGCTGCTCCGTCTCCAAGCTCCGGGCTCAGCCCGGCGTCCGGTCAAACGGCTCGACGGCGCCCTGGCCTCCGTCTTCCTCGACTTAGCGGCAGGTTTCTGTGCGGACGCTGCGGACGGACGTTCGCTCGATGGAACGCGCTGTGGCTCCATAATCGCCTCCATCAACAAGGAGGCGGAGCTTTCCGCTGCAGCCGCTGCGAGCTGGACTTTCACTTCCTGGGTTTGTATGTCCGTCACCTGCAGGAACACGCAGCTCGCACGCCACACGCGTGTCCATCGTGTCCCGCCGCGTTCACAGCTGAAGCGGACTTAAAGACGCACGTCTCTGTGTGCCACCAACAGCTGGACCGTCTGAGCTGCAGAACCTGCGGGAAACGTTTCTGTGTCCGGAGGAACCTGAGGAACCACCAGCTGCTTCACAAAGGAGCTACGCCGCACGCTTGTCTACCGTGCAGACGCTCGTTTTCTTGCTCCGCTGCCATGACGGCTCATCTGCAGACTCACAGGAAGCGGCTCGGCGTGCCTCGGCCCGCCCGGGTCGACGAGCCGTTTATCTTCCCGTACCGCTGCGGGAAATGCCCCGGCAGGTTCTCCAGCGCCGACCTGCTGCAGGCGCATCAGGTCTGTCACTACGTCGCGGGAAAAAACCCGGAGAGTTCTCCGGAGAACTTCCTCTTCTCTGATCTCAGCGTCCGTAGAGACCCGTCCGATCCGACCCGGTCGGAGCGACCTGTGAGCAACAAGAAGCACCTGTTCAGGTATCCTCACCCGGACCGGCTGTACGTCGGCTCCTCGGAGCCGCCCGTCGTCGTTTCTGACACGGAGGAGGCAACGAAACCGGACACGCCGGAAAAATCCCTTCAGCTGGAGGTTTTGATTAAATCTTTAATCCCGGAGAAATGTCTGAGCGACTGTGAGAGCGATGCAGCCGAAGGTACGTACTGCGCAGCCGAAGGTACGTACTGCGCAGCCGAAGGTACGTACTGCGCAGCCGAACGTACGACCTGCGCAGCCGAACGTACGACCTGCGCAGCCGAAGGTACGACCTGCGCAGCCGAAGGTACG
>NC_056516.1:38965815-38971592 GCF_014905685.2 Nematolebias whitei
TGCGCAGCCGAAGGTACGACCTGCGCAGCCGAAGGTACGACCTGCGCCGTGTGCACGCTGGTCTTCACGGACGTCGCGGCGCTCCACCAACACTACAGAGACCACGCTCGGGTGCTGAGGTGACGCCGGTCAAACTCCGGTGGATTCACGAAAAAATTAAAGGAAATAAAATCCAGATTTAGATTTTGGACGTTTAAACTATTTTATAAAGTTTAGTTTGTTTTAAACTGTTTAAAAAGGTTCAAATAAAGTTGGATTTTATTTTATATTATTTTACTTAAATTAAAAAAGTTTGAAACAGCTGCTTCTGTAAAACATTTAGTTTTGTTTCTGTTTGAAACAAAAAATGTTTTTAATTTTCTGCTGCTGAAAGTTTTAATGTTTATAGATTTTTATTAATAGTTTTCTTGATTGTTTGTTCAAAGTGTTTAAATGTGTTTTATTTTTATACTTTTTGTTTCTTTAATCTTTTACTTTTAAAACTTCACGTGTCAAACTGACGAGAACGTTTCTTTAGTGATTTTAATAAAAAATTAAAAAATCTTTGTTTTTGGACTTTATTGTTTTTTTATTTTTATTTTTTATTAAACTACACTTTATAATATTTTTATGTAACATTTTTAAATCAGTTTATAATATTTTATTTTCACATTTTGATAAGTTTTATTTTAACACAGTTTAATACTTTATATGTTTTTAAAGTTAAATTTTATTTATTACATTTTGAGCTCCAGATTTTTATGACTTTAATAGAAATGTTTTATCGTCTAAACGTAGTTTTTATTTTAGTATTTGTTTGTTTTCAAGATGGAGAAACGTTTAAATATTTAGTATAAATTTATTGTAATTCTTGAAAAGTTCTTAAATTATTTTTTCAAATTTAAAAATATTTAAACATTTTGGAATTGAAGTTTTCCATTTGTCTGCTGCCGTTCGGGTTTTAATAGAATTTATTTTAAATATTTTGTTTTCTGAACATCGTTTTCATCTTTTTGAATCGAAGTTAAAACCTGACGAAGGCGCCGCTGCGTCTAAAGAAAACAGCCGAAAAGTTTGAGGTCAGACTAAAGAAAACAGCCGAAAAGTTTGAGGCCAGACTAAAGAAAACAGCTGAAAAGTTTGAGGCCAGACTAAAGAAAACAGCTGAAAAGTTTGAGGCCAGACTGAAAACAGCCTAAAAGTTTGAGGCCAGACTGAAAACAGCCGAAAAGTTTGAGGCCAGACTAAAGAAAACAGCCGAAAAGTTTGAGGCCAGACTAAAGAAAACAGTCGAAAAGTTTGAGGCCAGACTGAAAACAGCCGAAAAGTTTGAGGCCAGACTAAAGAAAACAGCCGAAAAGTTTGAGGCCAGACTGAAAACAGCCGAAAAGTTTGAGGCCAGACTAAAGAAAACAGCCAAAAAGTTTGAGGCCAGACTAAAGAAAACAGCCGAAAAGTTTGAGGCCAGACTAAAAAAAACAGCCGAAAAGTTTTGAGTCCAGACTTTGTTTTTATTTAGTGAATCCTGAAGTCTTTCCAGGCTGAAGGTTCTCAGTGAAACTCGTATTCGGACGTTTTTTATTCATTTTCACGTTTTACATGAACGTCTCCCATGAACTGTTCTGATGTGAGGTTTGTAACTGGATGAACCGGGCCAGAACCAGGACTCTGGACTCTTACAGGCCCTCTCTGATGGCAGAGACGTAGGGCTGGAACCAGTCCCGAAGCTCCTTCATCTTCTGGCCCAGAGAGGAGCCCAGGTCCTCGGTGGTGTCCTCCAGGCGCTCCTTGATGGTCTCCGCCTGGGCCTTCAGCAGCTCGTTCAGGGTGCTGATCTTGGCCTCGGCGTTGTCCCGAACCTGAGAGAAGTACGGGTCCAGTCTGAGCCTCATGTCCTCCACGTTGTCTGAGGCGCGAGCCTGAAGCTCTTCGATGTAGTCGGAGATGTGTCTGAGGAACACAAACCACAGCCGAACTCAGATTTCAGCTTCTCAAGACTCGCAATGGAGCATTCAGCCCGAGAAACATTTTAGCCTTTAGCTACTGCAAAGTTCAGCTTTTACTTCTAATCCTAGCTTTTAGCTACTGTTTGGTAAATCTGTCTTCTACCATTTTGCAAATTTTTTGTTTTTAATTACTCATTAGATCCTTAAAGCTTTTACTGCTAGTCTTAGCTTTTAGCTACATTTTTTAATTACAGCTTTTACTGCTGGTTTTAGTTTGTAGCTACTTTTTTTTGCTAATTATAGCTTTGCTGGTGGTTTTAGCTTTTTCTTTTTTTTGTTAAATGTAACTACCTGCAGCTGCTGTTTTGCTAAATTTCTCTTCTTCCATTTTTTGCTGCTGGTTTTTAGCTTTTAGCTTCTGTTCCACAATGTTCAGTCAACTCATCTGGACGGTTTCTTTTTTTGTGCTGAGACGTTTCACCCTCCATCCAGAAGCTTCATCAGTCTGAGGAAACACCAAACTAAACTGCTTCTCCACCAACAGCTTACTCCAAGTGGGAAAAACCAGTTATGTTGGTGCTAAGATGGTCTCTGGGGCGCACCTTGAGCATGGACTTTGTTGTTTTGAACCAGTTTGACATGACTGTCGACAGGGAGAGGGCGGGCACCGGAGGCCATCTTGGCACCAACATAACTGTTTTTTTCCACTTGGAGTAAGCTGTTGGGGGAGAAGCAGTTTAGTTTGGTGTTTCCTCAGACTGATGAAGCTTCTGGATGGAGGGTGAAACATCTCAGCACAAAAAAAGAAACCGTCCATATGACCCGACTGAACATAGTTGGATTTAGATCTGGATTATTGAGCATGGACTTTGGTGTTTTTCTTCTGTTCTCCTGCTTTTAGCTCTTGTTTAGCTAGTTCTGAGCTTTGTTCTGAGGGACGACTGAACCGACTTTGACGACAGAACTTCATTTGAAGGAACTAAATGCTGAAGACCCGTCAGAACTCACCTCTTGGCCTCCTGCGTGTCCTTCTGGAGGCGTTTCTTCAGCTTGCGGCTGTAGGCCGACACTCGGAGCTTGACGTCGTCGGCGTTCTGCTCCATCATGGTCTGCAGCTCTTGGTAGTACTTGTCCATCTGCTCACGGGCTTCGGTGATGTGGACGTTCATCTTGTCTCCCAGCAGCTGAAGGTCCTTCCCCAGGCGCTCCGTGGCCTCCTGGGTGTACGGAGCCATCTTGGTCTCCAGGTTGTCCTTGTATATGGCCAGGTCCGCCATGCTGTCCTGGATCAGGGTGCTGCAGACACAGACCAGGATTATAGTCCAGATTATTCCCGTTAAGGATAGGGGACTGAGACGAGCTAAAGTCCCATCAGTTGGACCAACAATCAGCTGAATACATGAAGGAGATCCCAGTGACTGGATCAGCGCCGGTCAGGAGGTGAACCCACGGTCAGAACGATGGAAACACGTTGAAGTTTAAACTGAACTGAGATCAGCACAAAGAGCCTAAAACTGCTCCACCGAAGTACGGCAGCCTGAGAGGGACACTATCGGTTAATTTCTTTTATTAATAAATTTATATATTTTTTAAAAGATGATCATCTCAAAGTTTGAAACATGAAAATATTATCTGGTACTAAATCAAATCAATCTGAAAGAGTTTTCTCCGGTAGTTTTTCTATTGATGCTAATTTCTAAGACGCGGGATGAGCTCAACGTAAACAAACTTTTTTTTATCGTACGTGACTCAACAAGTCTCAGAATAAATTTGTACTGTAACGAGAAACGTTCGGCTCCTCCGTGCCCAATGGTGCGTTCATGGTCGTCGCCATTATTGACTTCACTTTCAGTCACTTCACGAGCAGCAGCTGCCGGACGGTCAAATATTTTGCTTACAGTTTTTATTTGAAAAACATTTTAACCATCGTTGCAAGAAAAAATGTTTCTTTATGAAATTATTCAAATCAGTCTTTATAACTTTGTAATGAGAAAGTTTACTAATTCAAAAAATATTTTAATATGCCAAAAATTTGTTTATAGTGAAATTATAATTTTTTTCCTGTTTTTCTGTCAGAAAATCACACGAACATCACGTGAAAACATGATAAATTTACACGTTTTGAACTCCTGTGAGCTCGTCAAAATATTGTAAATTTATTTTAAAATAAATGATGTAACAGCCAATACACCTATGATTTAAAATAACTATTTTTATTTAAAGTAAATAGATCCAAATGTAGAATGAACATTAAAGTTGTGAACGTTAAAAATGTATTGACGTTAATTTAAACACGCCTCTGTTCTGATTTTTGGCAGTTCCAGTTCTCCGTACGGTCTCAGTATCAGCCGACCAACGTGTGGTCAGGTGCATCATCATCATCATCATCATCATCATCGATGGGTTTGAAGAAGCTCAGTTCACTAAAGGTACAGATAATATGACCTTTTACTTTAAAATTAAATCAAATGGATTCTGTTCCAATATTTAGGTTTTGTGCAAAAATGTATTTAAATTTACATTTTATTTTGTATTACTCTCAGATGGATATTTTACTAAGTCGTCTAGTTTTTATTTTTGTGTTTGTTTTGTTGACCGTCTAAAGATGGTTTAATTTGTCCTGTTGGTGTTTTAGGTGGAAAGAATTAAACAGCCGCAGATCAGAAGCTGATCTATAGCTGATCTATAGCTGATCTATAGCTGTTCTGTAGCAGATCTATAGCTGATCTATAGCAGATCTATAGCTGTTCTGTAGCAGATCTATAGCTGATCTATAGCTGTTCTGTAGCAGATCTATAGCTGATCTATAGCTGTTCTGTAGCAGATCTATAGCTGTTCTGTAGCAGATCTATAGCTGATCTATAGCTGTTCTGTAGCAGATCTATAGTTGATCTATAGCTGTTCTGTAGCTGATCTATAGCTGTTCTGTAGCAGATCTATAGTTGATCTATAGCTGTTCTGTAGCAGATCTATAGTTGATCTATAGCTGTTCTGTAGCAGATCTATAGTTGATCTATAGCTGATCTATAGCTAATCTGAAGCTGTTCTGTAGCAGATCTATAGTTGATCTATAGCTGTTCTGTAGTTGATCTACAGCTGTTCTGTAGCAGATCTATAGTTGATCTATAGCTGTTTTGTAGTTGATCTACAGCTGTTCTGTAGCTAATCTGAAGCTAATCTGCAGGTTATTAAAGGAACAATGTTCTGGATTAAAGCCACCTGAGGACTCACTCCAACTCTCGGCTGATCTGGGAACTCTTGATGTCCTTCACCATCTCGTCGGCCCTGGTGTTCAGGTCTGTGATGTAATCCTTGAACTTGTCCACCGTGGCGTCCCACGTGGTCTGCCAGTCCTCCTGAAGGACGCTCCGTCCATGGCAGGCTGGTCCAGAAAAAAAAAGTCTCAAATGACAAGTTTTAAAAGTTGGGGTTAAACAGTTTATGTAAAAAACAATTTTTAATTAGTGGCTTGAAAATATAAAGAAAGAACGTCTCGCTGGTGATCGGGTCCTATTTATTGATCCAAGTATTTAATGGAAGCAACTAGATTTATTTTTATGGCTTTAGCTTTAAATGAGCCTTAAAATCAACTCATTCCAAAGAACTAAATAAAACGGACCGTTTGAAAGACTGTACAGCTGTAGTTTACCAGATGTGTACAGCTGTAGTTTACCAGATGTGTACAGCTGTAGTTTACCAGATGTGTACTGCTGTAGTTTACCAGATGTGTACAGCTGTAGTTTACCAGATGTGTACAGCTGTAGTTTACCAGATGTGTACAGCTGTAGTTTACCAGATGTGTACAGCTGTAGTTTACCAGATGTGTACAGCTGTAGTTTACCAGATGTGTAC
>NC_056516.1:38971692-38979828 GCF_014905685.2 Nematolebias whitei
GCTGTAGTTTACCAGATGTGTACTGCTGTAGTTTACCAGATGTGTACTGCTGTAGTTTACCAGATGTGTACAGCTGTAGTTTACCAGATGTGTACAGCTGTAGTTTACCAGATGTGTACTGCTGTAGTTTACCAGATGTGCTGTGTGCGGTTCTGAAACGCGGGTCTGCTTTCAATGTAAACAAAACACTCGGCTAGGTTAGCTTAAAGCTGCACGTGTCGGTAAACAAACGTGGTGGCATCAGACGAGTACGAGCTCAGGAAACGACCTCAGGAAACGAGCGGCGACGTTCTCGTTGCTGAGGTTTGAAAAGTGAATGTTGTTTTTCAGACGAGTGTTTTTCTGCACCAAAACTCAACGAGGGATGAAGTGAACCTAAATGTTTGTGATGCAAGACATTCAAGTGGAGGAGGGACGTTCTATCCACCACCAGGAGCAGTGGAGGAGCCAGAGGGTGGCCAATGGTGGCCTTCTCCCCTTTACATTAATCTTTTGTTGTGCCCACCACCCCAGTCATTTGGGAAACGACTTTTAAACAATAAAAAAGTAGAAAGCAGTTTCCTCAAATGAGGAGGTCATTTTTTGATGACCCAATTTTTGATGAACATTTTACACCTACATGCAGCCACACATGGGGAGGGGGTGGGGGTGGGGGTGGGGGGTAGAACCTTGAATCTGCTGCTGAACCAAATAAAAGAGAGAACGAGTAACGTCAGGGACAATCTGGGCTTCGGAGCGTCGTAAAGACAGAAGTCGACATTCAAACTTTTGTAATTTTTAAATTCGTGTCGGCCGTTTTCATGGTAAAGAACCACGTTTTACTTCATTTCAGAACGCAGTCATTAATGTTTTGTCCACAGGCTGGTTTAGAAGTTTGGAGGTGGTCTATAAAACCAGCGTGAAGCAGGAAGCCCAGGTTTCACCAGCTTCGTGTTGAGAATTGTTTCCTCCTTGCACCAAACTCTGGGCTCCAGCTCCAACATGATGGTGTTCTCATGAACCTCTTCCTGCTCCTACTTTACAACTAAAACGTTAAAGAGACGTGAACTCACCGGAGAAAACAGCCAGAGCGAGGATGACTGCAAAAGCCCTCATGATGACCACGAGTACCTGAAATGGATCAAACAGAAAAGCTTGCTTTATTGCTGTGCTTCAGTTTTCCTCACCGTTAATCCACTATTTTATCTGTGAATAATCCCACAGCTCAAAAGACTGGAATCCTCCTGCGGGCTTTAAAAGCCGCCTCACCTCAGATGTCTGATTTGATCCGTGACGTCTGTGAGGCTCGCTGGAGCCATCGATCAGTTTTTATCCAACGATTATCAGCAGGACCTCTGACCCGTGTTCGAAGTTCACCGAGGAGTCATCTTTTACTGCCCTGCGCGTTGTTTTGTCTCCACGTCGCACGAGTCCAACACTAAGGCTTCAAGTCGGGGTTCCTTAACCCAAAAAAGATTCTTCACTTCAGACAGAAACCTCAGACTGGCAGCTGCATTTCATTTTTCATCCCACCTTTATTTAAGCAGACGTGAACACAAGAACAGCTTGTTGTTGACAGATAACAAGCTGTCAATAACCTGACCCTACAAGAACCTGTTGGCAGCACCAACAGGTTCTTGTAGGGTCAAGAGAAGCAGCAAAACTGTGACAAGAGTGAGGTCAGGCCCAAAGTTTCTGAAGCAGGTTCCAGTCAGCCGGAGCAGCAGAACCAGACCTGGTCTTTACAGATGTTGACCACAAATACTGAGCGGGTCGGCCGTCCTACTTCCAAACAGGTGCTAGTTGCAGGAGATGAGTTACATGTGGAGGTAAATAACCAGCAACGTCTTATGAATGAGGGTACACCAATAAATTTCACCACGAGTACATAGAGAAGACCTTTAACAAGAGGAGAGGAGACCATGATGATCTATAAAGTGCTTTTGTAACAGACAATAGCAGAGAGATAAACTGAGTCCAGCTTACGATGGACACCCGTTTGTAAATTATGTCTCCATAATCCAACACAGGTAGAATGGGTTTATTCAACAATGGTGCATTTTGCAGTCAAAGTAAATGAAGATCAATTTCTATATAGATAACCAAGTCTGGCTTTAACTTTAGATCGTAAAACATCAACATGATGTGAAAGGACTGAGCTCCATCAATAAAAATTCACAGATTTTTTTTTAAATCAACCTTTATTTATACAGATAAATCACAGTGAGCCTCGAATACTCATTTACAAGTGAGACCTGTTTTATAAACTGTTAGCTCTTCTATAATATCACAGTTTACAGTGGTGAAGTCCACCAAGGTGCATATGGTTCCTCCTCCATGACGGAACCATATAAATTTAGTTTCCTTGGCATTTAAGGACTTAACTCCTAAAAGGCCTACTGGATTTCAAGAAAACCACATGCCAGGGACTTCACAAACGCATCCGGAGTAGAACCAAAAGCATATAAAATAGTGTCATTGACATATATATGAATGGAGGCCTCACTAAGATATAATTTATACTGGTAAATATGGAGAAAAGAGTTGGACCAAGAATGGAGCCTTGGGGTACACCTGATATAACTGAAAGAAACTGTGATGTATGATGCAGACACACGTATGATGCAGTATGACACAGCTGCAGACGCACGTCTGATTGACAGTGCCACGATGGACTACGACCCGTAGTCCATCTGAACTGATCTATAATCTGATTTAACGGCCGCAGGCTTCGTTTATAAAACTTGTGTAACACAGGACATCTTGCAGAAACCTTTCACACAGATAAGAACAATTATTCAACAACTTCATCGCCTTATAATCTAGCTGTTTTTGTTACTTTTTTGCCATTTTATTTGTATTAAAAAATCTGTATGCTTTTTTATGTCTGTCTGTTTTTTATACTGTCTATTGTTGTTGCTGTTGTCATCATTATTTGCTAATATGATTTACCTGTCTAAATAAAGGTTGAATGAAAAATATCAGGTCTCTCTTGTAAATGAGTCCTCGGCTCAATGGGATGAACTTGTCTCAACGTCTGAAGTTTTACATGTAGCCTCATGGAATTTAAAAAAACAGATTAAAAAAAATCCCACAAAACTCACGACTGATGTCTATGATGGAGAGGTTTGGATTTTTTTAATATTCTTAAGGAATAAACGGTAAAATAGTGCCAAAATGACTTTAATTGGCCTAAATCCTCATGAGCCATTTATTCAACCTTTATTTCTACAGGTTAATCCCATTGAGCCTCGAGGACTCATTTACAGGAGAGACCTGATTTAACAAAGAGTGATGACAACAGTGGACAGTTATAAAAGGAAGCATACAAGTTGAGAAGAACGAGTGAAAGAAAATGGCATTAAAATTTAAACAAAAAAATAACCCAGCTAGATTATAAGACGATGAAGGAAACTCAAAACAGGAACATGTCGGCAGTAACTGAACAGATGTTTGAAGCCGCTTAGAGAGGTCAAAGGTCGAGAGCTTCAGATGTTTTTACAAGATATTCCAGGAAACAGGAGCGGAGTAGGAGAAGGTCCTTTTGCCTAGTTCAGTCCTCACTGAGGGAACACTGCAGGTAATGATGTCCTGAGAGCACACGCTGTAGCTGCACTCACACAGAGACATGTAGGAGGAGATGTATGAAGGCAGCAGACCAGGAAGTGATTTAAAGATGAAAATGTACCAGTGGGAGTCTGTGTGAAGTTAATGGTGACCAGTTAACCAGTGAATACTGGGTGCAGTGGTGGGTACGATAATCACAGCCAGTTATGAATCTTAGTGCACCATGATAGACAGCATCCAACATCTGCAGCATCCAACATCTGCAGCATCCAACATCTGCAGGTTCTTGTAGGAGCGTTCATGTAAATAATGTCACCGTAATCAATGGAGGGAATGAAAGTCACAGATGCAAGGTGTTCCTCAGGGTTCAGAGTTAGACAGGATCTGTTCCTGAAAAAGAAACCCAGTTTAACTTTCAGTTTCTTTACTTTCCTTACTGCTCATATCATCAGCAAAAACACCCAAACCAGGGAATTTATGGGGCATATTTGTAAAAAAAAAAAAAAAGTCTAAAATGGACGATTTTTCAGGACAACGCTTGTTATGTCTAGTTGGGGTGTCAATGATTTGGGTCAGAGCCAGTTCTTGGAGATGAAACAACCTTTAGAAGTTGAGGACTTGAAGCTGTTTTTAGCATTTGGAGTTAGCCAAACAACTTGCTGATGAGTTTGATAAACTGAAAGAACCATTGCTGCTGATCAAGCTGTGACGGGCCAAAGGTCATCTGGAGTCCATTGTTCTACAGATGGAAAGATTATTTTTCTTCTTCTTTCAGCTTTTCTCTCTTCAGGGGTCGCCACAGCAAGTCATCCTCCTCCATCTCAAGCCTCCAGTACAGTTGGGCGTACATCAGTCCACGGAGGTCCACACGTACCGGATTAGAGTCGAAGCGGACGCCCGCAGGGCGTGTTCGTGCAAAGCTCAATTTTTACCTATGCATACTCGGTGTCACACAATAAACTGTCCGGCAAAGGACTGTTTTGTATGTGACACCAATGTAATAAATTCCCCTTCTTGATCCCTGATCTGGTTTAATGGCCTTTTCTTTAGTTTTCTTTTGTTTTTTTGCCAAGAGGCAAGCGATCTCTTCCTCCTCCATTGATGCCATGACTGAAATGGTGAGAAATGAAGGAATTTGTCATGAGAGAATTAAACTCGGGTCCAGCGTGGCTGCAGGAGGGAGATTTCCTGGTGGGCTGGTCTGATGTGTGGGCTGCAGGGCCAGCGCTCCCTGTTTTTTTTTTTTTTGTAACTTTTTATTAACACAGAACACCACTGCTCCTGGGCTGCCAGCTCTCATTTTTTTGTTATTTTTTATTGCGACCTGTCAATCCAGTAGGCGTGTCGGCAAATGACCAATCGGCGACCTCAATTTGTCCAGAAGGTGAACACCCCGTGCCTGCAGAGCTGGCCTGCAGCCGCTCAGGGTGGACGCTCGAGTATTTCACTCAGCTTTGGGGTCTCAACCCTCTGCGGACAGTGCGCGTCGAGTCCACTGGGTAAAAGGACCGTGCGAGTATACTGGAGCCTTCACTCTGTCCTCGCTCCAACTACCTCCATGTCCTCTCTGACTGCATCCATATATCTCCTCTTTGTCTTTTTCCTGGCACCTCTCGTCTAAGTCTTGCTTCCACAACTCTCTCCCAGATCTTCATCATGTGACTCATCAACTTAATTCCCCTGTAGTTGCTACAACTCTGTACATCACCCTTGTTCTTAAAAATGGCCACCAGCACACTTCTTCTCCATTCCTGAGGCATTTTCTCACCCTCATATATACCATTGAATATTTGAGTCAAAAACCTCACTGCCATCTCTCCAAGACATTTCCAAACCTCCACTGGTCATCAGGTCCTACTGCCTTTCCCTTCTTCATTCTTTTCAGAGCTTTCCGGACTTCACCCTCACTAATCTTTACCACTTCCTGGTCCACAGTTTCTATGACATCTACTCTTTTTTTCTCTTTCATTCTCTTCATTCATTAGCTCCTCAAAGTACTCCTTCCATCTTCCCGTCACACTCTCCTCACTTGTTAGAACATTACCATTCCTATCTTTAACAAGCCTAACCAGCTGCAAATCCTTTCCAGCCTGATCCCTCTGTCTCACCAATCAGTACAAGTCCTTCTCTCCCTCTTTAGTGTCCAGCCTCACATACAACTCATCATACACCTTCTGCTTTGCCTTAGCTACTTCTCTCTTTGCTCTACGTCCCATCTCCTTATATTCCTGTCTCCTCTCTTCAGTCCTCTCTCTGTCATATTTCTTCTTGGCTAACCTCTTTCTTTGAACATCTTCCTGCACTTCACTATTCCACCACCAGGTTTCCTGATCATCCATTCTCTGTCCAGATGACACACCAAGTACCTTCCTACCTGTCTCTCTAATTACTGTTGCTGTAGTAGTCCAGTCATCTGGAAGCTCTTTCTTACCACCCAGAGCCTTTAACAGCTCCTCTCTGAATTTCTCACAACATTCTTCCTTCTTCATCTTCCACCATTTGGTCTTCTTTTCTGATTTTACTCTTTTTCTCGTCTTCACAACAACAGTCATTCTACACACAACCATCCGATGCTGTCTGGCCACGCTCTCCCCTGCCACAACCTTACACTCTCCAATCTCCCTCAGGTTTCCTCTTCTACACAGAATGTAGTCGACCTGCGTACTCCTTCCTCCACTCTTATAGGTCATTTTATGTTCCTCCCTCTTTTGGAAATAAGTATTGACTACAGCCATTTCCATTCTCTTGGTAAAATCCACCACCATCTGTCCTTCCTGGTTTCTTTGCTTGACACCAAACCTACCCATCACTACCTCATCCTCTGTTTCCTTCACCAACATGTCCATTCAGGTCTGCTCCATCACCACTCTCTCCTCCCTGGGAATACTCTCTATCACTTCATCCAGATCTTTCTCCTCCTCATCACATCCAACCTGTGGAGCATAACCACAGACAACATTTAGCATCAGACCTTCTACTTCTACCTTCAGACACATCACCCTATCTGACACTCTTTTCACCTCTACTACATTCTTTGCCAACTCCTCCTTCAGGAACACCCCTACTCCATTCCTCTTTCTATCCACACCATGGTAAAACAGTTTGAACCCTGCTCCAATGCTGCGAGCCTTGCTGTCCTTCCACTTGGTCTCTTGGACACATAAAACATCTACCTTCCTTCTCAGCATCATGTCAGCCAGCTCTCTGCCTTTGCCTGTCATTGTCCCCACATTTAGAGTTGCAACCCTCAGTCCTACATTCTTCACTTTCCTCTTCTCCTCGGTCTCCTGACACGTTTCCCTCCTCATGGTCTTCAATTAACAGTAGCACAATTTCCACCGGCACCCTGTTTGTCAACAGCGCCGTGGCGGTCGTTGTTAACCCGGACCTCGACTGATCCAATATGGTGTTGCTTAGATGACCTCACATTATAGCTCTGGCAAAAGTATTTTATGTCAGATGCCCTTCCTGACACAATCTTCACCATTTGCCCATGCTTGGGACCAGAACCAGAGATATACTGGCTTGTACCCACTAGTGGCCGGTTTAGAAAGAAAGATTAAGTTTCTGACAAGACAAGAGAAGAACATTTCAGGCAGCTGACAGTCTTCACCCTGAAGGTCAGACTTTGCAGTGAGCTTCACCTCAGATTCTTACACATGTAAATAAATGACCAAGTATAAAATTAGTGTCTCATTTGTTAAGTTCGTTTTATCTACTTTTAGGACTTGTGTGAAAATCTGATGATGTTTTAGGTCACGTTTATGCAGAAATATAGAACATTATAAAGATTTCACAAAGTTTCAAGCACCACAGTAGTTTTTCTTTTGTTGTTTGGTTTATTATTCAGTTTAACTTATTTTTGGATGTAAGTCTTCTTAGAAAATAAATAAAAAAATAATAAGAATGAGTTAGGTTTGGAAATACACCCGATAAAATTAGCCACAAAGAAAACGGCTTGAAAGAAAATTTCAAGAGAGCTTTGGGATTTCAATCATGTTTTATTTTGGTCAAGAATGTCAAATTAATTTCATTAGGACTTCAGAAAATCAACTTGTGAAGGGGAAATATTATTATTAATTAATAATTAATTAATTCTTATTAATGTATAACACATTTTAGAAACAATTTTGAGGGAAAACAACCAAACGCTGTCTTACTCTCAGGTACAACAGATTTCATGTCTAACTCGTTCAGTGATTATTGACCGTGAAGCCGCAGCGGCTACGGACGGATTCAGATTTGTTTCTTGGTGTACGATGACCAGTACTTCCACATGTCCTTCAGCTGCTCCTTCAGGAGGTCAGAATTGGTCACCAGCTTCACGTGGTGCTTCTCCCTGTTGGGGACAATGTGCTTATTGATATTGTTGGTTGTTTGAATCAACTTAACCTCGAAGTCGTGAGACATGATGGCCACGTTGGACTTGAAGTCTTGTAGGTAATTGTACACTTTCTTCTTCATGGCGGGGTCATAAGGTTTGTGATCATGGGGATGGTCTGGTAATGCTGCACGCTGATGGCGTTTGTGATGATGCTGTTCATGGCCGTGGTGATGGTGGCCGTGGTGATGGTGGCCGTGGTGATGGTG
>NC_056516.1:38979838-38990268 GCF_014905685.2 Nematolebias whitei
TGGTGATGGTGGCCGTGGTGATGGTGGCCGTGGTGATGGTGGCCGTGATGATGGTGGCCATGATGATGGTGTCCATGGTGATGGTGGCCGTGGTGATGGTGTCCGTGATGATGATGGCCATGGTGATGGTGTCCGTGGTGATGGTGGCCGTGGTGATGGTGTCCATGGTGATGGTGGCCATGGTGATGGTGGCCGTGGTGATGGTGTCCGTGATGATGGTTATGGTGCATAAGTTCATAGTATTCATCCAGCTGCTCTTGGATCTCCTCAGTCTTCCTCATCAGGATGTCCTCCATACCTTTAGGGTTCAAGTCTTCCATGTAGTCAGTAGCACAAATCTTCATGTCATCGATCTGGTAACGGATCTGCTCAGCCAACTCCTTGTTGATGTTATCCATCTCGTATTCAAGGTTCTCCAGAAACTCCTTCATGTGATACCCCAGGTTATCTACCTCGTACATCATTTTACTGTGCATTTCGTTCATCCAAAGAGCTACTGCAGCCTGCAACTGGCTGAAAAAGTTCATGATGACTTCCATGCTCTCTGCGATCATGTCACTGCGAAGACAAACACAACTTTGGTTAAAAACACTTTAGTTTATTTTTTGTACCTGGTATTAAATATTTTAAAACTACATTTAAAAAGCATTTCAGTGAAGCTTTTTCTGGACACAGTTCTCGTGCACAGTGAGATCTTGAAGCTTTTTCTCTGCACTTAGGACTGCAGTATGGAAACGAAATACCTAAAACTCACTAGAATCACTACTGTGTGATCAGCTAGAGCTTTAATGTTGCAGACAAATGCTTTGATGGAAGTTTTAATCTTACCCCAGATTTCTTCCTGGAGGGGAATGTCTGATGTGCCACATATATTCTTTGTCGCACATGGCTGACTCTTCAACGTAGTTCCAGAAAGCATCTTTTACCATGTCAACTTGATATTTGGGCAAATGGGAATGCTTGTGATGGTGCCCATGGTGGTGCCCATGGTGGTGCCCATGGTGGTGCCCATGATGGTGCCCATGGTGGTGCCCATGGTGGTGCCCATGGTGGTGCCCATGGTGGTGCCCATGATGGTGTCTGTGATGGCGTCTGTGATGGTGTCTGTGATGGTGTCTGTGATGGTGTCTGTCTTGAAGTTGATCGTTATCGGGCTCTTCATCCTGATCCTTTTGGGAGTGTTCTTGATCATCCTTTTTGTCCTCCTTATTAGCACAACAGCCTGTTGAAGAAACGCAGGTTAAGGCATTTGGTGTCCTCTGTTGCAGAATTTTTCAAACAAACAAATGAAACAAACAAACCTGCCAAAAAGATGAGGGCGAGCAATATGAAGATCTTCATGGCTGCACTGAAATGAAAAACAAGATGAGCTTTTTGACACCAAGCTTGTTGCATGCGTTAGACATGGAGGAGCTGGAGATGTACCTGATCCGTCAGTCAGCTGATGAATGTTGAGAGTTCTCCTACGTATTTATAGGCAGCTGATTTGTACGGAGGGAGCTGAGCGCAGTGAAGTCAGGCTGAGAAAGCCCATGACATCAGCATGGATGTTCTCATGGACATCAAGTTCAGAAGATACAAACCCAGTGATATTCTTTAAATGGGACACGCTTGGGAGATTCTTTCTTTGGGTGACACTTGATAGATTAAGTATCAGGAGAAACAAAACACTGAAGGTTCAACATGTTTGTTCCACATGTTCATCTGTGGGTCACAGCTTCAGTTCATCATTTCAGTTTCTTAAGTTATATTTTATTGTATTTTGATGCTTTGACTATAATTTTTGGCGTTTTGTTTTAGGTAAAATCTTGTCTCTACCTGAAGCAGAAATAAAACGTGTTCATCCCAAACGACTCACTTGCCCAGTTTCATCAGATTTCTATGGACATTTCAAGTTTTCAAATTTTTTTTAATTTTCTGCAAAGTTTGCAAAATATTCCATGAACCTCTGGACGAATTTAGATGAATCTTGCTGAAGCCATTGATTGTAAGAGATTCACAATGACCAATATTTGTTTATTCATCACTCGTTCATTTTAACGGCAGCGCCGCTGCTCAGTGGGAAGGTCCTGGGTTCAAGCCCCAGTTTGGACCTGGGGTTCTTTCTGTGTGGCGTTTGCATGTTTTCCTCGTGTTCTTCAACATTAGCAAACACAAAGATGACTACAACTCAGTCAAATGTACAAATATTGAGCTAAAATGTGATGTGGAAGTAGCTGAGAGTCATTCACAACATGGACTCTAAGGGTTACTGTATGATATTGCATATAACGTTTTCAAAGTTTTATAAAATCTTCAACTCTGTCATTTTTAAACACTAAGATTTTAGACTAAAACTGCCTCAGGAGGCGGTGAGCAACATGCTTCATCATGCTGCATCATCTTAAAGGAATGATTGACTTTTATTCCTGAATTTGATTAAACTGGCACAACAATTAAAGTTTAGACTATTGTAGCATTTCTACTTGCTAAAGACTCTTATCACAGATGAACTCAGCTGTGACCCACACATTACCCAAACCTCAACAGCGTGTCCTGCATCTCATACTCATTGCTGATAACAACAGAACCTGAACTGCCGGGCCCCGTAACGCATCACATGTTTATCAGATGAATCAGTTAAAAAAACACTTAAATGTTTAATTTTAGAACTGAACAAAAACATTTTCTTCTCAACTCATGAAAAGCACAAGATTCAGATGAAAGATGAAAACTGTTTTTATTGTTGATGTGGGGGAGTGGTGGTGCAGAGGTTGGAGAAGGCGAGCCGATTCGACCCCCCGGACTGCACTCACACCTGTCTCCACCTTCATTTCCCCACTCTGGGCCCTTGAGCAAGGCCCTTAACCCCCACCATCTGCTCCCCCAGGCGCCCTAAATGGCAGCTCCCTGCTCCACAGAGGCTGTGGTAGCTCGGTGTCTGCGGTTGAGTCAGGAAGAACATCTGGAGTAAAAACAGTCGCCACGTCTTCGTGTGAGTTGGTTCTCTGTGGTGACCCCTGAAGGAGCAGCCGAAAGATAATATAAAATAAAATTATTGAACATTGTTTTTAAACAGTCTTTTATGGCAACAACTGAATCAAGCATTTGCTCTTTAACGATATTTATGATTTTCTCTTTTAATCCAAAGTTGCTAATGTAGATGTGAATTTTTGTTTAAAGTATTTTTTGGGGTTCAGTCATGAGTAGACATTTCTGCTGCTGGTAAAATTTAAAAAGTTAAACACAATAAATGTGACCTTATAACATTATTCGGTTATTTTCATAAAAAAAAAATCTTTAGTTTATTGCTGCTATTAATTAATTAATAAAACAAATTAGCAGTTTTTTTCTTCTTCTTTCGGCTGGTCCCATCTTCAGGGGTCATCACAGAGAACTAACTCTCATGAAGACTTGGTGATTGTTTTTACACCAGATGTTCTTCCTGACCTCCTCCCTGGGCTGCCACCTTACCGTGGTGGAGGGGTTTGAGTGTCCCAATGATCCTAGGAGCTATGCTGTCAGGGGCTTGAGCACTATGCCACCAACACTGTTTATAGTGGAGGTGGTGTGCTGCTGACCTCAACTCGGGATGTCATGGGTCGGTGGGCAGAATACTTGGAAGACCTCCTCATTCCCACCGGCACGTCTTCCACTGAGGAAACGGAGCCTGGGGACTTTGGGTTGGGCTCTCCAGTCTCTGGTTCTGAGGTCACTGAGGTGGTTAAAAAGCTCCTCGGTGGCAGGGCCCCAGGGGTGGAGGAGAATCACCTGGAGTTCCTTAAGGCTCTGGATGTTGTAGGGTTGTGTTGGCTTACACAACTCTGCAATATTGCGTGGACATTGGGGGAAGTTCCCCTGGATTGGCAGACCGGGGTGGTGGTCCCCCTATTCAAAAAGGGGGACTGTAGAGTGTGTTCCAACTACAGGGAGATCACGCTCTTAAGCCTCCCTGGTAAGGTCTATTCGGGGGTTCTGGAGAGGAGGGTCCGTCGGATAGTCGAACCTTGGATTCAGGAGGAGCAGTGCGGTTTTCGTCCTGGTCGTGGAACACTGGACCAGCTCTACACCCTCAGCAGGGTCCTGGGGGGTGCGTGGGAGTTTGCCCAACCGGTCTACATGTGCTTTGTGGACTTGGAGAAGGCGTTCGACTGCGTCCCTCGGGGAGCCCTGTGGGGGGTACTCTGGGAGTATGGGGTACCGGGCCCCTTTGATAAGGGCTGTTAGGTCCCTGTACGACCGATGTCAGAGCTTGGTCCACATTGCCGGCAGTAAGTCGGGCTCATTCCCAGTGAGAGTTGGACTCTGCCAAGGTTGTCCTTTGTCACCGATTCTGTTCATAATTTTTATGGACAGCATTTTTAGGCGCAGCCAAGGTGTTGAGGGGATCTGTTTTGGTGGCCTTAGGATCGCGTCTTTGTTTTATGCAGATGATGTGGTCCTATTGGCTTCATCAAGTCGTGATCTACAGCATTCGCTGGAGCGGTTCGCAGCAGAGTGTGACGTGGCCGGGATGAGGATCAGTTCCTCCAAATCCGAGGCCATGGTCTTGAGCCGGAAAAGGGTAGAGTGCCCTCTTCGGGTCAGGGAGGACGTCCTGCTCCAAGTGGAGGAGTTCAAGTATCTTGGGGTCTTGTTCACAAATGAGGGAAAAATGGAGCAAGAAATCAATAGGCGGATAGGCGCAGCATCTGCAGTGAAGCGGGCGCTGTACCGGTCTGTCGTGGTGAAGAGAGAGCTGAGTCAAAAGGCGAAGCTCTCAATTTACCGGTCGAGCTATGTTCCTACCCTCATCTATGGTCATGAGCTTTGGGTTGTGACAGAAAGAACGAGATCTTGGATACAAGCGGCCAAAATGAGTTTTCTCCGCAGGGTGTCTGGGCTCTCCCTTAGAGACAGGGTGAGAAGCTCGATCATCCGGGAAGGACAGTGTAGAGTCGCTGCTTCTCCACGTCGAGAGGAGCCAGTTGAGGTGGCTCAGGCATCTGGTTAGGATGCCTCCTGGACGCCTCCCTGGTGAGGTGTTCCGGACACGTCCCACTGGGAGGAGACCCAGAGGAAGACCCAGGACACGCTGGAGGGACTATGTTTCTCTGGCCTGGGAACGCCTTGGGATTCCCCCGGAGGAGCTGGACCAAGTGGCTGGGGAGAGGGAAGTCTGGGCCTCCCTACTTAGGCTGCTACCCCCGCAACCAGACCCCGGATAAGCGGAAGAAAATGGATGGATGAATGGTTCTTCCTGACACAACCACAGACCACTGAGCTACCATAGCCCTCTGTTTGGAGCTGGGGGCTGACATCTAGGGCGCCCGTGGGAGCAGATGGTGGGGGTCAAGGGCCTTGCTCAAGGGCTCAGAGTGTGACAAATGAGGGTGGAGGCAGGTGTGGATGTTTCACCTTTTCCACCCACATTTTGATGTTGTTTGTACCGGGAGTTGAACCAGCGATCTTCCGATCACAGGCCCACCTTCTCTAACCTCTGCGTCACCAAGTTTTCATTCCTACTTAATATCAACAACAGTTTTTGGTTAAAAATGTGGGAGTTGTCTGCGAATAAAACGATTTGACTCATAAATGTTGTTTTTATGGCTTTGCTTTACTGAGTAAACATTTACAACGTGCCTAAACATTCTTAAAACTCTTGTTGTCAAAAAGTTCTGTAGGTCAGGGAGACGTGAGAGGGACTTCGATCCGGTTCTGCCATCGGACTTGATTATTTGTACCGGAGAACACTGTGTCCTCACACAACCCAGCAAACTGATAAGACAAGACTTTGTTGTAAGAAAGTCAGCTGATATACACGTTTTCATGACGAGAGCGAGGCCTTGACAGAAACAGAAGAAACACAAAAGGTTTCAAACTGTCAAATTAACAAAAGAAACTGTTTCTTTATCATTTATTTGTTAATATCAACAGATTGGAAACAAAATGTGTTCAATGTTTAGTAAAGCTTGACAAGTTTCTGATCTGATTTTTGATTATTCTGGAAAAAGTGCTGTATTCAGATAAATCCAGTTTTGATTTTATTACTACTTCACATGTTGTATTACATTTTAACAGACTTGAAACTTTTTTTAAACAATTTTCTCATTTTTAATATGTAAAAAAATATTAATTAACACTTTCAGATGCCTCTAAAGTGACATTTTAACCTTCCTTTGCTAGCTCACTAAGTTCAGTCAGTTTTTCCAGTAATTTCTCTTATAACGACTTTGATTTTCCAGCAATATCTGATAAATAAACGTTGAGTAGGCCTACATCAGTCATTGTAATATTATAATCTTAATTACATTTTATAAAATCTCTGAAGGTTACAACTTCTGTTTTATTTTACAGTTTAGCTCGCTAACATTAGCCCCTCCGGAAGCTAACGGTTTCCCTCCATCATGTTGTAGTTTGTGCACAGTTTCTGGAGTTTAACCGGAAAATAACCACGTTTTCTTAACAGTTATGCCAATAACGCTACAAGACCGTAAAAATATTTTAAAAACATATTTTATTAACCAATCAAGTTTTAGTCTAGACTAATCCTGCTGTTTATCTGAGTGTGTGAGCCTTTGTGTTACTATACCGTAGAAAACATGTTTCCATGGTGACCGGATCTACGTACATTTTTAATTTACGGTTATCATAAATCCTCTGCTGTGTTTATAATTGTAATTTTTGTGTTTTGTGAAGAACAGACGAGAAGCAGCTGAAGTTTTAAAAATATATATTTGTCTCCCATCAATCCAAAGTTAACACAACTTATGTTTTATTTGTTTCGATTAACCGGAAATGTTCTATCTCCAAGTCTTAACTAAATTTAATTATTATTATTATACATCTTTGATAAAACTTCAGTTTATCACTTTGTTATTGTTAACATTTGACATGAATGTTGAATGTATTATGTTTTTATTATTATTATTATCAGTCTGATTTAAGGAAAACAACCGATCCGGTAAATTAAAGTTGGTGAAGAACAGACCGGCTGTAAAAGCCTCTCCGGTTATCTTGTTAGTGATTATCGGATTATTTGTGTACATCACGTGGTTCGGCTCTTGTTGGATGTTGACAGTTTGTTTTGCTCAATATTTTGTGCCATCTGATTACAAATGTTTGTTTTTCTTGTAAGACGGGTGGAACAAGCTCTACGTGTTTCTCTGTAAAGATATGTCAAAGCTAACTCTATGGGTACAAAGCAACGTAAATATGACTAAAACTAAACATTAATTTACCTACATAAATAAAACACATAACTAATGTATTAAACAGACTTTTATGTGGCCTTTGTAGTTAAAATTTATAGGCAGTTAATCGGCTGTTTTAATCATCCTGTGCAAAATCAGAAACACTTAAAATAATAAATTTCATAATTAAAATAATAAACAGGGTTGACCTGAACAGTAAAGCTTTAAGATGCTTCATGTTTAGTAGCACTTGGGAGGTGTGGATGACTCTCAGCTACCACCACACCAGTCCGTACCTCAACATCTGCACACCTGACTCCGACTTAGTCTTATTTGTGTTTTTGAAGGTCAGTTGGCTGTGGCAGCCATCTTGAATTGTGCTAATTCCAGTTGTAAACACACTTTCAATAGCTGCCCACTGCACCACCTGGTGGTGGATGGGTTAAATGCAGAGACTAATTTCGCCATTGTATGGAAACATACAGTGCTGACATTGTGATGACATTATTATTATTATTATTATTACATCTTCAATAAAAATGTCTCCTGTGGATCATGAGATATTTTACTAACACATGCACAAACATTAGCAAAAACATTACTGTATTTGGCTTTTGGTTGCAGGTTGTAATAAAGTAGAGCTTTAGTAAAACCTGGTTAACCTCCATATTGTTTCCTGGAGTTTTAAAGTTCCTAACCTGTTCAAACACCCACAGAAGTTTTCATTAGATTGTAAATTTACAACTCGAGTTGTAATTTTAGATCATATAAAGTGTGAATATACAAAACTGACATTTCTCATTGGCCTCAGAGAAAAGGAGTTTGACTCATCAGATGTAAAGGTTGGGGGGTAAAGTCCCGGTGTGGTGTCTCAGACTTTGGACAGGTGTGTTTGTGACTCTAATCCAGTCCTGTTTAACTAAATTGCTGAGGGACCGTATATCCAGCAGTTATTGTCATTAAGTAAGTTTGTTTTACAGTTTAAAATCTAGTTTTATTAAAAATGAACCCACTGGTGGGCCGTACAGAGCTCAACCGTGGGCCTGATTTGGCCCCCGGGCCGCTAGTTGAATAGCCCTGCTCCAATCCATCAGAAGAAATAATCTGACAGATTGAAGCGCATCAAACATAGAAAGCGTTGGAAAACGTGCCTCGGCGTTTTGGTTTTGAACTCCTTCTCTGGTCAAACTGCCAGCGTTCATGAACTTCCTGTTTCTTTATGCTCCAAGTTGGTCCAGAAGCTTCCAGAACCACAAACAGAAAGCACCTGAAGGTTCTTCTGGCTGAAGCTGCTGCTGTTTTGGTGTTTTAAACCTGGAGCGGCTCGGAGTCGGTGGGTTTTACAGCTTTGTGATGTGGAGTGACAGCGGGGGCAGGAACAGGTCCAGCAGGGCAGATTGGACTGGACTTTGCTCGCCAACACCGATATAAAACCCAGGAGCGCTCGCCTGCGCCGCACTGACTCCTCCGACTCTGAACAACAGACCTGCTGCCTCGAAAGGTGAAACTTTGACTCAAATCTTAATTTCCGTTAAATAATTCCAGGCCTGTGTCTGAAACTGAACGTTTCTGTTTCGTCCCACAGGGCTGAGTTCAACGATGAAGGTTCTGGTGGTTCTCGCTCTTTTCTGCGGTGAGTGTTTCCACCCAGATGAAAACTGTTTCAGGTGTGGACTGAACCGCGAGAAGCTCATCTGATGTTTCACCCACAGTTTGCAACGCCAACATCCTGTGGCCCGAGCCGCAGAAAACCAACCTGGACGTGGTGAAAGATGCTTTCTGGGACTACGTCGCCAAGGCAACGCAAACCGCCGAGGATAACCTGAAGCTGATCCGAGAGTCCGACCTGGGACTGGAAGTCAAGTAAGAGTCCGAAGCAGTTCTGATGAATCCAATGATCCAGACTTTTTAATATTTCATCCCACCTTTATTTAAGCAGACGTGAACACTAAGAACAGCTTGTTGTTGACAGAGCCGGCCTGGCAGCACCAACAGGTTCTTGTAGGGTCCTGGCCTGGCAGCACCAACAGGTTCTTGTAGGGTCCTGGCCTGGCAGCACCAACAGGTTCTTGTAGGGTCAAGAGAAGCAGAATAAAATACAGGAGTCAATAACAAACAAGGAAGTCACAAATTAACAACAGTTCATAAACCACAACTTTACTAAGCATGAAAACATTTACAAGTATGTTTAAACGCGGCTTTAAAACAATTTTTAAAGTAGAAACTGAGAAGAGTGAGGTCAGGCCCAAAGTTTCTGAAGCAGGTTCCAGTCAGCCGGAGCAGCAGAACCAGACCTGGTCTTTACAGATGTTGACCACAAATACTGAGCGGGTCGGCCGTCCTACTTCCAAACAGGTGCTAGTTGCAGGAGATGAGTTACATGTGGAGGTAAATAACCAGCAACGACTTATGAATGAGGGTACACCAATAAATTTCACCACGAGAACGTAGAGAAGACCTTTAACAAGAGGAGAGCGGTCATTCCACCGAACTGCTGCCATTTGCTTGTAGGAACTCCAAAATAGAATATATATTTTTTTACATGTTTTTTTAAACTGGATCTAGTAATATACATATCTAACTATTCAAAATGGATATTGGTCCATCTCAGGGGATTTATTTCATTTTTTTATTAAGTTTTAAAGTCGAAGATTGTTGCATTTTTTTCATTTTTACCAAAACTCATGTGACATCCAAAAAGCATATTTTAAAGCATAACAACTAATTTCATTGTTTATTCCTAATAAGGTCTTTATTTTTGATGGAATGGTTTTATAGATACTTAAAATTTTTTTTTTTTTACCAAAAAGTCCCTTCATATAAATAGAAATAGTGTTTTTCTAAAATTTCCAAAGGCACGTTTATGAATTTACAGAGACCAAAAGCAAAAGTTTATTACATTTATGATCATGTAATGTATTAAACAATTAGGTAAAAGACAGACCAAACAAAATTGGAGAAAATGTTTTTTTTTTTCCCCAAAATACCATGAAGTAACAGAACTGAACAACAGGTAAGAGGACTGAACAACAGGTAACAGAAATGAACAACAGGTAACAGGATTGAACAACAGGTAACAAGACTGAACAACAGAAAACAATACTGAACAACAGGTAACAGGACTGAACAACAGGTAACAGGACTGAACAACAGGTAACAAGACTGAACAACAGGTAACAAGACTGAACAACAGGTAACAGAACTGAACAACAGGTAACAAGACTAAACAACAGGTAACAGAACTGAACAACAGGTAACAAGACTGAACAACAGGTAACA
>NC_056516.1:38990368-38994948 GCF_014905685.2 Nematolebias whitei
ACTGAACAACAGGTAACAGGACTGAACAACAGGTAACAGAACTGAACAACAGGTAACAGGACTGAACAACAGGTAACAGGACTGAACAACAGGTAACAGGACTGAGTTTTTAGCATAAAGTTAGAAAATAAATGAAATATAGCCACATGGCATCCTTGCTATTAGCATGAAGCAACTGAGCTCATTCCAGTGATTTACCTAAAAAAAAACAATTTTTAATTAACAAATGAAAACAAAGATATAATTTAGGTAACAGGAGAGTATGCTGAGATTGACCTTTTCAGCCATTGTTGAAACATGATCAAATTCACATAAAACTAAATGGAATAATTTACTTTTGGTCTTCCCGTGACCTTTAGAAGGTCAAACTGATGAAACTTCATGTTGACCATGTCACTTCTGGATGGTTCCAAACTTTTCAAATAGGCTAATATGTTATGGTAACAGGACTGAGTGAAAACCAAGGGACACAACTAAAATGTGTATTTTAACAAAAATATAATTATTTATTTTGAAAAAAAATATGTAAACCATAAAAGGGATTAGCAGTCACACAAAAAATCTCAGTTCTTTAGGATTTTATTTATTATGTTTTATTGTAAAGTGTAAGGTTACAGACAAAAGCTGTTTCTTCAGTATTCTTGGTAGTTTTTAATAATCATCTTCATCATGTATCTTAAATTTGCAATTGGATCACATGCAGGACATTTTCTTTCATAAGAAAATATATTTTGCAGCTAATTTTTATACACATTTATAGATATAATTTCAGGGGGGCGTAAAAGGCCCCCATTCGGTGGAAGACCCAGAGGAGACTGTGATGATCTATAAGGAGCGTTTGTAACCAAGGCAGAGAGAGACTGAGTCCAGCTTACGAAGGACACCCTTAACATGTCTAAATCATGTCTCCGTGATCCAACACGGGTAGAATGGTTTTGTTTTTTCAACAATCGTGCGTTTTGCAGCCAATCGAAGATCAATTTCTATACACAGCAGATAACCAAGTCTGGCTTTAACTTCAGATTGTAAAACATTAACAAGACGTGAAAGGGCCGAGCTCCATCAATACAAAGTCAAAGATATTTATTTAAATACAAATTCACAGATATTTATTTAAATACAAATTCACAGATATTTATTTAATGTTAGCTCTTCTATAATTTCACTGAAGTCCACCAAGGTGGGTATAGTTCCTCCATGACCGAACCACAAACATTTAGTTTTGTTGGTATTGAAGGACAAATTAGTCAGAAAAGTCCTGCTGGATTTACTTTGCAACCTCGTCCAGAGTAGATCCATGAAACGGTGTTATCGGCCTGTACAGCTGCTGCTCATAAAATTAGAACATCGTGAAAAAGTTCATTTATTTCAGTCATTCCATTCAAAAAGTGAAACTTGTAAATTCATTCATTACACACACTGATATATTTCAGATGTTTATTTCTTTTAATGTTGATGATTATAACCGAGGGCAGCACGGTGGTGCAACTGGTAGAGCTGCTGCTTCTCAGCGAGCAGGTCCCCGGTTCAAATCCCAGTCCGGGGGCCCTTCTGGGTGGAGTTTGCATGTTCTCTCCGTGCATGCGTGGGTTTTCTCCGGGTACTCCAGTTTCCTCCCACAAACCAAAAACATGCATGTTAGGCTGATGGTGACTCTGAATTGTCTCTAGGTGAGAGACTGAATGGTTGTTTGTCTCGTTTGTCTCTATGTGTCCCTGTGATGGACTGGAGACCCGTCCAGGGTGTCCCCCGCCCCTCGCACAGTGATTGCTGGACATGGGCACCAGCGACCCCCGTGACCCAAAATGGAAGAAGCGGGTAAAGATAATGGATGGATGGATATCATAACCAAAAACTAATGAAAACCCCAAATTCAGTATCTCAGAAAATTAGAACATTGTGAACAGGTTCAGTACTGAAGACACCTGGTGCCACACTCTGATCAGCTGATTAACTCAAAACACCTGCAAAGGTCTTTAAATGGTCTCAGTCTAGTTCCGTAGCTGCACAATCATGGGGGAGACTGCTGACTGGACAGTTGTCCAAAAGACGACTATTGATACCTTGCAGAAGGAGGGCAAGACACATGAGGTCATTGCTAAAGAGGCTGGCTGTTCATAGAGCTCTGTGTCCAAGCACATTAACAGAGAGGCGAAGGGAAGGAAACAATGTGGTAGAAAAAGTGTACAAGCAACAGGGATAACTGCACCCTGGAGAGGATGGTGAAACAAAACCCATTCTAAACTGTAGAGGACAATTACAGAGTGGACTGCAGCTGGAGTTGGTGCTTCAAGAACCACCACACTCAGACGTATGCAAGACATGGGGTTCAGCTGTCACATTCCTTGTATCAAGCCACTCTTGAACAAGAGACAGTGTCAGAAGCGTCTCCCCTGGGACTGCTGCTGGGTGGTCCAAAGTTCTGTTCTCTGATGAAAGTACATTTTGCATTTCCTTTGGAAATCCAGGTCCCAGAGTCTGGAGGAAGAGGAGAGGCACAGAATCCATGTTGCTTGAGGTCCAGTGTCAAGTTTCCATAGTCAGTGATGGTTTGGGGGGGCCCATGTCATCTGCTGGTGTTGGTCCACTGTGTTTTCTGAGGTCCAAGGTCAACGCAGCATCTACCAGGAAGTTTTAGACTTCCTGCTTCTGACCTGGTTTAAGGACCATGGTATCCCAGTTCTTAACTGGTCAGCAAACTCTCCTGACCTCAACCCCATAAAAGATCTATGGAGTATTGTGAAAAGGAAGATGATGCACCAGATCCAACAATTCAGAAGAGCTGAAGGCCACGATTAGAACCTGGACTCTCAGAACCTGAGCAGCGCCACAGACTGATCCACTCCATGACACGATGCATTGATCCAGACAACAGGAGCAACAACTAAGTACTGAAGCTGAACATGTTCATGCTTTAAAGTTGGACATTTCTAAAAATCATTGTTTTTATTGGTCTGAATATTCTAATTTTCTGAGATACTGAGTTTGATGTTTTCATTAGTTGTCAGTTTTAATCAACATTAAAAGAAATAAACATTTTAAATATATCAGTGCGTGTAGTGAATTAATATAATTTACAAGTTTCACTTTTTGAATGGAATTACTGAAATAAATCAACTTTTCATGAAGTTCTAATTTTATGAGCAGCACCTGTAGACGAATAACTTACCTGAACTGTGAACGTGGTCCAGATCAGTTCTTCAGACTCCCTGCAGGTCTCAGTTTTTCTTTAGACTTCAGTATTTGTCTGTTTCAGTCTGTTACTGAACATTTTAGACCCCTGACCTTTGACCCACTTTGTTCTCATTAATTTGGCCGAACAGCAAAGTTTGACAGAAATCAGGACTTGGTCTCCACTGAGGAGATTCTTAAAGAGCTGAAAACCTTCAAGTCAAGTTTGTTGTTTCTTCTCTCAGCACCAGGATCGCTCAGAGCTCCGAGACCGTGAACCACTACATGGGGGCTCTGCAGACCCACATGGCTCCCGTGACTCAAGACTTCCTGACCCGGTTCACCCAGGAGGCCGAGCAGCTGAAGGCCCGCCTGGAGAACGACATGACGTCCGTCAGCACCAACATGAGACCCTACGCCGAGCAGCTGGTGGAGAAGATCCAGACCCAGGTGGAGGAGCTGCGGAAGGAGGCGGCCCCCTATGCCGAGTCCATGAACCCCGAGGCCCTGAAGGCGGTCCTGCTGCAGAAGAGTCAGGAGCTGAAGGGGCAGCTGGAGACCAATGTGAACCAGGTGCTGGACCAGATGGCACCCCTCAACGAGGAGATCAAGCAGAAGATGGAGCGGAGCCTGGAGGACTTCCAGGGCAGCATGATCCCCCTGGCCTCAAGCTTCGAGACCCAGCTGGCCCAGAAGACCCAGGAGATCCAGCAGAACCTGGTTCCCTTTGGAGAGGACCTGAAGGCTAAGCTGGACTCGAGTGCTCAGGACCTGCAGGCCCAGCTGACCGCTCTGTGGGAGTCCTTCACCCAGAAGACCCAGTAGACGGACTCGAAATATTTATTCAACTTCTGCTCAGGAAATAAAAACGTCCAGTTCTGAACTCGCCTGAATTTATTTACACTCAATAAAACATTTCAACACAAGAGCTGCTGGATCCTAAAAGTGCTGAGTCAGCGTTCTTCAGACTCCTCCCCTCCAGCTGCAGACCGCCCCACTTTTACTTTTAGCTACTGTCGTTTCATTTAGCTGCTAGCTACGTTCTCGCTGAACTTAGCTTTCAGCTGGTCCTGAGAAACGTAGCTTCAGCTAGATTTTATAAACTGAGCTGGTTTCTGTTATCCATCCATCCATCCATCCATCCATCCAACCACCCACACATCCAACCATTCATCCATCCACACATCCATCCAACCATCCATCCATCCACACATCCATCCATCCATCCATTCATCCACACCCAACCATCCATCCATCCACACATCCAACCATCCATCCATCCACACATCCAACCATCCATCCATCCATCCATCCATCCACACCCAACCATCCATCCATCCACACATCCAACCATCCATCCACCCACACATCCAACCATTCATCCATCCACACATCCAACCATTCATCCA
>NC_056516.1:38994958-38999958 GCF_014905685.2 Nematolebias whitei
TCCAACCATCCACACCCAACCATTCATCCATCCACACATCCAACCATCCACCCACACATCCAACCATTCATCCATCCACACCCAACCATCCATCCACACATCCATCCATCCACACACACATCCATCCTCTATCTTTACCCGTTTCATTTCTGGGTCACTGGTGCCCGTGTCCAGCAGTCACTGTGCGAGGGGCGGGGGACACCTGGACAGGTCTCCAGTCCATCACGGGGACACCGTGCTGCCCTTTCTTTTGATTATTTAATTAAAATAATCTATAATTTAGGCAGCACAGTGGATCAGTTGGTAGAGCTGTTGCCTCTCAGCAAAAAAGGTTGTTGGTTCAAATCCCAGCCGAGGCCTTTCTGAGTGGAGTTTGCATGTTCTCTCCGTGCTGCGTGGGTTTCCTCCCACAGACCAAAAACATGCATGTTAGGCTGATTGGTAACTAAATTGTCCCCAGGGTGTCCCTGGGATGGACCTGTCCAGGTGTCCCCGCCTCTCGTACAGTGACCCCCCTGTGGACGGACGGATCTTATTAAACTTCCAGGAAAGAGTCAAATGTAAACACGAACCCTAAAAGTGGGTGAGTCTGCAGACACAGATCTGAGGTGGTAGTAGCTGAGAGTCAGCCTGAGGGACGACAGAACCCATTTCAAGTTCGACCCAAACGGGCCGACTCTTGGCAGGAGGCGCCGAGTGTTAGAATGAGGTCAAATTAAAACAAAGTTTGTTAAATTAAATATGAAATGTTTGTTTCTTTGGAGCTTCGAGCGTCACAAACATTTTCTGAAGAAGGAAGTAACAAAAAGCTTTGATAAAAAATGTTTACACTTCATACAGACGCTTTATCGTGAAAAAGGCTAAAGAAAAACAAACAGCCGAAGGAGGCCGACCTTTAGCTGAGGGACAACCGTTAACACACAGTGACCTCTGACCCCGTCACATTCTGCACTCGGGGGTTAAAGGTCAGCACGAACAGGAAGCTGGAGCGGCGGTCCAAACGGGTCGGGATCTCACGCGCGCTAACCGACGGTGATGCCGAAGCCGCACTGGACCTTGTTCTTCTGGTGGTTCAGGAAGGAGCAGAGGAGCAGGGAGAGCGGCAAGGGGAGGAGCTTCTTCTCCAGCGTGGCGCCGACGACCCAGTCACTGTCGACAGAACCTGAAGGTCGGGGCGGGAACAGAACAAACATCAAAAAGTCAAAATGTTCCTTCAAAGGTTTGATTCATTGAACAAAATATGAAAAACTGGGTCCAGCAGCCCGTAGAACCTCCTTCAGAACCAGAACTCTGAGTTTCTGTTAGTCTCTGGTTCTGGAGGAGTTCTGACCCGCTCTTCTTTCCATCACTGAGGGTTCTGTTCAGCTCTCTGAAGGTCCAACCACAACATCTCGGTCAGGTTCAGGTTCTGGACTCTGACTGGACCATTGGTTCTGGTCTTTCTGACCCGTTCTGTTGTAGATCAGCTGCTAATAATAATAATAATAATAATATACTTTATTTATAAAGCCCTTTAAAACAACCACATCTGCCACAAAGTGCTGTACATATAAAATCAAGAACATTTAAACACATAAAAACAGTTGTTAAAACATTAAGATCAATAAAAATAATAAAAACAGTACAGATCAAATTCAGTGTGTGCTAAAAGCCAGGGAGTAAAAATGTGTTTTTAAAAGAGTTTTAAAACTGGACAGTGAAGGAGCTCGTCTGATGGGAAGAGGGAGATCGTTCCACAGTCTTGGAGCAGCAACAGAAAAAGCTCTGTCCCCTCTGAGCCTCCGCTTAGACCTCAGCACCTCCAGGAGCAGCTGATCAGCTGATCTGAGGCACCGAGCAGGAGAGTATGGGTGAAGCAGCTCAGAGAGGTAGGATGGAGCAAGACCATTTAAACTTTTAAAAACAAATAAAAGAATCTTAAAATGAACTCTAAAATGAACGGGCAGCCAGTGGAGAGTGGGGGTGATGTGCTCCCTCTCATGAACTCCAGTTAGAAGCCGAGCAGCAGCGTTCTGGACCAACTGGAGGCGTCTGAGGGAGGACTGGCTGACTCCAAGGTAAAGAGCGTTGCAGTAATCCAGCCGAGAGGTGACGAAGGCATGGATTACTGTTTCCAGCTGCTGTTTTGTAAGGATGGTCTTTACCTTAGCCAGCTGTCTGAGGTGATAAAAACTGGTCTTGACCACCGCTCCAATCTGGGACTCTAATTTAAAATCACTGTCCATTTTAAAACCCAAGTTAGAAATAGTTTTCTTTACATGTGGTGCCAGAGGGCCCAGATCAACAGAGCAAGGTTCACAAGAGCCACTAGGACCAAACACCATCACTTCTGTTTTCTTTTCATTGAAATTTAAGAATTTAAAGACATCCAGGCTTTGATGTCTTCAAGACACAACAGAAGTGGCCTAATTGAGGGGGCATCTTTCTTTTTAAGTGGCATATAGATCTGACTGTCGTCAGCGTAACAATGAAAAAAGATCCCATGCTTTCTAAGGATTGATCCCAATGGAAGCAGGTAAAGGGAGAAAAGCAGGGGACCTAAAATAGAGCCCTGTGGAACCCCAAAACACAAGAGGAGCAGTGGAGGATTCAGACCCAGCTATGTTGACAGACATGGTTCTGTCTGCCAGATAGGACCTAAACCAGCTCAGTGCAGTACCACAGATACCCACTTGGCGCTGTAAGCGTGATATTAAAATGTTATGGTCCACGGTATCAAAGGCAGCTGTTAGGTCGAGCAGGACAAGAACCACATGTTCACCAGAACCATTAGCCATAAAAATATCATTAAAAACTCTGACTAGAGCTGATTCTGTGCTGTGGTGAGTTTTGAAGCCAGACTGAAAAACCTCCAGGATATTGTGCTCATCCAGAAAACATTTGACCTGTGAATATACATTTTTTTCTAAAACTTTTGAAATAAAAGGCAGCTTGGAGATGGGCCTAAAATTAGCCAAGACAGTTTGGTCTAGGCTAGGCTTTTTAAGCAGGGGCTGCACCACAGCATGTTTAAAACTTATTGGGACAACACCTGAGGACAGACTGCTATTGATAACAGCAAGAATCATCTGCCTGATGCTGGAAAACACCTCTTTTAAAAGACGAGGGGGGACAATGTCACGAGGAGAACCTGATGGTCTAATATGGCCGACTACATCCTCTAAAAGGGTCAGGGTCACTGGTTCAAATCTGCTGTGTGTGGGATCATGGTTCTGATGGACCCAGTTTGGTCCAAGCTTCAGCTGTTGGACAGATGAACTCATGTTTGGTCTCCAGAGGAGTTCTGGTCCACTCAGGGACTGGCAGGAGCCCGAACCATCATCCCTGCACCACCGTGCTGACAGCTGCAGTGCATTTTGGGTAAACTTCTGTCCTCAGGTCTGGTACTGGTCCAGGAGTCTTGTGGTTCCTTCATGCTGTTTTTAGAGAGGAGGTCATGACCTTTGACCTGCTGACTGAGGCCTGTAGAGTCTGAGATGCACTGTCTGACCTTCGGGGTGACTCTGCTGGGACGGCAGCTGATAAAAGATTTAAAGAGCTTCTGCAGGATTTTCCCGCCGTACCTTTAAACACCAGATCAGCTCTGGGAACGTTCAGCTGGTAGCCGAACGACACGCTGGTGTCCCGCATCCGAGCGCTCGCCTCGAACTCCACGCCCACCTGCAGCTGCAGAACAGAGACGTCACACCTTCTGGGGTCAAAGGTCAAAGGGAGCCACATTAGCAAACCCCTGAGTCACCAAGAAGAGGTCATTCTGACGTCACCTGTAGACTTTAATCCAGCTAAATAACGTTTATGGAACATTTGGTCATAAATTTAATCTGTTGTTTTATGAAGCTTGAACAGATCAACTGTTTTACAGCCGTTAAAGAAACTGGCGCACGTCTGTTACCAGACCCGTCCAGGTGAGCTCACCTGGTCGTTGGCTTTATGGTAGTACGACGCATGAGCTCCGGCTGAGCCGAGGGTTACCGTGGCAACGTAGTTCTTGCCTGTACGGAGGGACAGATTAAAGATGGGAGTCGTGAGGTTCTCTCAGGCGTTACCGGAGACCCACCTGAGTACCTGCCCACCAAAGACGTGACGGAGCCTTCCTCTCCCGGCCGGCGGTGGTAAACCAGCTCCCCTCCCAGAGCCAGAGCCGGCGTGACGGACTGAAGGTAATGAGCAACGACGATACCTGACGGCACAGACAGGAAGTTCAGAGCCGGGACAGGAAGTAACAGTCTGAACCACAACAACACAAAATTATTTATTGAGTTTAGGGGCCGTTTCATTCCAGAACGATCCTCCGATCAGAGTTTAGCGGATCTTTACATGAAGAAGCACGGTGGTGGCAGCATCATGACGTGGAGTTTTCAGCAGCTGGTCATTAAAGAGTGAACTAGCACAGAGTTCTGAAGAAAAATTAAAATCTGAAGAAAATCTCTGAAAGACCTTCAGAAAGTCCAGAGAGCTGCTGATGAACTGCCAATGAACTACCAACAAACTACAGATAAACTAATAATGAACTACTGATTAACTAATAATGAACTACTGATTAACTAATAATGAACAAAATATGAGTTACTGAGGATGAACTGATGAGTTACTGATGAACTGGTGAAATACTGATGAACTAATAATGAATTAGTGATGAACTAATAATGAACTGATGATGAACTACTGATGGCTACTGGAAAAACTAATAATGAACTAATGATGAGTTACTGATGAACGGATGAGGACCTAACAATGAACTACTAATGAACTACTGTTGAACTAATAATAAATTAGTGATGAACTAATGAACTACAGATGAACTGATAACTGATGATGAACTACTGATGAGGTAATGATCAACTAATAATGAACTAGTTGACCTAGTGATGAACTACTGTTGAACTAGTGATGGACTAATAATGAACTACTGTTGAACTAGTGATGAACTACTGTTGAACTAGTGATGAACTAATAATGAACTACTGATGAACTACCAATGAACTAATAATGAACTACTT
>NC_056516.1:38999968-39003827 GCF_014905685.2 Nematolebias whitei
ACTGATGAACTACCAATGAACTAATAATGAACTACTTTTGAACTAGCGATGTACTACTGACAAACTAATAATGAACTACTGTTAAACTTGTGATGAACTACTGATGAACTACTGATGGAACTAGTGATGAACTACAGATGAACTAATAATGAACTACTTTTGAACTAGCAATGTACTACTGACAAACTAATGAACTACTGTTGAACATGAACTACTGTTGAACTACTGATGAACTACTGATGAACTAACAATGAACTACTGTTGAACTAGTGATGAACTAGTGATGAACTAATAATGAACTACTGATGAACTAGTGATGAGCTACCCATGAACTAATAATGAACTAGTGATGGACTACTGATGAATTAATAATGAACTACTGTTGAACTAGAAACAGATAAAACACCACAGGATCCAGAATGGCAGGAACGTTTTGCTGTGTGGAAGCGGACTCCCTGAACCGTGTCAACGTACCAGAACCGGTGAGGACGTCGGGGTTTCCGAGCGTCACAGTTGCAGTAAAGTCCTCTCCTCTGAACTCAGCGTCTCCCTGCCAGTTGACGAACTTGTGTTGTTGTGTCTGAGGGCGGGGCATATGCAGACCGGGTCAACACGAGGAGCAGTACCTCAGGCAGAACCAGAACATGAAGTTTGTACCTGAAAGGCCAGCTTGGACCGGACCCGGCCGCTGAGCTGGTGGATGATCTGAGCGTTCAGGCTGCCGCAGCTGTCCATGTCCCCCACCATGACTGGAAAAAACTGAAGAACCGGACCTCACGTCACGGCTCGGCACGTAAACACAGCCCGGACTTGGAGTTCTTACCTCTGCTGGACCCGTCTGTCTGGACCCGACGAACGTGGCTCCGAACCGGTAGCTGGAGTCTCCGGTGGTGCTGAGCAGCACCGAGTGGTTCACCTGCAAGGTCCGATTCAGCCGTTAAAGGTTCATTCAAACCCAAACAGAAAGGTTTTAAACTTAAAGTTTGTAAAATTCTAACGTTTGTCCCGAAGAGTCGAACCATCAACAAAAACATGCGACTTAAAAACACAGACTTTATTGATTTATATACATTTTATTCACAGTAAACATTTAAAATGTTTGAATTAACCGTTTTTTGAAACGTAAATGTTGGACGATGTCTATCAAAGCTGGGGTTCTCTGCTGGGAAATCCCTTCATACAGTGTTTGACTTCAAGGCTGGAGTTAGCCATCACTCTTGTAAACAAAAGTTGCCAGGTCATAAAATTTGAACCGAACTATGGATCATCTCGAAGCTGTTGAGGTGGAGACTTACTAAAAGTTGATCAGTTCCTCGTTGAACAGGTCACTAGGAGAGGAACCGGAGCAGAAACCGGTTGGGGTTTGAACCGGACTCACCTGGAAGTGGTTACTGAGGCCCTTGTTGACGACGACTCGGACGCCTTCCATCTGCAAAGGAAACACCTCTGGGGAGAAAAACAAAACAAGTTGTTTACGTCTTCAGCTGTTTGTTTGTGCTCCACTGATTGGCTCCGCCCACCTTTACATTTCCGGTGGCACTCGTCAAACGCTCCGGGGTTGGGCAGGGGGCTGTCCACTTCCTGCTGACGTCCGAGGGTCGCTCCAGTCGGGGGGACAACTGAGGATACCGAAGGCACCCCGAAGCCCGGCGGCACCGTTAGCCCAGATGGTGCAGGGCTGCCGGCGACTGGGGGCGGGGCACTGGCAGCCAGGACTCCGCCCATTCTGAGCAAACAAAAAGATGAAGTTAGAGACGGGAACGAACAAAACTTCCTCTGGTCTTAATTTGTCCCTCTTAAGTGTCCATATGTCCTCCAGACCTGAGTCATCAGAAGACAGGAGGTCCTGAAGAGACAGTTGGGTTTCTGGTCCAACAGAACCCCTACCCCACAACCCATCTTCTCCAGAACTCCTGTGGTCCCTGCAAGGTCTCCAGTGTTTCTGGTTCTGACCAGGAGCTGTGAGGGTCCTCCGTGGACCAGAGACCAGAACAGATGCTCAACTGGACCGAGACTATATGGTCCCAGCAGAACTCTGCCAAAGTTCGTGGACCCGACCTGTGGTCCAGTTCTTATGGGTCTCTTGTAGGACCCCAGGGTGGTGGACCTGTTTGCAGCTGCAGACCCAGCAAACAGGGAACCTCTGCAGGTTCTGTCAGAACCAGCAGGAGCTGCTCTTCTATCGGATCAGAACACCAGCCTTCAGTTCTCTGGTTCTGCAGCGCTTCCTTGGACCTTGTTGGTTCTATGCTGACCACAGAGCTGCAGGTGGACATGTTCTGACCCAGCGTACCAGCACAGTTCGGTTCTGGACAAATCAAATCTTTATGATGATCATTTGTTCTGCTTCAGATTACCTTCCTGTCTGATAAGCCCCACCCACTGTCTGCTGCCATGGTAACCAGGGAGTCATGGTTTATTCACCTGTCGGTGGTCATAACGTTATGGCTGCTTTGACGCTGCAGGTGTGCAGCGGTCTCAGGTAATGAATGAACACAGGAAGCAGTCCAGCCTTCATCAGCTGCAGCCTCACACTCCTCACTGGGCGGAACCACCGGCACGAAAGAACCGCGTTCATACCAGCTAGCTGCTGCTGCTAACAGAGGCGGCCCGTTAAATACAAAAGAACTAAGATAACGTTACTCACGTTGTGTCTTCCAGGAGGACTGCAGAACCGGATGTACAACCCAGAACCACGAAGAAGACGGAAGCTTAGTAAATGCGGTTCCTGATTGGTGGATCTACCCGTCAGTCATGTCACGTACTTTTTCTTGAAGGCTATTGGCTAATCTATGATTACAAAGGGGCGGGGCATGAAACTCTTAAGTTTCTGATTGGCGGAAAGGTCAGGCGGGCTCTGTGGTGGGCGGGTTTAATCAAATATGGAGAATATCCTTCAAGGTCGAACGGGAAGTTAATATTATATATTTATTATTATTAATATTAATTATTATTTATTCACATGGTGACTTTTACATTTACTGTATACCAACAGATCTGCACATGTAAAAAGAAAAACAAGTTATATAAGGATTTTATTAGGTGCCCAACCCAGGAAAAGAAGAAAAAATATCAAACAAATTAACATCATTGCTAAGAAGGCAAATGTATTATTATGATAGGCTATTGCAAAAATACAGAAATGATATTAAGGGTACTTGGAAAATAATAAATTATGTAATTAAAAATTATAAAGACAGAGATTTCCCAATATGTATTAAGCATAATAACGTCACAAAAAATATAGAGGACATTGTTAAAGTCTTCAATCAGTTCTTTGTTAATACTGTTCGTAATTTAGTAAATGAGTTGCCAAAAGTTAGAGATGAAAAACTCAATTATGCATTTAATAATATTAACACAACGTCTTCTGTTACAAATAAAGTCCAGTTGTTTATGTATTGAACACTTTTTGAATTCATCATGTCCTGGATGACTGAGAATCTTCACCAGCATATTAACACAATGTTTCTTGGAAGAGTGAGTGAAAGTGAGGTCATAAAAGTAGCTAAAAACTTTAAAAATAAGAAATCCAAAGACTATTGATATGGCTATTGTGAAAGAAAGTGGTGATAAGCAACTTTTAACAAATTATAGACCTATATTATTGCTACTACAATTTTCTAAAATTCTGGAAATAATCTTTTTTAAAAAAGCTGGACTCCTTTCTTGATAAAAGCAATAAATTAAATGATCAACAGCATGGTTTCAGAAACAACTACCCCACAACTTTAGCTGTGATGGAGTTTGTGGAACTGCAGCAGTTTATCAGAAACTTAACACAGTGGCTGTGTTCATTGACTTTTGTAAGACTTTAAGTATTATTGATGTAAAGCTTTAAGTATTATTGATGTATGGC
>NC_056516.1:39003837-39004016 GCF_014905685.2 Nematolebias whitei
TAAAGCTTTAAGTATTATTGATGTATGGCTTTAAGTATTCTTGTAAGACTTTAAGTATTATTGATGTAAAGCTTTAAGTATTATTGATGTATGGCTTTAAGTATTCTTGTAAGGCTTTAAGTATTATTTATGTAAGGCTTTAAGTATTACTTTGTATTTATGTAAGGCTTTAAGTATTA
>NC_056516.1:39004026-39008717 GCF_014905685.2 Nematolebias whitei
TATTTATGTAAGGCTTTAAGTATTACTTTGTATTTATGTAAGGCTTTTGACACTTGACCATGAACGACTACTGGGAAATGTGAACAGTGTGGCTTACGGGGGGTTACACATGAGTGGTAAAAGAGTTATTTAAGCAATAGATTACAATATGTACAGGTGCAGGTCATAAAATTAGAATATGATCAAAAAGTTGATTTATTTCAGTAATACCATTCAAAAAGTGAAACGTAGAACAGCAGAGCTAACGGGACGAGCTAACTCATGAACAGAGCAATTATAGTTATACTCTGACACTGTTTCACAAAATGATTGATATATAGTTGTTGTTTTTTTTTTACCAGAACTAAAGTGATAATCATATATCATTAACTACAGTGTTTTGGGTCAAACATAGTGGTATAATCCGATCCTTTGAACCCCCTCCCCCTCTAATGTCTCATAATAGTACAGTCTGTTTCCAAACGGCGGGAACTATGGCGGTATCAACGGTTTGGTCCGCCATTTTATTCCTAACTAGCCTTAAACTGTCGACTTGTGACATTCTTGTCGAAGTTTTTCTTTTATTAATCAAAGTTTACCCCAAAAACCATTTTACAAAATGGTAAGTATATTTTATTTGAATACCCTTAGACTGTAAGGATCGATTTTAGGGAGTGATTGTTTTTGTTTTTAAACGGTTGTGTCTCTTTAAATGGAGAAAGTCAGATGGAAAAAAAAACTGGTTTTGAAGAAAAAGCCCATTGTTTTGCTTTTTATTAAAACGTGTCCCACCGGAAAGACGTCTATGGGAGTTTTGGTCGTTAAGAAAGTTAATATTTAATCTTTATCTTGGTTTAAGTATTAAACAGTGTGAAGGTTTTTAGCTCAGCCGTTAGCGGCTAACGGTTTCCTCTCCCGCCAAACGGTCGCGAGGCTGAAGTTGGCTTCCGGTTGCACTTCCGGTTAAAGAGCTAATCTACTCAAGTAGTGTGTGCTCGTGTGTTAGTTAAAATCTGGATTAAAGGAACACTGGTCTGAGCAGTGAAATTAGTCGTTTAAAAACTAGTTTAAAAATTATTTTAGTTTGTGTGGTTCATGTGCCAATCGTCTCTTTTTAACTTTTATTTTAAACAAATAAAATTACAGTTAAACTGAGGTCTGTTCCCTTTTTAGTTTAAAGTATTTTAATTACTTTTGGACCGTCTCAATGGTAAATCATCAGTTTAGCGGCTTTGAGATCAAATCTGTTTTCTGTTTTTGTCGTTGGCAGCGCGAGTGCATCTCGGTCCACGTGGGTCAGGCCGGCGTCCAGATTGGAAACGCCTGCTGGGAGCTGTACTGCGTGGAGCACGGGATCCAGCCCGACGGGCAGATGCTCGGCAAACATGTCAATAAAGACGACGACCATTCCTTCAATACCTTCTTCAGCGAGACCGGTGCCGGGAAACATGTCCCCCGAGCCGTGTTTGTGGACCTGGAGCCCACCGTCATCGGTAACGCCTCATCCCTCCAAACGAACCTTTTAATTTAAAACGACTGTCGGTTAATTTACCTCTGACCTCTTTAGACGAGGTGCGCACTGGGACCTATCGCCAGCTGTTCCACCCAGAGCAGCTGATCACCGGTAAGGAGGACGCCGCCAACAACTACGCCCGCGGTCACTACACCATCGGAAAGGAGATTATTGACTCAGTTCTGGACCGGATCCGCAAACTGGTAACTTTATAATTGGGACATTTTTAATTCAGCCTTGGCAGCTCTGAGATCTCACGAGCGGCACAGTTTGAGTCCAGGACTTGTCTTCTCCTGTCCTCAGGCGGACCAGTGCACCGGCCTTCAGGGCTTCCTGGTCTTCCACAGCTTCGGTGGAGGTACTGGTTCTGGTTTCACCTCCCTGCTGGTAGAGCGTCTGTCTGTGGACTACGGCAAGAAGTCCAAGCTGGAGTTCTCCATCTATCCGGCTCCTCAGGTGTCCACGGCTGTGGTGGAGCCATACAACTCCATCCTGACCACCCACACCACCCTGGAGCACTCGGACTGTGTCTTCATGGTGGACAACGAGGCAATCTACGACATCTGCCGCAGAAACCTGGACATCGAGCGTCCCACCTACACCAACCTGAACCGGCTCATCAGTCAGATCGTGTCCTCCATCACCGCCTCTCTGCGCTTCGACGGCGCCCTGAACGTGGACCTGATGGAGTTCCAGACCAACCTGGTGCCGTATCCCCGCATCCACTTCCCCCTGGCCACCTACGCCCCCATCATCTCCGCCGAGAAGGCGTACCACGAGCAGCTGACGGTGGCCGAGATCACCAACGCCTGCTTCGAGCCGGCCAACCAGATGGTGAAGTGCGACCCCCGCCATGGGAAGTACATGGCCTGCTGCCTGCTGTACCGCGGAGACGTGGTGCCCAAAGACGTGAACGCAGCCATCGCCACCATCAAAACCAAACGCACCATCCAGTTCGTGGACTGGTGTCCCACTGGCTTCAAGGTGGGCATCAACTACCAGCCCCCCACTGTGATCCAAGGAGGAGACCTGGCCAAGGTCCAGAGGGCCGTGTGCATGCTGAGCAACACCACGGCCATCGCCGAGGCCTGGGCCCGGCTCGACCACAAGTTCGACCTGATGTACGCCAAGAGGGCCTTCGTGCACTGGTACGTGGGCGAGGGCATGGAGGAGGGCGAGTTCGCCGAGGCCCGTGAGGACATGGCCGCCCTCGAGAAGGATTACGAGGAGGTGGGGGTCGACTCCGTCGAGGAGGTTGAGGAGGAGGGGGAGTATTGAGGAGGAGACGCGGAACGTTTTTAAATTGTTTGTGTTCGTTGTTCTGAAACGTTTAAATTAAAGTTTGTTCCCAACAGGACGGTTCGATTCCTTCAGGCTCCAGTTTAGACAAAAGATAAAAATATATTAATATAAAAATATATTAAGATAAAAATATATTAAGATAAAAATATATTAATATAAAAACGATGAAGAGCGGCGCTCATGAGAAACTTGACCGACCGCCATCACAAAACAACCACTTCCTGTCTGAAAACAGCCGAACTGATCTTGATCTGTCGACATGAAACATCAGCTAAAACACCCTCAAACCTCCTACGGCTGATTCAAACTGTTTTTTATTGATCGTTGAACTTTGTATCAGTCCTGATCAAACAAAACGATTCAGCAGAACGATGAGAAACAGACGTGAAGTCTGAAAAACTTCAAAATATAAAAATGATCTAAACACGCCGCTGACGAGGAGCCGTGTTTGTTTACCTGCGGCGGCCATCTTGAATCAGTTCATTAAAACTCGTCCAGTGGTTTGAGAGATTTTGCTGACAGGGTTTACTGCCAGATGTTGAGATGTTCCAACTGACCTGAACCCGTTCCATTTCTGTTTCCGAAGGTTAGCTGCGGCGGCCATCTTGAGTTACACAAATGTTGCTGTTGTGTTCGGCAGCCGGCGACGAGACTCGAGGTTTAAACAAACAAAGCCAGAAAACATTTTCTGTAAGTCCCGTAAGACGAGGGACACCGTGGACACTGGACAGGCCCCGCCCACCACAGGACACACGGAGACAAACGTGGAGCGAAGACTGAAAACAAAACGATAAACAGTCGAGACGAATGAGAAGTTACTTTAAAACGGAACAAAACGAAACCAAAGTGACTCCAGATCTAAAAAGAAGTTATTTACAATGTACAAATATAAAATGTTTAAATACATAAAACTTAATTTTTATAAACAAAATTACAAAGATGTAAACAAACAGAGCGCTGCGGCTGAAAAAGGTCAAAACTAGATTTTATTAAAACTGTTTCAAACTCTAAACAACTTCAAACAAACTGGAGAATTTAAAACGTCAGAAGGTTTTCCCCTCAGAGATGTTTGTTTGTTTGTTTGTGAGCAGAATAAACAAACGAGACAAAGTAAAGTTGGGGTCAGTTTATTGATTTAAAGCCTCTGCCTGTTTTCACTTTGGACGACGTCAACAGAAGTCTTCTGTTGGTAAACAAACAAACAAACAGATTTAAATCCAAACGTAAAGTTTCTGGTTTCAGAAGCATCAGAGGGAAATAAAGTTGTTGTTTTTAGCACAACGTCCAAAATAAACAAAACAGTCACAGAGGTGAAAACAAAAAGAATCCAAACGTTGAAATCTGCAGGTTCCGATTTTAATTTTAAATCTTTATTTTGGTCTTTTTGTTCTGAATAAACCTTCGGCTGAGTTTAAACTTTAGAGCAGCCAAGATTCTCAAAAACAGCCGAAGTTTTCTTTGGCTGTTTTGGCTTCAATGTTCAACCTGTCAGGAACCGTCTGACCCGAAACGCCTCCGCCTGTTCCGATTTACCCTGAACCCCTCAACAGCGTGCACACACGTGCGCACGTCGAGGACACAACGAGGCGCTCGTCCTTCATCAAAACCTCCTCTGGTCCAAAAGCTCCGGAGATGTTTGTCAACAAAAGAAACTCAGAACCCGACCGGTTCTGTTACGACCCGTTAAAAAACTCAGAGGAGGTTCTGGCTGAACGACCGTCAGGGACGAGGTCCAAACACAAAACACAAAGGTGCAACATTTACCACAAACATCTGCACAGGAGACAAACAAACAAACAACATCCCTGACGTCTGAAACAAACTCATACACACACACACACACACACATGACACACACACACACATGAAGACACACACACACATGACACACACACAC
>NC_056516.1:39008727-39009268 GCF_014905685.2 Nematolebias whitei
CACACACACACATGAAGACACACACACACATGACACACACACACACATGAAGACACACACACACCTGCCTCTACACACACACACAGGCTCGCAGCCACACACACTCAGTGACACACACTCACTGACAGTGACACACACACACACACGCTCGCAGCCACACACACTCAGTGACACACACACACTGACACACACACACACTCGCAGCCACACACTCAGTGACACACACACTCACTGACAGTGACACACACACTCACTGACAGTGACACACACACACAGGCTCGCAGCCACACACACTCAGTGACACACACTCACTGACAGTGACACACACACACACACGCTCGCAGCCACACACACTCAGTGACACACACACACCAGCCTCTACTCGCAGCCACACACTCAGTGACACACACACTCACTGACAGTGACACACACACACACAGGCTCGCAGCCACACACACTCAGTGACACACACACACCAGCCTCTACTCGCAGCCACACACACACTCACTGACAGTGACACACACACACACACGCTCGCAGC
>NC_056516.1:39009278-39013612 GCF_014905685.2 Nematolebias whitei
CTCACTGACAGTGACACACACACACACACGCTCGCAGCCACACACACACACACCTGCCTCTACACACATTTTTTTGGTTTTGCTTCAATCCTGAAAATCGATGCATCAGCTCCTCCGAAACAAACATTTGTTTATTTGTAAACAACGAGCTGTTTTTGCGTCTGACCGGTGGGATGAAGGCGGCCATGTTGGAATGACGGAGGAGCGTCTAGAACCTCCGACCCGTTGGACCTCCTCTCTGCTGAGCTGAAGCAACGAGTTGAAAAACTTAAAACAGCAGAGAGGAGAAAACACCCGGTTCTGGTTCTGGTTCTGGTCACCCAGCGCTGACGAACCAACGCAACAAAATAAACCTTAAAAAGAAAAAAAGCTTCTTATGGTTCTGATGCTGAAATAAAGACAGAAGATCAAAGCTGCCTGTTGATGCTACAATCCTGCTGCTAAACAGAACCCCCCGATCAGAACCAGAACAAATGAAAGAGCTGAGCAGAAAACTTAAAGTTGTTGCTGCAGAAGGTTCTGGTGTTGTGGTCCACAACCAGTTTAAAACAGAACCTGAACGAGGTTCTGAGTCAGACCGACCCGTTGGTTCTGTCGTGTTGAAGAAAAACAAACAGTCCACCGACGGACTCGAACTAAAACCGACCGAAAATTAATACATTTGGGTTCAACAGAATTAATTTCTTGACAGGACGGTTCCTAAAGACAAAGTTATTGGACCTCAGGGACATCGACCCGGTCCACATGTCCTGTAGCTTCAGTCAATGAGGGAGAACGGAGCCGGTCCAATCCTCCGTCCCGTTACAACGCTCGTTTTCTGTCAAAGCTCAGGGTGTCATCACTCCATATATGGTCGTGCAGCTTCCTTTAATATGGCCCCATCAGCTGGGACACGTCCACAAGAAGACAAACTGGAGAAGCAGATGAAACCAACAGTGACCAGAGTCCAGATGTTCAAAGAGATCAGAGGTCAAAGGTCATCAGGGTCAGACCTCACCATCAGTCTGAGACAGAGTGGACTTGATGGAAGACGACCGAGGACACAGATCAGAAAACAGACTGTCTTCTCTGTCCTCTGGACAGAGGAGACAACTGGAGCCCATCAGCTTCATGTCCACAGACCCAAAAGAACCAGAACCTACAGTGGAACATGGAGGAGGCCCAGTTCTGTTCTGGTCCTGCTGTGCTGCATCTGGATCTGTGCAGGGTCCAATGAAACCTCAAGACTATCAAGACCTTCTGGATTAAATGTTCTGCTCGGTGTCAGTCTCAGCTCATGGTCCTCCAAGACGACCCAAAACACCAGGACTGGACCAGAACCAAACCCTGGACCCAAGAGTCCTGATCTAAACCCTGCTGAACATCTGGAGAAGAACCTTCAGACCTGAGACAGCTGGAGCAGTTTGATCAGGACTGGACCTGGACACCTGAGGACAAGTGGACAGAACACCTGAGGACAGGTGGACATTAAATCGTTACGTTCTGGTACCATCTCTCTTTCAAGTCAACTTCCAGTTTTTAAATAATTCTGTTGAATCAAAATTTAAAAAAAACTTCTGTTTGTTTTTCTTTAACAAAGAGACTAAAACAAACGTTTGTTTGTTTTCGTACTCCAAACATGGCAGCAGAAACTTTAACTTTAAACACGCCCACGAAAAGTAAACAACCGCTCTGTGGGCGGGGCCAGACAAACAAAATATTGTTTTGCACCAAATCTGGACAGATTTTAAATGCTTGAGACGTTTTCATCTTCAGCTGCAGAGGACAAACTTCAGCTGCAGAGGACAACTTCAGCTGCAGAGGACAAACTTCAGCTGCAGAGGACAACTTCAGCTGCAGAGGACAAACTTCAGCTGCAGAGGACTGAAGACTCAGTCATCATCAGCCCCTCCCCAGTTGGGTGACGTTGGCCCAACTCCGTCCGCCCCTGAACCCCACAGCCTCGCTCGTCTTCTCACGTTGTTGTTGTTGTTGTTTACTCTTCATGGTGGGAGGGGAAAACACAAACAGTCTCGCAGTTTTTCAACTAAGCTGCCATTTTTTATTTTATTGCAACGTTTCACATTCAGGGTGGCTGAGGACACGCCTCAGCCGGGAACGTGTGTGTGCTCGTCTGCTGCTGCGGGGCGTGAACGGGGGAGTGCACGTGTGGCTGAGCGAGTGCACGTGGGGCTGAGTAAGGCACTTGAGTGACAGCAGTGTGAGTGGGCGGAGCGAGGCTGGTGGACGTGTGGAACGTCAGAACCGGAGCGTCTCTCCTGCTGGAGATAAAAACTGTCCCATCGACCCACCGGGCCGAGCTACAGAACCGGGTCCAGTTGAGTTTGGTGCAAAACAATATTTTACAGAACCCGAGGAACAGCTGGAAATCTGAAAGTTTCCTCTGGATGGTCCGGCAGGCGCTGAAAACGAGGGGTGGAGGTTGGAGCCGGCAGCGTGGCGGCGCCCTGAAGGAGACAACAGAAACCAGTCAGGACTTCTTTAGTCCGGGTCCGGTCCGGTCTAAAAGAACCAGATGACTCACCGGTTTTAGGTGCTGTCCAGGTGGCGCTCGAGTTTCTCCTCCACCTCCTCCACCTCGCAGTCGCCGCCGGCCGAGTGGTACTCGGCCACGTAGAGGCTCTTGTCGATGCTGCCGGGGATGGGCTTGATGTCGGTGACCAGCTGCTCCTCGATGGACTTCAGGTTGAAGCGGTCCTCCGACGTGATCAGGTTGATGGCCAGGCCCAGGTGACCGAACCTCCCTGAGGTCAACAGAACCACACACATGAACAAGGTGGTGCTGAAGACGAGCTCCACCAACAACAGGAGCTAAAGCTAACAGGAGCTAACACTAGAGCTGTCAACGTTAGCGCATGAGATTAATTTAAAATTATTTGTTAATCTTACATAATTCAGATTAATCCATTACTGTTCACCATTGTTCCATCGAAGCTGCACGTGAGCAGTCACGCTCTGCTCGCACGTTCTCCGTGCACAAGAAGAGCGCAGCACCACCTTTCTAAAACGTGTTCAGAGTGGAGGACACGCCCCCCCGTCAAACAGCTGAGTCATGTGATCAGTCAAGTGAAAACAGAAGTTTATGAAGAGGTGGAAACTTCAACCAATGACATCACACATGAACTTTCATTCCAGCCAATCAGCATCTTCTGGAGTTTCAGCGCTACGTACCAAAGAGCTAAGTAGCTAAAACCACCTCGTCTTCTAGTACTTTTCAAGAGTTATGATGCGTATTCAAGATTTACGCTGCGCATTCATGATTTATGCTGCGTACTCAAGATTTATGCTGCGTACTCAAGATTTATGCTGCATACTCAAGATTTACGCTGCATACTCAAGATTTACGCTGCGTATTCAAGATTTATGCTGCGTATTCAAGATTTACGCTGCGTATTCAAGATTTATGCTGCGTATTCAAGATTTACGCTGCGTATTCATGATTTATGCTGCGTACTCAAGATTTATGCTGCGTACTCAAGATTTATGATGCGTACTCAAGATTTATGCTGCGTATTCAAGATTTATGCTGCGTATTCACGTTTTATGCTGCGTATTCACGTTTTATGATGCGTACTCAAGATTTATGATGCGTACTCAAGATTTATGCTGCGTACTCAAGATTTATGATGCGTACTCAAGATTTATGATGCGTACTCAAGATTTATGCTGCGTACTCAAGATTTATGCTGCGTATTCAAGATTTATGCTGCGTATTCAAGATTTATGCTGCGTACTCAAGATTTATGCTGCGTACTCAAGATTTACGCTGCGTATTCACGATTTATGCTGCGTATTCAAGATTTATGATGCGTACTCAAGATTTATGATGCGTACTCAAGATTTATGCTGCGTACTCAAGATTTATGCTGCGTATTCACGATTTATGCTGCGTATTCACGATTTATGATGCGTACTCAAGATTTATGCTGCGTATTCACGATTTATGATGCGTACTCAAGATTTATGCTGCGTACTCACTATTTATGCTGCGTATTCACGATTTATGATGCGTACTCAAGATTTATGCTGCGTATTCACGATTTATGCTGCGTATTCACGATTTATGCTGCGTATTCAAGATTTATGCTGCGTATTCAAGATTTATGCTGCGTATTCATCTCATACTGAGGAATATTTGATGTTGTGGATTTATCACAGAAGTTTACGGTCGTACGACGTCAAACAAAGGCGGTAAGTGAAGTAATCCCACGACTTGTAGCTGTTTTCACCATGCTACGTGTTAGCTAACAGGAGAGCTCATCGGGATGGTCAAAGGAAAAGTTTACAAGACAGTGGTGATGTTGGGAGCAACTGGTCTGGAGACAGTGGTGATG
>NC_056516.1:39013622-39013811 GCF_014905685.2 Nematolebias whitei
ACTGGTCTGGAGACAGTGGTGATGTTGGGAGCAACTGGTCTGGAGACTGTGGTGATGTTGGGAGCAACTGGTCTGGAGACAGTGGTGATGTTGAGAGCAACTGGTCTGGAGACAGTGGTGATGTTGGGAGCAGCTGGTCTAGAGACTGTGGTGATGTTGGGAGCAACTGGTCTGGAGACAGTGGTGATG
>NC_056516.1:39018811-39025108 GCF_014905685.2 Nematolebias whitei
ATTTATGCTGCGTATTCACGATTTATGATGCGTACTCAAGATTTATGCTGCGTATTCACGATTTATGCTGCGTATTCACGATTTATGCTGCGTATTCAAGATTTATGCTGCGTATTCAAGATTTATGCTGCGTATTCATCTCATACTGAGGAATATTTGATGTTGTGGATTTATCACAGAAGTTTACGGTCGTACGACGTCAAACAAAGGCGGTAAGTGAAGTAATCCCACGACTTGTAGCTGTTTTCACCATGCTACGTGTTAGCTAACAGGAGAGCTCATCGGGATGGTCAAAGGAAAAGTTTACAAGACAGTGGTGATGTTGGGAGCAACTGGTCTGGAGACAGTGGTGATGTTGGGAGCAACTGGTCTGGAGACAGTGGTGATGTTGGGAGCAACTGGTCTGGAGACAGTGGTGATGTTGGGAGCAGCTGGTCTGGAGACAGTGGTGATGTTGGGAGCAACTGGTCTGGAGACAGTGGTGATGTTGGGAGCAACTGGTCTGGAGACAGTGGTGATGTTGGGAGCAACTGGTGAAGTGGCAGAAATGGAGATGTTGAGGTTCTTCGGAGTGACGGGGATGAAGAGCCGACAGATCCTTCTAGCAGCTACCGTGATGTGTCTGATGTTAAATCAGAGTTGTCAGATTTAACAGTCACGGTTTTTTAAGTTGAAAACTGTAAATGTTGTTAAAGTCTCTTTTCTTCAAGAGCTAAGTAGAAGCTACACGCAACACGGCCGGCTTGCCGTGCTGTAGCCGTGTTCAGACACGAGCAAAACGCTGCGTAACGAGACATTTGAGTTCACGTTTACAAATTAATGTTTGAAACAAAATAAACGTGGCCGAGTATGAAAACCTGGAAAACTGTTCGGTTTGACACGATGAAGCGGTTTTTTTTTTGGTTCAACATTTTATTAAAGTATTTACATTTCAAGCTTTCAAAGTTTAGTTTAGATAAATCAGATTAATCACAGCCCCAGAGTGATTAATCTGATTAAATGTTTTCATTGATTGACAGCTTTAGCCAAAACACAAGCTAAAAGCTAAATCAATCGAGCAAAAACAAAGAGAAGAATAAATTTTATTTAGAGTCGGAACAAACCTGAACGTCCGATCCGGTGGAGGTACGTCTCGGCGTTCTTAGGGAAGTCAAAGTTGATGACCACGTTCACGGCCTGGATGTCGATTCCTCGGGTGAACAGATCTGAACGAGGACACAAACAATCAGACCAGTCCACGAGGACAACAGGACGAGCCCGGACTGGAGGACAGCCGGTGAGATGTGTCTTTGCTCTCACATATCAAGAGAATCCTAAAACTATGAATAAACGCTTTTATTTATTAACTCGTTCCGATTGTGTGAATGCTGAGTCATCAGAACCGCTTCATGTTTTTAGAACGAAGCGTTGGTAACGAGTGAAAACTCACCGGTGCACACGAGGTTTCTGCACAGCCCGTTCCTGAAGTCGTGAAACACCCGGTTTCTGTATTCCTGCAAACACAACAAATATTGAAAACAAACCGGTCCCTCACCACTTCACGGTTCAACTTCGGCGGACTCACTCTTACTCACGTGATCGGGACGGAACGAAATAAAAAGTCAACTAAAGCAAACTTGGACAGGCGCCGCTAGTTTGTAGTTTTCTTTCAATAAGCCTACACTTTAAGGCCGGTCTAAAGGACTACACTACCCAGAAGCCAACAGTGCTGGCAGCTTCAGGAAGGTCTTGATCTTCAGGGAGGAGCTGTAAATGAGGGAGAGCTGGATCTGGAGGAATACACATCTGCTGCCCTCAGAAACATCAGCAAGTGTGTTGATGATGTCACCACCAGGACCTGAACCAGACACCCTGGAGAACGTAGAGGCCCTGCTGAAAGCCAGGGACATGGCCTTCAGGTCTGGAAACTCACAGGAACTGAGGAGGACAAGGAAACAGCTGGTACAAAGAGGGCCAAAGCCACATATGCACAGAAGATCCAGGGACACTTCTCCTCACAGGAACCACGGAGCATGTGGACCCATCACTGCCCTCAACAAGTTCTAGGCACACTTTGAAGACCCGAACAGACCTCCCAGCACCAGACTCACCTCACCACTGGATCAAGAGCTCCTCAGCGTGACCTCAGCAGAAGTGAGGAGGACCTTCAGGAGGATTAATCCTCACAAAACAACCGGCCCAGACAACCTCCCTGAGAAGGAGCTGAAAGACTGAACCGATCAGCTCTGTGAGGTGCTGGCAGACATCTTTAACACCTCACTTACCCTGGAGACAGTTCCCACCTGCCTGAAGACTGCCACCATCATCCCAGTCCCAAAAAGCTCTACAGTGACTGGTCTGAATGACTATCGGCCAGTGGCCCTCACCCCGATAGTCGCTAAATGCTTCAAAAAACTGGTCATGACTCACATCAAAACAACCATCAACATCAACGAGGACCCTCATCAGTACGCATACCGTGAGAACCGATCAACAGAGGATGCAATCTCCTCTGTGGTCCACACTGCACTCAACCACCTGGAGCAGAAAAACTCTTACGTCCGTATGCTCTTTGTGGACTTCACATCCGCCTTCAACACCATGATCCCCCAAACCCTGATGGACAAACTATCCACACTAGGACTAAGCCCCTCCATCTGCAACTGGGTACTAGACTTTTTAACAAACAGACCACAGTCAGTGAGGATCCACAACCTCTCCTCCTCCACCATAACCCTCAGCACTGGCTCTCCTCAGGGATGTGTGTTGAGCCCCCTCCTGTTTACTCTGCTCACATATGATTGTGCAGCTACCCATCCAGGCTGTCACATTGTAAAGTTTGCAGATGATACAGCGGTGGTGGGATGCATCACAAACAATGATGAGTCCAGCTACAGGCAAGAGGTGGAACACCTGGAGAGCTGGGGCAAAGAGAATAACCTTCACATCAACGTGAAGAAGACGTTCGGCCTGGTTCTGGTCACGTGGGCCGAGGTGGTGGACTACATCCTGGGTGTCCTTCCTGGAGCAGCAGCACACGCATGTCAACCTGGATGGGGCAGTGGGCTTCATCATGCTGCACGGTACCTGAACTGAGCTTCTGCAGAGCTGGTGAGTCCCCATACCATGCTTTGCAGTACATGTACGCAGTACATTTACACAGTACTGTGTGGTACATGTACGCATGTTGGTAACGTTCCTACTTCTTGGATGTGACGGATCAGGTGTGTGGAACTTCGTGATGATGGAGGACCACTGGACTCTGAAGCTCTGAATGAAGACTCCACTCCAGCTGTGGTGGAGCTCCTGAGTCCGGCTCCAACAGTCCCCATCGCTGAGGGCTCGGAGGTGAAGGTCTGTGGTTTTGGACCTGGAGGTCTCCTCTCTAGTCCAGAACTACAAGCGCTCGGAGTTCTGACCCGTCAGAACGTTTCTGTGAACGACCCGTCACAGACGTGATGGTGTTCCTGAAACACGTCCCTGATCCTGTTCTCAGATTTGTGGAGCTCAGCTCTCAGGAGCTGCTTCACGTTTCATGGAAAAGACAAAAACAGGAGAAGAAACATCTGAGCCTCCTGGGCAGATGTTTCCATCACGACTGAACGTCCAGAGAGCAGAACCGGACCGGGTCTGACCTGCATCATCTTGGCGTGGATGTAGAAGCAGGAGTAGCCCAGCTGAGTGATCTTCTTGGCCAGAAGCTCCACCCTCTGGGTGGAGTTACAGAAGATGATGGACTGGTTGATCTGAAGCTGTGGACAGAGAAGGACCAGTGAATAATGCAGCTCCTTCCTCCTCCTCCTCCTCCTCCTCTCTGAAGGCTGCTCCTGCAGGAGGAGGCGCAGCTGGATGTTTGAAGTGAAAGGTGGAGGTACCCTGGAGAAGAGCGTGTTGAGGCAGTGGACCTTCTGCCGCTCCGTCACGTAGGCGTAGAACTGCGTGATGCCCTTCAGGGTCAGCTCCTCCATCAGGTTGATCTCGTACGGTTTCTGAAGGTGCTTCACCTGCAGACAGCTCACGCACGTCAGCGACACGGTTCCACAGCAGCTCGGTTCTGGAGCCGGGCAGAACCGGCCCACGACTCACCATGAACTTCTGAACGCTGATGGGGAACGTTGCAGAGTAGAGCAGGATCTGCCGATTCTTGGCCAGGAAGCTGATGATGTCCTCGATGAGCACCACGAAGTCCTGAGACAGCAGCTTGTCGGCCTGAAGAGGAGCAGGAGACCACAGAGTTCAACCGGACCGCTCCACACCAACAGAACCACAACAAGACCTTCTAATCCCGTTTACCTCGTCCATCACCATCATCTGGACTCTGTCCACCTTTGCCACGCCCTTTTTGATCAGGTCCAGGATCCGACCAGGGGTGGCGATGACCACGTGCACTGAAAACACAAGCACGTTTACTGGAGAACACAAAACCAGCCACTGGGGAGCAGCAGCCGGTGCATCTCTGGTTCTGGTCCTAAGCCCGGGTAAACGGTGAGGGTTGTGTCAGGAAGGACATCTGATGTAAAACACTTTGACTAAAACTACAATGAGAGTTCATCAAAGAGAAACCAGACCGGATCAGTCCAGGTCCGGGTTAACAACGACAGGTGCTGGTGAAACAGGGTGCTGGTGGAAACTGTTACTGTGAGTTGAAGACCGTGAGGAGAGAAACGTGTCAGGAGACCGAGGAGAAGAGGAAAGTGAAGAATGTAGGACTGAGGGTTGCAGCTCTAAATGTGGGGACAATGACAGGCAAAGGTAGAGAGCTGGCTGACATGATGCTGAGAAGGAAGGTAGATGTTTTATGTGTCCAAGAGACCAAGTGGAAGAGCAGCAAGGCTCGCAGCATTGGAGCAGGGTTCAAACTGTTTTACCATGGTGTGGATAGAAAGAGGAATGGAGTAGGGGTGGACCTGAAGGAGGAGAACACTTATTTCCAAAAGAGGGAGGAGCATAGAGTGACCTATAAGAGTGGAGGAAGGAGTACGCAGGTCGACTACATTCTGTGTAGAAGAGGAAACCTGAGGGAGACTGGAGACTGTAAGGTTGTGGCAGGGAGAGCGTGGCCAGACAGCATCGGATGGTTGTGTGTAGAATGACTGTTGTGAAGAAGAGAAAAAGAGTCAAATCAGAGAAGAAGACCAACTGGTGGAAGATGAAGAAGGAAGAATGTTGTGAGAAATTCAGAGAGGAGCTGTTAAAGGCTCTGGGTGGTAAGAAAGAGCTTCCAGATGACTGGACTACTACAGCAACAGTAATTAGAGAGACAGGTAGGAAGGTACTTGGTGTGTCATCTGGACAGAATGGATGATCAGGAAACCTGGTGGTGGAATAGTGAAGTGCAGGAAGATGTTCAAAGAAAGAGATTAGCCAAGAAGAAATATGACAGAGAGAGGACTGAAGAGAGGAGACAGGAATAGGAGGAGATGGGACGTAGAGCAAAGAGGGAGGTAGATAAGACAAAGCAGAAGATGTATGATGAGTTGTATGGCAGACTGGACACTAAAGAGGGAGAGACCAGTTATGTTGTCTGGTCAGGAGACAGAGACATGGACAAAAAGACAGGAGACAGAACTGGAAGTGTCAGAAATGAAGATGTTGAGGTTCTCCTTAGGAGAGACAAGGATGGAGAAGATAATCAGAGGTACAGCACAGGTTGAACAACTGGGAGATGAAGTTAGAGAGGACACAGGAGGACACAGGACACAGTGAGATGGAGGACTCTGTGGAGACCCCTGAACAGGGACCGGCTGAATATTTTACACACAGATCAGGTTAACGACACGGAGCTCTGAGCAGCTCCTCTTCTACCTGAGCCAGGTGTGCTCAGTAACTGAGGGGGCGGAGTCCTGGAAGGGGCGGAGTCCTGTGAACTTTAACGCTCCGTAAAAAGGACGTCTGGTTGGTCCATTAATCTGGACGTTACCTCAGACAGGTGAGTTTAGACTGCAGGCTCTTAACGAGGCTCAGAACCAGCTGATTAATTAACGAGCATCAACTGGACCGAACGTTTCGTTGCAACCAGCACAACAGAAACCAGTCAAACCAGTTAGTCAGGTGCACTTTGTGTTTATAATTCCAAACAAAACTGACAACAAAACAAACAACTTTAGATTTTTATAAAATTAAACTGTTCCTGCGTGTTTTAAAGCAGCGCGACATTTATTCAGTTTAGATTGTTGACCTGAAGCGTCACGCTTTCCCTCAGAGTTGAGACAAACAACAACAACAGCCGCGAGACAAACAACAACAACAGCCGCTGAAAGACAAACAACAACAAGAGCCGCGAGACAAACAACAGCAGCAGCCGAGAGACAAACAACC
>NC_056516.1:39025118-39026726 GCF_014905685.2 Nematolebias whitei
ACAAGACAAACAACAACAACAGCCGCGAGACAAACAACAACAATAGCCAAGAGACAAACAACAACAACAATAGCCGAGAGACAAACAACAATAGCTGAGAGACAAACAACAACAGCCGCTGCAAGACAAACAACAACAATAGCCGCTGCAAGACAAACAACAACAGCCGAGAGACAAACAACAACAACAGCTGAGAGACAAACAACAACAACAGCCGAGAGACAAACAACAACAACAGCCGCGAGACAAACAACAACACAAACAACAACAAGAGCTGCGAGACAAACAACAAAAAGAGCCGCGAGACAAACAACAACAGCTGAAAGACAGACAACAGCAGCTCACAACAAAAACTAATGTTTACACTCAGCAGATTAACTCTAGTACATTTTACCATCTGCTTGATGTACTGCAAGTTTCACTGCAAACGATGATAGTTTTTATAATCTGCGTCCCTCTGAGGGATGGGATTATTTATTCTGGTTGTTCCTGACCCAACATTTGTCTCAGATTATTTCAGATTATTGGGCCGTTACCCGTCTCGTCCAGGCGCATGATGTCGTCCCGCAGGTTGGTGCCTCCGGTGGTCGCCATGACTTTGACTCCGCCCAGGTGTTTGCTGATCTGGATGCAGATCTGACTCACCTGCAGCGCCAGCTCACGGGTCGGCACCATGACCATGGCTGCAGCGGGACAAACAGAGCAGGTTAGAGAGGAGCCGGAGGTCCGATCACCACTGGGCCCGGACCCCCGCCTCACCCTGTATGTGGTCCTTCTTCAGGTCTATCCTCTCCAGCAGCGGGATGAGATACGCTCCGCTCTTCCCCGTCCCGTTCTTGGCCCGAGCCAGGATGTCCCGTCCCGACAGCGCGATGGGGATGCTCTCCTCCTGAGGAGGAACCAGCAGACCGTCAGGTTCAGCACAAACCTCCCCGAGCTCATTAGACACTTCATGTTTTTAATGTTGGACCTCAGTTTGAAGAAACAGGTTCTTTTCTGACCAGACTGACGAGCTAAAGACTAGTCTGACCAGAACCAAAAGCTCCAGAACCAAACGGATCGTTGTCTTAAAGACCTCCGACTGCCTGCACACCCTGGCCTTAATGTTGTTTGTGACTCGTGAAACTTAGAATTACTTCAAACATGAGACGCTCATTACATTTTTCACCTAAAGACATCTCCGTTATTTTACTGGTGCAATGCATTCTGGGACGATGGCGTACATCGATGGTTGTAGTGGAGACGAAACACGAGGAGTCGAGCTAAAAGTGATAACGTCTGGAAGCTGAGCAGTTCAAACCAAAGAGCCGAACAACAAAATATCTAAACTTCAAACTGAACAGAGCAACACGGCCGCTTCATTTACCCAGAATGCTTTGCAGCATAAATGGTGTGTCTGTGTGTCATTAAGATTTTAAAAGTTAGAAAAACGTCACATTTTTACAGCTGAAGTTACCATTAATGAAATAAGCTCAGCTGATTCGTGCAAACACCGTTTAACGAACTGTTCATTCTGGATTATTCAGGCAGAAATATGTAAACATCCCGCAGGAAGCGCTCCGAGCTGCGCAGGAAGGAAGCGCTCTGAGCTGCGCAGGAAGGAAGCGC
>NC_056516.1:39026736-39030696 GCF_014905685.2 Nematolebias whitei
GGAAGGAAGCGCTCCGAGCTGCGCAGGAAGGAAGCGCTCCGAGCTGCTGCTACTCAAACGAACAGTTCTTTAAATTAAATGAGAACATTTAGGTGATGAGAAGATTTGAAGGCACGTTCAGACTAGCCGTTAGCTCATCAGCTCAGCAACAATTAAACAATTTCTCTGCATCTGCAACAGGTAAGATATTATCTGTTCAAAACTTTCTGTTTCCTCCAAGTCCAGAGCCTGAACTTGAGTTTGGTTCTGGTCGTTTCTGGGTTTGGACTCGTGCTGGCGGACGCTGAGATCATCACCTGGATGGGGGAGGGCTTCTCCCAGCCCATCTCAAAGATGCCCATCAGCAGCTCCCTCTTCAGACAATAATCCTCAAACTCGTTGCCCTTGGTGGCTGTGACGTCCTGCAGCAGAGACAGCAGTTAGTCCCACAGAGGACAGAGACATTCTCACCTGAGGACGTTGTTGGACACTCACTGAGGTTTTGACCCTGGTGTCCTTCGGCGGCAGATGGAGGCTTCTTTTCCAGTCGTCTCCGAACTTGATGCCGCCGTCCTGGTTGGCGCCGCCGACTTTCTGCGGAGCGCCCAGAGTCTTTCCTGGAGCCGGGGGCCCGGCCTGGACCGACGCGGACTTGTTTTGTCCTCTGAGCTGCCCGTTCTGCTTGTTCAGTCCCAGGACGAGCGGGCCCACGCTCTCCGCTCGGGTCGTTGACATTTTTACACACTTGTTTTAATTTTCGGTCCTCAAAAATATTTAATTTTTTGCTTCTTAGGTTTTTAATTCTTTAAAAAATATTTTCAAAAGTTAAAAAACAAAATATTTGATAAAGCGTTAATATCTTTTGTGTCCAAAGAAGTGGATCAATATTTACATATAAACACGTGCACGTATGTGCACATCTGTCCTCTTCAACGACAGAGTGACCGACGTGCAAACAACAACAAGAACCAGTTTTTACACGAGAGCTCTTCGAAAAGAAGAGAAACCTGCATTCATACGCAGGAACATTCCCGTCCAGAGTATAGAAAATTATACGTGGACGAGCGTCAACTGGGTCCGGTCCTGAACCAGAACTACGTGGGTCCGGTCCTGAACCAGAACTAAGGCAATCTGCACGTGGACAGCAGCTTCTTCACAACAATCTGTTTCTAGCTCAGTCTGGAAGAGCCGCTGCGTCTTCGGCTCCTGAGGAACAAAACATCCAAACTTTGTACAAGTTCGTCCTCGGAGTCCTGCCGTCCGCTCGTTTCCACGGAGATGATCTGCTGGAGCTAGGAGGTCCTACGAGGGTCTGGGGTCCTACGAGGGTCTGGAGTCCAGAGCAGAGACCCCCACGGTGAGTCTTCGCTGTGCGTCTTCTTTGTGCTGCAGGTGCTAAACTTCCTCGACGGGTTCGGCTCGGTCCGACGTGTGAGAGCGTGGCCTTCGCCCACCTCGCTCCACTAACGAGTCAAACTTCACCTGAAAGAAACCGGACTCGTTAAAAACGAGAGCAGGAAGTTCGTTAAGTTAACACAACCCGTCTCACAGACGCTCAACGAGTCCTTACTCTGTGACCAGACGCCAACTGCCATGTTCCCTACAGAAACAGCCGAAGTGTTTGTTTACCTACAGAAACAGCCGAAGTGTGTTTGTTTACTTACAGAAACAGCCAAAAAGTGTTTGTTTACTTATAGAAACAGCTGAAGTGTGTTTGTTTACCTACAGAAACAACTGAAGTGTGTTTGTTTACGTATGGAAATAGCCGAAGTGTGTTTGTTTACCTACAGAAACAACTGAAGTGTGTTTGTTTACCTACAGAAACAACTGAAGTGTTTGTTTACCTACAGAAACAGCCAAAGTGTGTTTGTTTACATATGGAAACAGCCGAAGTGACTGAAAACAGGCTGAACTTATCAGCCATGTTTGTTACAGACAGCCTAATGTGGGTCAGGCAGCAGCTCCAGCTTCTACGTGACTTGATTCAGCCGTGTGTTTGTTTACACCGAACGCAGACCCTCATATCAATAAATCTGGAACCCTCCCAGAATAACATCAAAGTTCATGCTCAATAATCCATGTACCAGAATAAAAGTGTTCAAACTGCAATATTTGATAAATCGAAAAAAAAATTAAAAAGCAAAAACAACTGGACTTTATTTGTAACTGAAGACGTTTCACTTCTCATCCGGGGAGCTTCCTCACGTCAAAGAACAGAGAGCGTGGGGTTCGAGTTTTCATGCCGAGCTAAAAACACATGCAGATTGACCTCTCACTCCTCACACCAGAGGATCGTTAGGGTCTTTGTTAGTCTGACTCATAGCGGGGCCACTCTTGGTTGGACCGACTGGGTATCAGGCCTAAAGCTGCTTCCATCCATCATCTTTACTCGCTTCTTCCTTTTCGGATCACGGGGGTCACTGGTGCCCATGACCAGCAGTCACTGTGAAAGAGGCGGGGGACACCTGGACATGTCTCCAGTCCATCACAGGGACATAGAGACAATTTAAGGTCATTTTCACACCTGATAGTCCGGTAGACTCGGTTTGGTTGGGGACCAAAATTCAGAACATTTCATTTACATTTCAGCTGGTGCGGTTCTCGTTCGCGCCGCACTGAGGGGGTCGAGCCAACGTGTCCCCCCCCCTCGTCTGTGGGGGCGCTGCACCAAGAACTACTGAAGGAAACGACACGAAGCCTCTGAAGACACTGAGCGCAACTTACTTCTGGAAATGAAAACAAAAATGGAGTGGCGTCAAACCTGAGCGGTTTTAGGATTTCTGTCATTTTTCAACAGTGGACTCGTCATACCAGTTTATTTCTGGAGCGCTACAAGAAGCAGTGGATGAAAACCAAATGTCCAACACCATCAAGAGCAGAAGACGAGGCAGAAGACCGTGGACAATGTTGTTTTTCACACAAGGCGGCTGGCGGCTCCATATGAGGCAAGAGAAATGCACGTTTGTATTTTTGACCTTTTTACCTTTATTTACCCAGAATGCCCTGCGCTGTAGTCCACTTCCTGCTTTTGGAGCGGTCTCTGGTCCACATCAGAGTTGGATTGTGAATTCACACCTCCTTAAAGTTTCTAACCAAACGGACTAGAGTTCGATTAAAGCGGATTAAACAGGGCTGGTGTGAATGCACCCTCAGTTACCATCAGCCTAACATGCGTGTTTTTGGTCTGTGGGAGGAAACTGGAGCACCCGGACAAAACCCACGCATGCACGAGAACTGTCATTTGTAACCCGAGCCCGAAGCCCGGCCTGAATTCAGGCCACTGAGCTACAAAGACCACAACTTTACCAACATCTAAACGCGCCTGAACGCCTCACCAAAAAACACCGACGTTCAGGACGAGTCCACGTTTTAAACAGTTCAGACTTTGTAGATATTTATTTTAATATAAAACTTTCTGAGTCCAAAAGCCATAAAAGTAGATTTTCATTTGTTTTAGACAGATTTCTAGTTTCAGACATGCCGAACTGTGTTCTGTTAGTCTGGTCTCATCCAGCACAACTAAAACCAGTGATGCGTGACGTCACAAATGAAAATCAACATGTAAAACTTGTAAACCGTTTTTAAAACTATCCTGTGTTTAATGAACAGTTTAGTCCAGATGTTACTTTACACAGTTTAAAGTGGACCTGAAGCTGTACAAAAACCAAAATGCTCCTTTTCTGACACGGTTTGGCTTCAAGTCCTGCAGCTCTGCAGGTGAAGCCACCAGGTGTGTTCAGGACAGATTACAGCTGCAGGTGAAGCCACCTGGTGTGTTCAGGGCAGATTACAGCTGCAGGTGAAGCCACCTGGTGTGTTCAGGGCAGATTACAGCTGCAGGTGAAGCCACCTGGTGTGTTCAGGACAGATTACAGCTGCAGGTGAAGCCACCAGGTGTGTTCAGGACAGATTACAGCTGCAGGTGAAGCCACCTGGTGTGTTCAGGACAGATTACAGCTGCAGGTGAAGCCACCTGGTGTG
>NC_056516.1:39030796-39046595 GCF_014905685.2 Nematolebias whitei
GGTGTGTTCAGGACAGATTACAGCTGCAGGTGAAGACACCAGGTGTGTTCAGGACAGATTACAGCTGCAGGTGAAGTGGATTTAACCTGAGTAAAGACTTCAGGCTGATATGTTTTTTACAACTTTAACGTCCTGAACTTTCTGATCCGGTTTAATCTGAGCCTCATCAGAAGGGTTCTGAAATTATTGTTGGCCCATCGTATAATCCGGTGTCTCTCAGGTTCTGATGGATTTTATCTTAAACAGTCTGAAAAGTTAAACTGCGTGTCAGGCAAACATTAGCTGCTAACAGCTAAAACAATAAACACATTTAACCTGACGGCTTAGAGGAGGCCGCTAAATAATTAATTAAAAGCTTAAATGAAATGAAATATGAAAAACGCAGCTGTGCTGTTTAGAAAATAATAATAACTGATTTATTTTCATGTGAGTCGAACTCTGAAGACAGTTAGCAGCAGTTAGCCTTCAGGCTAGGTTAGCCGTTAGCGTTGTGCTAAGTTCACAACAATTCGTTTTGAACCACGAGCAGACGCTTCAAAGTCCAATAAACATACCTCAGTTTTGTCCTTATTTTGTGAGAAATACTCTGGGTGCGGTGAATCATCGACCGTCTTTCAAATCTGTTGAATATACTTTGATTTAAATCGTCTCTATTGTGTTTTCTTCTTCCTTTAAATCGACATGATGGGCGCCTCTTCTTCTTCGCTGTAAATTTCTACTGTTTGATCATAACGCTGCTGCCACCTGCTGGAGGACCGGGGGACTGCAGCTGCTGGAGGACCGGGGGACTGCAGCTAGGTACATCTGTGGCTCATCATAATTTCCCTGTTGTAGGAGGTGGGCGTTCATCAAGGATCAGCTCTGAGCCCCTTCTTGTTTGTTCTGGTGATGGACCGACTAACAGATGAGGTCAGGCAGGAATCCCCGTGGACTATGATGTTTGCAGATGACATTGTGATCTGTGGTGAGAACAGGGAGCAGGTGGAAGAGAACTTGGAGAGGTGGAGGTATGCACTTGAAAGAAGAGGAATGAAAGTCAGCCGTAGTAAGACAGAGTCCATGTGTGAATGAGAGGGAGGAGGTGGAACAGTGAGGCTACAAGGAGCAGAGGTCACAAAGGTGCAGGACTTCAAGGACTTGGGGTCCACTGTCCAGGAACATGGGGAGTGTGGTGAAGAGGAGAAGAAGAGAGTCCAGGCAGGATGGAGTGATGGAGAAAAGTTTGAGGAGTGATTTGTGATAAAAGGGTGTCAGCAAAGGTCAAAGGAAAAGTTTACAAGACAGTGGTGAGACCAGCTCTGTTGTATGGTCTGGAGACAGAGACATGGACAAAAAGACAGGAGACAGAACTGGAAGTGTCAGAAATGAAGATGTTGAGGTTCTCCTTAGGAGAGACAAGGATGGAGAAGATCAGGAATGAGATCATCAGAGGTACAGCACAGGTTGAACACCTGGGAGATAAAGTTAGAGAGGACACACTGAGATGGTTTGGACATGTCCAGAGGAGGGACAGTGGTTTGGACATGTCCAGAGGAGGGATAGTGGTTTGGACATGTCCAGAGGAGGGACAGTGGTTTGGACATGTCCAGAGGAGGGACAGTGGGTATATTGGTAGAAGGATGTTAGAAATGCAGCTGCAGGAAAAAGACAAAAAGGAGACATATGGATGCAGTTAGAGAGGACATGGAGGTAGTTGGAGTGAGGACAGAGTGAGATGGAGGATGATGACTCACTGTGGAGACACCTGAACAGGGAACAGCCAAAAGAAGAAGTTGCTACAACTCTGTTCATCTCCTAACAAGGTTGAGTCAGGTCCTCTGGACGTCGTTGAAACGTTTCAAACACTTCTTCTTCTTCTTCTTCTTCTTCTTCTTCTTCTTCTTCTTCTTCTTCTTCTTCAGTCTGATTTGATCCTTTGGATAAATGACAAAACGTTTGAAAACATCTAGAGGCCCTGACTCAACCTTGTCAGATTTATCTAACACGGTTTTACTAGACGAGTCTGAATAAATGAGATTCTGTCACAAAAATTCAAATGAGTCAGAAAAGCTTGATCCATTGTCAGTTTTAGATTTAATCCAGGCTTCGCATGGCAAATACAGAGAATTAACTTACAATAAGTTACACTCTGCTGAAAACAGCAGGTAAAGGCCTCTTTAACAACACACGGTAAAACAAGATAAACTGGTAATAAATTTGGGTTTTAATCCAAACATTAAGAACGAGAAGACGCTCCAGTTCAGCTGTCGGTTCAAGGCACAAAAACTGATTTATTGACCCGTCAGCAGGTGCTTCTGTTAGAAACCCCTGCTTCACCTCTCTATGACCATTCAGGACCACAGGAAGCTGCTTCGTTAAGGTTTAAAGTGCACTTAAGTGTGTTTACATGATTCCCCCCGGTTTCTGTCTTCAGCCAACATTGCTTTGAGCACACCTTCTGATTTTTATCAACGAAACGGAGGAACCAGCTGACGTTCGGCGCTAAGCCTCTCCTGGTGAGGGCAGTTTAGCGTCCTCAAGCTGGAAGATCTCCCGGATCCGAGTCACGCAGACGTCCGAGGCGTGCTGCGTCTCCTTGCAGATCTGCGACAGGCTTAGGAAGCCGTGAGGAAGATCATCCACCACTGTCAGGCTCACCGGCTGGCCCATCGCCCGCAGCTTTTTGGCAAATGTCACGGAGTCGTCCAGCAGAGCGTCGAGAGCCGAGGCCTGCGACGAAACAAGTTGTTGTTCCAAAAATCGTGTTAGTTACATGTTTAAAACATGTTAGTTACATGTTTAAAGCACGTTGGTTACACGTTTAAAGCATGTTGGTTACATGTTTAAAGCATGTTAGTTACATGATTAAAACATTATAGTAACATGTTTAAACAAAGTGTTAAAAAACGTTAAATGTTTACAGCATGTTAGTTACATGTTTAAAGCATGTTAATTACATATTTAAAGCATGTTAGTTACATGTTTAAAGTGTGTTAATTACATGTTTAAAACATGTTAGTTACATGTTTAAATGTTAGTTACATGATTAAAACATGTTACATGTTTATAGCATGTTAGTTACACGTATAAACTGTTAGATACATGATTAAAATGTTAGTTACATGTTTAAAGCATGTTAATTTCATGTTTAAAGCATGTTAGTTACATGTTTAAAGCATGTTAATTACATGTTTAAAGCATGTTAGTTACATGATTAAAACGTTATAGTAACATGTTTAAACAAAGTGCTAAAAAACGTTAAATGTTTACAGCATGTTAGTTACATGTTTAAAGCATGTTAATTACATATTTAAAGCATGTTAGTTACATGTTTAAAGTGTGTTAATTGCATGTTTAAAACATGTTAGTTACATTTTTAAAATGTTAAGTTACATGATTAAAACATGTTACATGTTTATAGCATGTTAGTTACACGTTTAAATGTTAGCTGAAATGTTAGTTACATGATTAAAACATGTTACATGTTTATAGCATGTTAGTTACACGTATAAACTGTTAGATACATGATTAAAATGTTAGTTACATGTTTAAAGCATGTTAGTTACACGTTTAAATGTTAGTTGAAATTTTAGTTACATGATTAAAACATGTTACATGTTTATAGCGTGTTAGTTACATGTATAAACACAGTGTTGGATACATGATTAAAATGGTAGTTACATGTTTAAATGTAAACAGGCTGCAGTCTTTTTATAGCTGAGACAAATGTTGATCAAATGAGCTCTGTTTTAAATATCCCTTATCAGCCGAAAGGAGCAACACTTGGCTACAACAATTTTTCAGACTTTTTCTGCAACAATTAAAATCTCCAAACGAACAGAAGACACTTGAATTTTGTTCAGACCCATAAAATTAAAAACCGAGCGATTCTTGGAGGAAGGCAATTTCCTTCTTGTGACGGAGCCATTTGGGTCAAACCTTACAAAGAACGTTGCACACGGTCCGGTGTTACATCATGAGAAGTCTCAGTTAGAGGACGGGTCAGGGACGACTCTCAGTTACTACCACTCCAAATGTTAGCTCAATATCTGCAAATCTGACTGAATTATAGGTGCTGATGCTACTAAAGACATTTAGCTGTGGCAGCTTCTTGAATTGGGTCAACTCCAAAGTTTCATCAGCTCTAGTTGAACATCTCAGGATTACTGATTGGATTATGTTTTTATTCAACTCTCTTTCTACACGTTGGTCTCATTGAGCCTCGAGGACTCATTTACAAGAGAGACCTGATGTCAACAAAGAATGATGACATCAATGGACAACAATGAGATATTTTGCTAACGCAGACATGTTTCCTTACCACCAGGTGCACAGGCGGCAGGCCTCTCAGCAGGCCAGGTGGTGCGAGCAGCGGCGACACAAACGGGTTTCTGAAGACGGGACAGGAAGTGGGCTGAACCAACGCCGGACACTCAGAGCGCAGCGGCTCAAAGCCGTCCTGGTACTGGATGAGTTCTGCAGAGTTCTGTTGGACGGTACCATTAGCAGAAATCCTCCGGAACGCCTTCTCGCTCTGTGACTGAGAACCAGCAGAAGCTCGAGTCGGGTCCAGAAAGGACTGGATCCAGTTGGAGGCGCCCTGCGTGAGGTCACTGAGCAGCATGGCCGTGTCCCGACCCAGAGCACTCAGGCTGCCCCGACGTTCTGCAGGCTGCACCGTCTGGAAGTCAAAACCTGAGGAGAACAGGAGAACCCAGTTAGAACATCAGTCACCAACATGGAGAACCTTAGAACACAGTTAGAACATCAGTCACTAACATGGAGAACCTTAGAACACAGTAAGAACATCAGTCACTAACATGGAGAACCTTAGAACACAGTAAGAACGTCAGTCACCAACATGGAGAACCTTAGAACACAGTAAGAACGTCAGTCACTAACATGGAGAACCTTAGAACACAGTAAGAACATCAGTCACTAACATGGAGAACCTTAGAACACAGTAAGAACGTCAGTCACTAACATGGAGAACCTTAGAACACAGTAAGAACGTCAGCCACCAACATGGAGAACCTTAGAACACAGTAAGAACATCAGTCACTAACATGGAGAACCTTAGAACACAGTAAGAACGTCAGCCACTGTCCGGCTGAACAAGTCCAGGTAGACGTTCTTACTAGAACACGAGCTGCCAGTTAAACATTTTCATCTCTTTCCTCCCACATGATCCAGTTTATACATAAAACCTTCTGATGTTCTGTTTGTTGTTCCACCGGAATGTTCCGTCAAGGTCAATTAAGCATGAAGCGCACACACACACACACACACACACACACACACACACACACCTGCGTAGGCATTCAGGCACTTTGCGAGGACGCCTAAAGGCAAAAGCGGGTCGATCAGTGTGAGCAGGCGGGAGGGCGAGGCGTCGGTGGTGAGCAAGGTGGCGGGGTACGCTGCCACGATGCCGTCGGGGACACGGATCCCGGAGGTCAGGGCCCTCATGGAGACGGTGATGCAAAGGTTCCCTCCGGCGCTGTCCCCTGCCAGACAAACCCGCTCCGCTGTAGAACCTGAGAGGAACATGCTGGAGATCAACTGATCGTTTTAAATTCGGGACTTGTACACTCAAAGCTCTTTACCCGTTCTCTACTAGATCTGTTCAAAGAATAATCAGAGCTTCATCACATTCATGCACTGAGGGACACACATCGGGGACAATGAGGGGTTCAGTGTCTTGCTCAGGGACACTTCAGCATGTGACTGCTGGTGGAATCGAACCCCCAACTCTTGCATTGAAGGACGACTGCTCTAACCACTCAGCCACAGCCGCCTCAAATCTTTGGAATATTATAAAATGATAATCAAATATGGAAGAATCAAAATAATATAATAATAATTTTGTCCAAATATTGCAACAGAAACAATGATCTGATCTGGAGGTGTCCAAAGATGGTGTCGTCAGAAGAACCCAGACGAGTTCTGCTGAGAACGATCGCAGATCTCACGGTTTCTTCTCCACTCACTTGGTGTAAAATTAGGTCCTCTTTTATCTGAAAGGTCTTATTGTTCTTTTCACGCTGAAAGAACAATAAGACCTTTCAGAGAACAGACTCACTCTGACCCTCAGAATTTACAGAACCAGAACTGGAGCAAAAGCCTCCAGGTTCCAGATTCAGTTTTATTTTCATACTTTGAACGGATCTCCAACTACATGCACATTTTGGTCTTAATTTGTTGTTCTCTATTCTACTAAAAACTTGTTGTTCTCCATTCTACTAAAAACTTGTTCTCCATTCTACTAAGAACTTGTTGTTAACACATGAAAGTCCTAATTACTTAAAAAAACAATACATGTATGTTTGTCACCTAAGGACGTCAACACTTTTTACCGGAACAATGCACTCTGGTGCAATGAAGTACAACGGTTGTAGTGGAAGCGATGTCATAAACTAGCTCTGGAGCTAACAATATAAACATCTCGACCTTTGACCCCTCGAAGTGTCTTTAAGAACCTGCTGGACTCTTGGCAGGGACCAATGCAGACATTCAATTCAAATTCAATTCAAAAATACTTTATTGATCCCAGAGGGAAATGAAGTGTGGTTGTAGCTCATCATCTTGGTGTTCCTGTTTTTAGTTTTCTACATTCACCTTATAATCCAGCTGTTTTTTGTTACTCTTTTTGCATCTTATTTGTAAAAAAAATAAAATCCGTATGTCTTTTATAACTGTCCACTGTTGTCATGATTCTTTGTTAAATCAGGTCTCTCTTGTAAATGAGTCCTGGAGGCTCGATGGGATTTACCTGTTCAATATAAACATTTGTTGCTATGGCGGTGCACAGAAGTGCAGTGGCTTCTCATGCTCCCGGGATTACGCCTTATTTTAATTATTTATTGTAATTGTTTTAATTTCTATGAGGCTGTTTGAGGCACTAGTTCAGAGCTGAATTCACGGCTCATGTACAGCTCAACCCGAGTGAAGGCCACCAGAGACGGTTGGGTCATCGATACATCACCGAGGCTGACGGCTGCACTCTCCTGACGACAACAGAACGGCGCAGCAAAGTGCGAGGACCAACGGTCAAGAGGAAACGATGTGCCTGGGAACACAAGAGGGGGAAGCGGGCGGGCGTGTTGGCCCAACCAAAGGATAGAAGGTCGCCGATTCTGTCCACTCACTGGACGACACAACGGACTTGTTGCATCTGAGGATGAGTGTTTCTACAGAGATGAAGAACTGTGCTGTTCTTTGCCTGACGGAAATCTCGCTGAACAACAACGTGCTGAACTCGGTCTTCCAGATCAACGGTCTTCAGTTATTCTGAGCGGACCATCGGTCGGGTTAAACACGGGGGGAGGACTCCGTGAGTGAAGATCAGTGAACGAACTGTGGACTGGTAACCAGCTGCTGCTCTGAGGCGAAATAACTTATTACTGTGTGAAATGTACCATCTGCCACGGGACGTACTGCAGTGTTCGTCACCGTTGTTTACATCCTGCCAGGTGCTAATGCTAACGAAGCATCAAAGGAGCTGTATGACACCATTAGCTCGCTGCAGATCAAGCACCCGGAGGCGTTTCACGTGGTTGCGAGGGACTTTAGCCACATGAAACCGACGGACACTCTGCCCAGTTGTTACCAGCATGTCATCCTTCCTACATGGGGAGACAACACTCTGGACTGTGTGTACACTAACATTTGGGGTGCGTACAGAGCTCTTCCTCTCCACCACATCTCAATCCTGCTGGCCCCAGCGTACTGTCCGCTGATCAGACGGATTAGGCCAACAAAGAACCAACAAAGAGACCGGCACTGTGCGGCCCAGGGATGTAGACTCTGTGCTCCAGGACTGTTTTCAGTGCACAGGTTGGCAGGTCTTTTTTCATCCAACCTTTATTTGAACAGGTAAATCCCATCGAGCCTCGAGGACTCATTTACAGGAGAGACCTGATTTAACAAAGAGTGATGACAACAATGGACAACAACAACAACAATGGACAGTTATAAAAGAGGTATACAGACTTTTTTTTTTTTACAAATTAAAATAAGATGGCAAAAAAAAAGTATCAAAAGCAGCTAGATTCTAAGGCGAATGTAGAAAACTAAAAACAGGAACATGTCTGCATTGGACCCTGCCAGGAGTCCAACAGATTCTTAATGACACTTAGAAAGGTCAAGGTTGAGAGCTTCAGATCTTTTTGTAAGATATTCCAGGAAACAGGAGTGGAGTAGGAGAAGGCCCTTTTGTCTAGTTCAGTCCTCACTGAGGGAACACTGCAGGTAATGATGTCCTGAGAGCGCACGCTGTAGCTGCACTCAGGTCTTCAGAGAGGCGGCTACGTATGAGGGAGAGGTGGACCTGGAGGAATACATCTTCTCTGTCCTTGGCTTCATCTCCAAGTGTGCTGATGATGTCATCACCTCCAGAACAGTAACCTATTATCCGAATCAGAAACCCTGGCTGAACGCTGAGGCGAGAGCTCTGCTGAAAGTAAGATTCAAACGTAGGTCTTTTCGGATGTTTTTTCAGAAGCTACACCGGATGTCTTCATTTTCAACTTTAATAACATGATGTTTCACATCATTGTTTAAATCACATAACTTGAATTACATAATATCCAGATAGCTTCATTTAGCTCCAATAGCCTCATCACATCTCCCACACTAACAGAAGTACTGTTTATTATCACTACTGTCATTGCTCAGCACATTTAATATGTTATAGTGCAGCGCGACGCGTGAAACATCCGCCTGCCTCGACAGGCTCCTTCAACAAACAGCGATATTAGAACTGTTGCCAGCAGGTGTGTCTGAAGGACACAGGTGAGCACTGACCCAGCAGGTGACAGTTGTTCAGGGCCCAGCAGTAGGCATAGAAACATTCCTCCAGAGCTCGTGGAAAAGGAGCTTCAGGGGACAGGGAGTAGTCCACGGACAGAACCGGGACACCCAGCTCCTTCGACCAGTTACGGAGATAGTTCTGAAGATGAAAGATGTGCGATCGGGTGAAAATAAAAGTTATTTAGTTGATTTATTAGAAGATGGGAGAAGGCTGGTGTTCTGTACCTCGTGGGATCGAGATGTTTGGGCCACAAAGCCCCCTCCATGGAAGTGGATGAGCAGCCAGGGGGAGCGAGGCAGCTTCTGGACCCAGGGCAGACGGGACCCTGGACCCGGGTCGTTTCGAGACAACGTCAGCAGTTCTTCACTGTCCTGAAACATGAGAGGAGAAATACGTCCTGCACACTGTTAGCTACCTGCTAACACTACAACACCGTTAGCATCCTGCATGTGGCTGCACACAGGTGCAGCAGGTGCTAAATCATTTGAAATAATTCATTTGAAATAAAAATTTCATGCCGATCGTGCGGCTCATCCATCAATCAGCCAAACGTGTGTCGCATCCACTCTTATTTTGAAAAACCACGATAGAGCGAGTCCGTGATAAACGAACCACAAAGAGAGACTACTGTACTTCAAGCTAGCCATTTAATACATTTAGCTTTTAGCTAGGCGTTTGCTACTTTTAGTTTTGATCTTCCACTCTGGTATTTTTAGCTTCTTGACAAACTTTGATACATTTAGCTTGTCTTTGGCTACTTTTAGTTTATAGTTAGCAGTTTACTGCTTTTAACTTTTTGCTACTTTAGCTTATGGCTAGCCTTTTTTAACATTTAACTTACCTTTTGTCACTTTTAGCTAACATTTTGCATCTGAACTCGTATTTTGCCACGTTTGCGTTTAACCAGATTTTTTAGTTCTTTTAGCCAGTTTAGCTACTTTTAGCTTGAAGCCTACTTTGTTTAGCTTTTAGCTAATGTTCTGCCTTTCTCAGCTTTACCCGCTCAGTTTCAGCTTCTTCAGCAGGTAATGTTGAAATAATTCTTTGAAAGATCTGTAGTTTTAACTTCACCGTGTTTTAGTCTGGTTCTGATTCTGTTCACTTCCTGTGTCGGACTTCTGGACCCTCACCTGACCCTCTCGAAGCTCGTAGGAGAGCAGTCTCATGTGGACCGGCCCGGGGCCCCAGTGGGCGATGGGCGGTGACACGGTGGTCAGCAGGCTGGGGTCGGAGGCCAGCGGGAGGCGCAGAGCGACCGGCGGCACGGTCAGCGTGAAGTTCACCTGCACCGGGTTGGAGGCGATCCGGCTGAAGCCCTGGACATAAAAGCACCAAAGGAGTGAACACTTCCCAGCGAGCAGAACCGCAGGTGACGCAGCGACACGAGGAGCGAGTGGCCCCGCCTACTGAGAGAATGTTGGACTCTGTGACGTTCCAGAAGGACTTCCAGAACTGCATGTCCAGGTTCTGAGTGATGCGCTCGAACTCGGCTCCTCGCAGCTCCGGATCGATGACGTACTTCCCGGAGGTGAGGAGAGAAAGGGCGGCCGTTCCTGCAGGAAGAGGAAGAGGACGATGAAGATGAAGTCGTGTGAAACCTTCAGGGACGGCAGGAGGAAGAGACGGAGAGAAGCTCACCGATCCCAGACTGCTGTTTCCCGTACGTCTCCCCGTACGACACCATGCTGATCACCACGGTCTGGAGGAACGGTCGCAGGGCAGGGGAGAACTGAGGAGGAGCCACATTTTTATTTTACCGCCATGACGAAATATGATTGTGAGGATCCGAGGAGCCGAGGGGGAGGTGAGGAAGCGGTTCTGACCTGAAAGCCCAGACAGCGGCCGTAGAAACAGGCCTTGTGCATGGAGCTGTACTCCTGCACGAACCTGCGGCTCAGCTCGGCGTCCTGCAGGACGTACAGCTGGCCGTGCTCGTTGTCGTGGAGGAGCCGCCGGGCGAGGTAGAGGAGCGCCCGCAGCTGGCAGAGCGCGCTGCAGTACGCCTCCATCTCCGAGGCGTTGTGCTCGGCCCGGAAGAAGGCGCCGCTGTGATTCGAGGCGATGTAGCGACCCTTATGGATGATGTGCAGGAGGCAGGACTGCAGCACCTGGGAACAACACGAGCTCGATGCTAAACGCTGCAAGCAGCCGAACAGGAACCGACAACAGCTAAACAGAAGCTGAAAGCAGCAGGCTGCTTTGTAAAATAAACAAAACAAATGCTTAAGCTACAATTAGCAACAACTGAATTTAGCAAAACGCTAGCTGTACCAATCAGATGGTAAATCCAAAATAAAAAACAGCAGCTAAAATTAGCAAAACATATTATTAGCAAAAATTGTAGCTATAAATATCAAAGCAAATGTTTAAGCTAAAATTAGCAAACCTGTAGCTAAAATGAGCCAGTAGGTAAAAGCTAAAAGTAGCATAAGACGACAAAAACAGAGCAAGTATGTTGTATGCTAGCTAAAAGCTAAAAATTTCAAATGGCTAGCTAAAAGTAAAAAGACAAGCTAAAAGTAGAGAAAGGGCTATCTAAAAGCTACAACTTGTAAAGGATGGACTAAAAGCTAAAAGTAGATAAAGGCAAGTCACAAGAAGCAAAATGTTAGCTAAAAGGTAAAAGTAGCAAAAGGCTAGCTAAAAGCAAAGAATTTCAAATGGCTAGCTAAAAGTAAAAAGATGACTACAAGCTAAAAGCAGAGAAAAGGCTAGCTAAAATCTAAAATGAATAAAGAACTTACTAAAAGCTAAAAGAAGATAAAAGTCAAAAGCAGCAAAAGGCTAGCTAAAAGCTAAAAATTTCCAACAGCTAGCTGAGTAAAAAGATGACTACAAGCTAAAAGTAGAGAAAAGGCTAGCTAAAAGCTAAAACTGGACTGAGTAAATGCTAAAAGTAGATAAAGGCAAGTCAAAAGTAGCAAAAGATAGCTAAAAGGTAAAAGTAGCGAAAGGACAGCTAAATGTTTTTAAGCTAGAAAAAGTATCAAAAAGCTAAAGGTAGCAAAAATTTAACTAAAAGCTAGAAGCATCAAAGACTAACTAGAAGCAAAAAGTTACAAAAGGCTGACTGAAAGCTTAAAGTGGCAAAAGGCTAGCTACAAATAGCAGAATGATAGCACCAGCAGCCGAAGCGTGTTTTTAAAGAACTGATCTTTCTGTGGAGATTTAAAAATAAATAAACTAAGCCGTGGTTGATCCTGTAAATAATAATAATAATAAACTTTATTTCTATATAAATGTTCACTAACCTCTGAACGTAACCATCACCCAAACCTTAAACTCCAACAAACAGTAAATATTTTACTAACAGTAAGATTCAGAGAAGAAGGAACCCGTCGGACCTTGACCAGCGTTCGGTATCCGTTTCCAGGCGTCTGTGCGTCCAAGTCGTAGTGATGGTAGACGGCGGTGAAGCTGGACACCACGGGCTCCAGGGCCCGGCCGTGCTCCTGGATCTTCTTCATGCACGTCACCAGGCGCTGCGTGACCGAGCCGTACGGCGAGTCGGAAGGTCCACACAGAGCAGAGACGTTGTCCTCGCAGACCCTGTCCAAGGCTGCGAACACCACCTTATGATCCATGTCTGGGGCTGGAAGAGACAAAGAACCGCTCAGGAGCCGTGCGACCGAGAGGGACACACGTCCCCGTCTTCTGTAAGACACTCACTGCTGTCCCCGTCTTATCCGTTTGGTCCTGAGGCTGCGAACCAAAGGACAGAACCGCAGTCAGAACCGCTCAGGAGCCGTGTGACTGAGAGGGACAGTCATCAAGGTTAAACATACAGACCCCCCCCCCAGTCTTCTGTGAGACACGCTGCTGTCCTCAGCCTTTCTGGAACTGTTATCTGTCTCAGCCTGAAGGCAGAACTTTGGACCCGGCGCTGACCCCCCTTGGAGAAGAGCTTTATTTAGTCTGAGTATTGGAAACTCCTGGGGGGCAGTTCTCCTCCCAGTCCATCAAATCAGCCTGGAAACACTTTAAAGACACACTTCAAGGCCTGCACCCCCTGCACCCCCTGGACCCCCTGGACCACCGCCTGTCACAAGAGCTTTCACAATAAAAGCATCTTATTTTGAAAAATGACGTGAAGCCGTTTTGGTCGAAGCTGAAAACATCTGCCATCTGTTGGTGCGTTACAAGTCACTCTCATCTACTACCATCAGCTCAGTGCCTGTACACGTGAGGGAGCCACAACCACTGGGCTGATGTCACTCCACTGTGGCGGCCATCTTGAATCTGGTCAAATAGGTTGAACAGCTGGAGCGAACAGCTGGAGTCGTACTCCAACGATTACTTTCTGAGTTTGCCGGGCGGCAGAGCCGACTCCAGTGTTTCCTACGATCTGTGCCGTCTGAAGGATGAGACGGGGATGACTCTCAGCTACTACCACGCCACAGTTTAACTCAGCATCTGTCACACGGATCAATTAGAGCCGCTGTTGTTTCCACTGGTCGCTTGGCTGTGGCGGCCATCTTGAAACTGGTCCAATACAACAGTGGATCAGCTGTAGATGAACAGATGATTATTTTGTGACAGTTTCATTAAAACCCCTGCAGGTTGTGTGTGTTGTAAAAAACAACACAATATTTTTAAATATAAAATAAAGTGAAGAAAGGGACGACAGGTATTTATTTATTCAGAAAGTCGGAAGTTTACTGACACCGGTAAGTTTAGAGTTTAAACTCCTCTCGCCTTTCAGAATAAAACACCGTTTACGTGCACTGATTACCAAAATAAAAGCCCTCGTGCCGCCCACTCCGCTCACGCGCTCACGTGACGTGGGGCTGTCCGAACTCACGGAGTGCTCGGGGACATTTTCAGCCAGAGTCCACGTTCACGGAGTTAAATAACAAAAAGTCCCGAACAGAACGGCGCCGACGAACCGGGGACACGAATTCTCTCACAACACCGACGGTCACCACTTCCGCTGCGCGTGGAGCCGCAGACACGTCGCGAGACGGTTCCACGTCGCGTTAAACACGTTCAGAAACACGACGGAACCGCCACTCCGTGGGGTTTGACCCGCAACTCACCGACACGCATCTTCTTCCGTGATGTCCCGTCGCGCTCTGTCCGCGCGCTCCCGCTGAGCGCTGCGCGTGCCCCTGACGCGCCCGTCGTTAAAAAGCACAAATAACAAATAACGTGAATAAAAACCCACGTCACGACGGTGCTTTTATTTTCTGATCAAGTGAGTGGAAAAGTTTTTCACTTATTAAGTTTAATAAATTAATAAAATGTTTACATTTGATTATTTAATAATAATAAATTATATATAAATTATATATAATAAATAATAAAATGTTTACATTTGATTATTTTATTAAATAAAAACCTTTAAATTCTGACTTTGTCCTTTTTCAGCTGAGCGTAGCTGAAACTGATTTAGTTTAAACAAGCAAAGCTTTAGCTAAAAGACAAAATCTGGGGAAAAACATTAGCTAAAAGCTAAGACCAAAACAGTAGCTGAAGTGTTAAAACAATAGCTAAAGCTTAAACAGTAGCTGAAACCCAACATAAGGAAAATAACTGTAGCTAAAAGCTAAGACTGTCGAAACAGTAGCTATAAAACAAAATTACTAATAAAGTAGCTAAAGCCTAAAGTTGCAAAACAAACAAAAACAACAGCTAAAAGCTAAAACCGAGAAAATGCAATCTATAAAAGCCAAGACTGAGCTAAAATTGTCAAAACACTAGCAAAACTCTAAAAGCAGCTAATGAGTAGCTAAAAGCTTAGGTCTACTGGAGTAGATTTAAAAAGCAAAGTTTTTCAGCGATTTGACGTTTTTAATGTAAAAATGTTAATAAAGTTAAGTATTTCAAAAAGGATCAAAATGAGAGAAGCCGAACGTCAGATGTCACGAATGAGCCGAAGGTTTCACTCTGTGATTGGATGAAGTAGCTGAAATGATTCATGAGCAAATAATTTATGACAGTTTAGTGTCATCGTTCGTTAACTAACCCAAATATAAATATTTTGTTTTTCAAACACTATTTCTATAAAGGGAGTGGTGGCGCAGAGGTTAGAAGACCGCTGGTTCAACTCCCGGTACCGACAACATCAAAAATGTGGGTGGGAAAGGTGAAGCACCCACACCTGCCTCCACCCTCATTTGCTCCACTCTGGGCCCTTGAGCAAGACCCTGAACCCCCACCATCTGCTCCCCCGGTACCCTAGATGCCAGCCCCCCGCTCCACAGAGGCTGTGGTTGAGTCTGGAAGAACATCTGGCATAAAAATAATCTCCAAGTCTTAGTTCGCTGTGGTGACCCCTGAAGAAGGAGCAGCCGAAAGAAGAAAACATTTCTATAAAAGTGTGTAAGTTTTCTAAAATATTAAAAAATGTAAGTTGATCAGTGCAGAGCAGCTGATACAAAAAGAGAATCCACAAAAGTCTTTTATAACTTAATCCAGACTAATAATCTGACACCTGTGCAACAACAGGATTTGAGTCAATCACAGAGGAACCCACTGCTGGGTGACCTTTGACCCCTGCTGGGATCAGCTGTGAAGAAGCGAGGACGGTCCTCGTCATCGGGCGTCTCACGAGTCTGTCAGGCGGTCTGGGTGACCCAGCAGCTCGGTGTTTTCTTGAAGGTCAGGTGTGCTGCTCTGCAGGTGCTGCTCTGCAGGTGCAACACGAGAACATGATGATGCTCATTAGTGTCAGATCAGCGCTCGTAAGGTCGCTGCGAACAACTCGTATTTATTCAACAGCTCCGGGGGACCTGCCAGCAGTTCTCGTCGGCTCGGCCCTCGCTGGCGTCTGGATTCAACTTCCTCTGCAGAACAAGACGTGCAACAAGAACAGCCGAACGCAAAGCAGTGTGGCTGCTGAATGACTGAAATCAGCTAAAAATAACGGAGCCGAAACTGAAATGAGCAGAACAAAACAAAAAGTAGCGACATGTTAGTTCAAAGATAACAGTAAAAGAACAGCAGCTAAAAAGTTGCAATATGCTAATCAAAAGCTGACAGTAACTAAATGAGAGCCGAAAGTTTAAT
>NC_056516.1:39046995-39047542 GCF_014905685.2 Nematolebias whitei
ACTTTCTATTGTCCAGGTGAACTTTCTATGGTCCAGGTGAACTTTCTATATTCCAGGTGTACTTTTTATGGTCCAGGTGTGGTTTCTATAGTCCAGGTGAACTTTCTATAGTCCAGGTGAACTTTATATAATCCAGGTGTACTTTCTATAGTTCAGGTGTACTTTCTATAGTCCAGGTGTACTTTCTATAGTCCAGGTGAACTTTATATAGTCCAGGTGTACTTTCTATAGTCCAGGTGAGCTTTCTATAGTTCAGGTGAACTTTCTATAGTCCAGGTGAACTTTCTATAGTCCAGGTGTACTTTCTATAGTCCAGGTGCACTTTCTATAATCCAGGTGAACTTTATATAGTCCAGGTGTACTTTCTATAGTCCAGGTGTACTTTCTATAGTCCAGGTGTACTTTCTATAGTCCAGGTGAACTTTCTATAGTTCAGGTGAACTTTATATAGTCCAGGTGAACTTTATATAGTCCAGGTGTACTTTCTATAGTCCAGGTGTACTTTCTATAGTCCAGGTGAACTTTCTATAGTCCAGGTGAACTTTCT
>NC_056516.1:39047552-39059559 GCF_014905685.2 Nematolebias whitei
ATAGTCCAGGTGAACTTTCTATAGTCCAGGTGAACTTTCTATAGTCCGGGTGTGCTTTCTATAGGAGGAAAGACAAAAACATGTAAAGATAGAAATAATTACAAGTATAAACAGAGTAGAGAGAGGACATGTGGTCAGTTTGTTCAGCAGTCTAATCTTATAGCAGCAGAACTAAGGGACAGCTCAGGAAATCAAATCTGACCTTAACTATAGGATTTATCAAAAAGAAAAGTCTTAAACTGGACAATGTGTCAGCCTCATGGACAGAAACTGGAAGTTGGTTCCACAAGTGAGGAGCCTGAGAACTGAAAGATCTGCCTCCCATTCTGCTGCTGGAAACTCTAGGAACCACAAGTAACCACAAGAAATATGTATTATGCTTTTTAAAACTTGTGTTAATGTCAGTTCATGCTAAATAACTTTTCTATACTCATGAAATGTTAATAATTATAGCTGTTCTTGTATGTTATCTGTCTAAAACAGGTCTCTCTTGAAAATGAGTCCTCGTGATTCAGTGAGACTAACCTGTAGAAATAAAGGTTGAATGAAACCTGCAGTCTGAGAGTGAAGTGCTCTGTTAGGAAAATATGGAACAATAAGATCTGTAATATAAGATGGAGCTAGGTTGTAGAGGGCTTTGTAGGTTAGAAGTACGATTTTGAATTCTCTTCTGGATTTGACAGGGAGCCAATGGAGAGAAGCTAAAACTGGAGAGAGATGATCTCTCCCAGTAACTCCAGTTAAGACTCTGGCAGCAGCATGTTGGATCAACTGAAGACTTTTTAAAGAAGTATTTGGACACCCAGATAATAAACCATTGCAATAGTCCAGTCTAGACGTGACAAATGCATGGACCAGTTTTTCTGCATCATCTTTAGATCAGATGTTTCTAATGTTAGTGATATTACGCAGGTGGAAGAAGGAGGTTCTAGTAACGTTTTTAATGTGGGGGATAAAAGACACGTCCTGATCAAAAATAACACCAAGATTTTTAACATTAGAGCTGGAGGACAGATTAATGCATCTAAGGAGGGAGAAAGACTGAAACATTCATTCCTAAGGTGCTCAGGTCCAAAAACCAAAACCTCAGTCTTGTCTGTTCAACAGGAGAAAATTAAGGGTCATCCAGGTTTTTATGTCTTTAAGACATGCTTGTAGTCTAAGTAGCTGATTGGATTCATTGGGTTTAATGGACAAATATAATTGTGTGTCATCAACATAACAATGAAAATTTATCCCATGTTGTTTAATAATTTTACCTAATGGAAGCATATATAAAGTAAAGAGTATTGGCCCAAGCACTGAACCTTGAGGAACTCCATGTCTAACTTTGGTGTATGAAGAAGATTTATTATTTACATTTACAAACTGGTTTAAACCATTTTAGAGCTGTTCCTGTAATCCCAACATCATATTCAAGCCTCTGTAGTAAAACATTGTGATCAACTGTATCAAATGCAGCACTGAGGTCTAACAGGACCAGTAGAGACACAAGTCCATTGTCTGAGGCCATGAGAATATCATTAGTGACTTTTACTAGTGCTGTTTCTGTGCTATGATGAGCTCTAAACCCTGACTGAAACTCTTCAAACAGATTATTTCTTTGTAGATGATCATGTAACTGACCTGCAACTAGTTTCTCTAGAATTTTTTAGATGAAAGTTAGATTAGATGTAGGTCTATAGTTGGCCAGGATTCATGAGTCAAGGTTATATTTCTCATGAATGCATTTCTACAGGAAGGATATTTTAAAATAAAGTTAAACACTTTGAAACATTTTCAAACATTTACAAAAACCCAAAGTCACAGCAGCCACCTCCTGAATGAGCCGAACATTTTGAAGCAGCTGAAACAGCAGAGTCTGCAGAAGCTGATCATAAAAACAAACCAAAACAAATCAAAACCTGGAAACCAACAACAAATGTTCACGTTTCTGTTTGAACTCGTGGTTTTAATAAAACCAGTTGAACGACCAAGTTCAGCTCGTTTACCGTAAACTGGAGCAGAAGAGTTGTGGCAACAGCTCGAGCCTCCTGACAAAACTAAATCCAGTCCTGGTTCCAACAAACGCTCCGTGATTGGACTGAAAACAGAAAAAGTTTAATATCACCGACAGAGCTGCTGTTTTTATTCAATGAGGCGTTGCATTTAAAACGTCTGCTGCGCAGTTTGATTATTTATTCTCTAAAGCTTCTGGAGTTATAATAAAATAAACAATTTCAGTGTTTTTGGATTAAAATTAATAAAATTTCACACATGAAAATTGAAGTATGTTCTTTATAAATATGACAAATGCAGAAATATGTCTCATAGTTTCATGAATCCTCCAAACAACGATTAAAAGTAAAAGTTCTTCGGTTCGATCCTTCAGATTAGTGTGAAAAATAAAACGACTGATAACGTTTCAATTGTTTAAAATCTAAATAAATATTTGAAGTGTGTTCTTGGTGAAAGGAACGCTGATACTTCTGTTAAACTTTAAGCCCGTGTTATTGTGAGCTGCTGATAATGAGGTCAGGGAGCGGGAACAATACGAATCGAGGTCATTTAGACGTTTCTGTCGTCTAAACACACGTATGAAGGCTCAACAAGCCGAAGGAGGGGACGTTCGGCTGCTTCTTTCCCATAAAGAAGAAAGATCACCTTCCTGTCTCGCCTCATCGACGTAAACCTGCACCACACTCACTAATCCTCTTCACGGAAACTCTGCTTTCCATTAATCTGACGCAGCACCCGAACGCATCACCTGCCACAAAGATCTGAGCAGGTGATCCCTTCGAACACAACACGACGGGTCAGGGCGAAGCGTTTCATCTGAATCTGTTGGGTCCAAACACAACTTCTGATCAGCTGACACATCTGCAGCTGATTCAAAATGGCCGCCACAGCCAACTGGCGTGAGGAAATAGCACCGTAACGCTGTAATGCTGAGCTTGGAGTGGTAGTAGCTCAGAGTAATTCACAAAACTGAGACCAAGTGCCACCACATGCTTAAAACGCTGCCCTCGCTGGGATCAGCCTTGTCTGTCTGTTAGCAAAATATCTTGTGAATAATTGAACAGAATCCGGGGGTGACTGGATGTAGGTCATCAACTGATTACCCTTTGGTGTCGACCCAATTCAAGACCGTCAGGACGTCTAATCAAGCTCGGAGCCTAAATCCTAAACCCGGATGGTTTCACAGGTACGGAGCTCAGACTCGGAGTGGTAGTAGCTGAGAGTCGTGCACAGCAAACACTCAGAGCATCTTCAACACTGCACTCATGCTCAAGGTCCCACCAAACTGACAATAACTGCACTTCTAATCACAAGACGATCGTAGGGTGATGTGCAGTTTCAACAATTTGATTTTACTTTATCTTTACAAACAAACAAACAAACAAACAAACAAACAAACCAGGGGCTGAAAGGATCCTATGACTGTTTGCTCCCAGCAGCATGGTCATTTGTACAGGAGGTCCCTGCATCAGACAGCTGGAGGTCTCTGACCAACCCTGAACTCAAAATTCAACATGGCCGCCGTGAGGCAGCTGCCCCAGAGATAACTTTTATTTTCACTTCTGTCACTTTGTTTCTCAGTAAATACAGAACAAGAAGAAACATGTTGCAGACCTGATCACTTTCATTATAGCTTATAATAATAATAATAATAATAATAATAATAATAATAATAATAATACTGTAATAATAATAATAATAATAATAATAATAATAATAATAATAATAATAATAATAATAATGTAATAATAATAATAATAACGTAATAATAATAATAATAATAATACTGTAAGAATAATGAAGAGGGAGCTGAGCTGCAGGAGAAACTCCCTGTTTACCGCTCAGTCCATGGTCCTCCCTCACCTCTGGTCCTGAACGCTGAGTAGCGACTGCAAGAACCAGATTCTGGATCCAGGAGGTCTAAATGAGTTCTCTGTGCAGGGTAGGTGGACTCTCCCTTAGAGATCGGGTCAGAAGTTCAGTTCTCCAGGAGCATGGACGTGGCAACAATTATATGTGGAGGGGACGTGTCCCGGGCAGCACGGTGGCACAACTGGTAGAGCTGCTGCCTCTCAGCGAGCAGGTCCCTGGTTCAAACCCCAGTCCAGGGGCCTTTCTGGGTGGAGTTTGCATGTTCTCTCCGTGCATGATTGGGTTTTCTCCAGGTACTCCAGTTTCCTCCCACAGTCCAAAAACATGCATGTTAGTCTGATTGGTAACTCTAAATTGTCTCTAGGTGTGAGTGAGAGAGTGAATGGTTGTTTGTCTCGTTTGTCTCTATGTGTCCCTGTGATGGACTGGAGACCCGTCCAGGGTGTCCCCCGCCCCTCGCACAGTGATTGCTGGACATGGGCACCAGCGACCCCCGTGACCCAAAATAGAATAAATGGGTAAAGATAATGGATGGATGGATGGATGGATGGGGACGTGTCCCCCCACATTTAAAAATATTCATTCAGAACCCCCCCCCCCCCCCACACACACACACACACACATTTCATTAAACATTAGTTCACCCAGTGCTGTTTCTGTTTCTTCATGAACAAATCCATTCCACTTGATTAATGGGAGCATATTCAAACCACTAAAAGTCCACTCCAGGTTTTTGTGGTTACCTACAACAACTCACCTCAAGGTCATCTGCCTTGACAGGGAGCTGAGGGGGGAGGAGGGGGAGACACCTCTGTTTTGCGTACTAGCTTAGCGCCACGTTAGTGCTGTCAGTTATTGACGGGGTGGGGGGTTAGGATGTGTGAGAGAAGCAGAGCGCTACATCTGTAGCATCTTAGCTAACGTGTCTGTATTGCATACCGCTAGCTTAGCGTTACGTTAATTCTGGCAGTTTTCGACATGGGGTGGGCGGGGCTAGGATGCTTGAGAGAAGCGGAGCGTGCTCTGTTCACACAAGGAGAGCTGTTGGTCAGGCTACTTCTTGTTGCTCTCTAAAATAGTTATTGAATCAAGTGTTTACATCTGTAGGTAAACGTAGACAACCCGTTAAAATACACCAGAATGCAGGAAAGGGAATCGTGTACAATTGTCCCTCGATATTTCACAGTTCGTTTTTCTCTGACTCGCTCTATCGCAGTTTTTCAAAATAAGATTGGACGTGACACACAATTGGCTGATGGATGGATGAGCCTGAAGGTTGGATGAAAGGATGATAGAAGTTTTTTATTCAACCTTTATTTCTACAGGTTCGTCTCATTGAGTCTCGGGGACTCATTTAAAGAGAGACCTGATTAAGACACAGAATGAAGACAACAATAGACAATCACATAAAAACTAATAAATTGAAAAAAATGGAAGAAAATAATTTAAAAAAGCTAAACAAAAACAGCTACATTATAAAGTGATATAAAAACAGGAACATGTCTGCATTGGTTTTTGCCATGAACTTGAAGATGGATGATGGATGGATGATAGATGGATGATGGGTGGATGAAGATGGATGGATGGATGGAGGATTAGATGAAGATGGATGGATGAAGATGGATGGATGGATGGAGGATTAGATGAAGATGGATGGATGAAGATGGATGAATGAATGGACGATAGATGGTGCAGCTTCCTGTCTGAAGTCAAGGCCCAACCTCCTCCAGCTGGCATTGGACAGGTTTGTCCTGTCCAGGGGGACATGTTGGGGACTGGTACGCTGAACTCCTCGTTTTGGTGTTTAGATGTTTCCAGGGCGTCCTTGCTGCTCCGCTGTTCCACCGTACGTGGTTTCAGACCCGTTCATGGCCTGATGGAGCCTGAAACTTCTGACCTACCAGGTCCCTGGTCTGGTTCTCCCTAAAGTCCCTCACCAGTTCCTCCAGTAAACTGAACTCTGAGCTGGTGACAAGGAGGTCTGAAACCACAAACTGGTGTCAAACCCAAGTCCTGGTTTTAGACTCTGGAGCGTCCCTGCAGGAAGTAACGGTTCATGTGTACAACGCAGCTCGTCCTGTTGCCGTCTCATCTTCTCTGTTTATCTTTGCAGCATCCCCTGACTAATGGAGGGACGGGGTAAACACTGGGAGGAGACGGTGGAGCAGCGGAATGGGCAGAGCTTCACCTGCCGTAGAAAACTGGATCCTGGACTGAGAGCAGAGCAGTCTGAGGACCATCATGGTCAGGGGACACCTGGACGTAAGGAACAAAGACACCTGAGGGAGCGGAATGAGAATCTGAGAGCGCCGACAGCTGAAATCAAACCTTTGGACCAAACATGGCGGCAGCTTCAGTTCTTCTTCTCTGCGCTCTGCTGATGTTCTCTGGAGGCCCGAGTCTGGCCAACGTGGCTCCAGTACCGGTGGCCCCGGCTGAGACCTCGAGCGCTGCCAACGAGACGGGGAGCGGCTCGGGCCACGGAGCAGCAGCGATCACCACGCTGCCCATCGTGACGTGGAAGTGGCACCACGTCCAAGAACCGTACCTGGTGGCCCTGTGGGTCCTGGTCTGCTGGCTCTGCAAACTCCGTGAGTCCAGATCCGTCCTGGCTGCAAACCAAAAACTGACTTTAGTTTCTCTAGCAAACATTTAAAACTTACAAAAAAAATTATAATCTGATCTGATGGAACTTGTCTGAAATAAAAAGATCAGAAAATTTAAATTAAAGAAGTTTGGAACAAATTATTATTGATTATTGAACATGAACTTTGATGATTGGAACAAATTATTATTGATTATTGAACATGATCTTTGATGATTGGAACAAATTATTATTGATTATTGAACATGAACTTTGATGATTGGAACAAATTATTATTGATTATTGAACATGAACTTTGATGATTGGAACAAATAATTTAACCGTTTTTATTTTACTGGTTTTAAATAATCAAACTTCTTCTGTGCTATTTTACCTTGTTATAAATCCAAAGTTTTAGCTCATGTATGAAATGCAGTTAGCATCTTTTTTTTTTATAAATCTATACTTTTTAAAAATATTTAACTTGATTTACAACAAAAGGTGCTTAATAAAATAAACACATTCTGATCCTTGAGAAACATCGTTCCCTTTGAAATGTTTCTTCTGCTCATCTGCAGACCAACTGCTAACGCTAACTCTAGTACAAATTCAGCTAAAAGTTCTCCTAACTTAGCTTTTAGCTAGCATTTAGCTGTGTTTGGCTTTGAGCTTCTTCAGCAGAACTCGTGTCCTCGCTGTCCTTCATGTGAACCACAATGTAATGTCTTTAGTTATAATTCAGTGTTTATGTGAGCACGATGACACTTTTAACCTGTGCGACGTTTGTTTAGTGACAAAACAACAGCTGCGATACTTTACACGCTCAGCTAACAACCTTCAGCTGTTACAATGATCACTTACTCATGCATATATTTAAACACACACACACAGGGGGAGTGGTGGTGCAGAGGCTAGAGAAGGTGAGCCCGCGATTGGAAGGTCGCCGGTTCGCTGTGGCGAGTCGACCCCTGAAGAAGGGAGCAGCCGAAAGAATAATATATATATATATATATATATATATATATATATATAATCCTTTAAGTCGATGGTATTTTGAAAATTGCTGTTCTTTTTTATTTTATTTTTCCACTTTCAACCCATACCCTCGCCCCGCCCCCAAACAAAACGTGCATCTTGATCAGGAACATTGCACTCTGACTGTCCTACGATGAGAAAAAACTGGTAAAAAAAAAAAGATTCATAACTGTCCCCATGTCCCTGTAGACATCAGTGGTGTTTAGTTGTAGCGAGCGTTGAGCCCAGGCCCGTTTGGATCTCCAGCTCAGACGTCAGAACCTTCAGTCAGAGTTTAAACGGGTCACAGGAAGTTGGACTTTCCACTGTTTTCAGATCTTTAACACTTTTTACACAAACGCAGCTGAACATCGAGGAGTTTACTGATTTTACCAGAAAACGTTCAACTCCATTGTTAAAACTTGAAAAATTTCACGGCATCCACACCTTGATGTCATCAAGACATTTTAGCAGAGAGAGAATGGAGCAGGAACTGTTGGGTTTTAAGGGCAGATAAATCTGACAATCATCAGCATAACAGTGGAAAGAAAGACCGTTTCCTCAAGATAGACACCAAAGGGAGCAGATACAGTGAAAACAGAAGGGGTCCAAAAGTCGAGCCCTGTGGAACCCCGTAGGAAAGAGGCACTGAAGCAGATAACATATTACCAACATTAACACAGAAGCTCCTGTCACTCAGATACAAACAGAACCACTCTAATGCTGCACCAGTAATCCCAGCCCAGTGTTCTAACCTCTGTGCCACCACTCCCAAGTTCAAGTACGACCACTAAAACCCCAAAATGGCTTCTTTGATCCAAAATGGCCAACCTTCTGCTGGGTCTTCAGGAGACTCTCTTGGTGAGTCCTACATGTGGACCAGATCTCAGCCTTTCACATTAAGTCAAAAACATCAAAGTAGACACTGTTGAGCCAGTTTTCCTCTTTTAGAAACCTTTAAAATAGAATTCCAATCCTGGTCCTGGGGAACCTCGATCCTGCACGTTTTAGATGTTTCCCTGCTCTTCAGCGGGTCTACAAGTTCTGCAGAGCCGTTACTCCCTCCTTCTTCCAGATCAGGCGTGTCCAAGCAGAGAAACATCTAAAACGTGCAGGACAGTGGACCTTCATGACCAGAATTGGACACCACTTTAGTGGTACTAAATCCATGAATTAAAAACCTGGACTTGACCCTCCAGCTTGTTCAAACTTCAGACCAATCTCCAAGCTTCACTTTCTTTCTAAGAGCAAATAGTTTTTATTCAACTTAATGAGTTTCTGAATGAGAATGGATTTTTAAAATCTTTCCGTCTGGTTTTAAACACAGCCCTGAAACAGCTTTAGTTAGGGTTTAACAACATCCTTTTAGCGAATGACTCTGGTCAGTCTGTGATCCCGGTGCTCCTGGACCTTACCGCTGCTTTTGACTCTGTTGACCACAGTATCCTTGTCTAGGCTGTGGTAGCTCAGTGGTCTGTGGTTGGTCAGGAAGGACATCCAGTGTAAAAACAATCACCAAGTCTTCATGAGGGTTAGTTCTCTGTGGTGACCCCTGAAGAAGGAGCAGCCGAAAGAAGAAGAAGAAAAAGTGGTCGTACTTGAACAAACTCCTCTTGGAGCAGTCATGAAGAGGAGGGGGTCTGGCTTGGGCACCTCAGGGTCTCATCTCTACTTTATGCAGACGATATGGTTCTGCAGGATTGAAGGGGGGGCTCGAGGTAGAGCTGCTGCTCCTCTGCATCAAAGGGAATCAGTTGAGGAGGTTCATCTGATCCTCCTGGATAATTCAAGGCAATTCCTACTGGAAGGAGACCCAGGGGCAGAACCAGAACTGCATCCTCTCTGGTCTGGGAGCATCTTGAGATCTCCTAGAAGGAGCTGGAGGTCTGGAAGTCTTTCCTAGACCTGTTACCTTCTTGCCTTGGCCGTGAAAACTGGAAAGAAGATGAATGAATGGACAGATGGAATAAGACCTGTGTGATCGCAGCACCTGTGGACAAACTGAAGGAGGTCCAGAGTTTTACTAGATCCACAACTTGTCTAAAAGCTCTTCATTATGTCAGATTTTCACAATAAAGATCATAAATACACTTCAAAATAAGAGTTTTAGTTTCAGTTGCATCATCAATGAACTCAGAAATGATCAGAAATCATCAGTCGTGTCCAAAGCTGGAAGGATGACTGCAGAGGGAGGGTCTGTGATCGTGTCCACATTCCACAACTCGTTTCTGAAATCAGAAAGTGCGTCAGACATTTTGAACTCTTTCTGCGTGTGAGATTTAATATCAGGTTAAAGTTACTTATTCAGTCATTAAAGACGGAAACAACGGCATCAGGGCCACCTTTGAGTAAAGTCGTCAAACGAGCTGGTCTGGGTTCAGAGGGGGAGGAGACGGTGGAGCAGCAGAACGGGCAGCGCTTCACCTGCTGAAGAAAACTGGATCCTGGGCTGGGAGGAGAGCAGACGGAGGACCATCATGGTCAGGGAGCACAAACACCAAGACACCTGAGTGGGAGGAACCAGAGTCTGAGCGCACCCACAGCTCAAGGAACAAGACCTTTTGGACCAAACATGGCGGCATCTTCAGCTCTGCTTCTCTGTGTGCTGCTGATGTTCTCTGGAGGCCCGAGTCTGGCCAACGTGGAGCCATCACCTGGGACTGTGGTGTCAACCGCTGGACACAAGACAGAGACGGTGGCAGAGACAGAGACGGGGAGCAGCTCGGGTCACGGTGCAGCAGTGATCACCACGCTGCCCATCGTGAGGTGGAATTGGCACCACATCGAAGTCCCGTACCTGGTGGCCCTGTGGGTCCTGGTCTGCTGGCTCTGCAAACTCCGTGAGTCCAGATCAGTCCTAACCCTAAACCCTAAACCCTAACCCAGTCCAGACTTCATCAAAACTAAAACATAATAATAATAATAATAATAATAGTAGTAGTAGCATCAATATAGTAATAATTATAATAATATTAATGATAATTATAATAATAATAACAATAATAATGATAATAATTCTGTCTTTGCTTCTTTAAATTGAACCAATAGCTCAAAAATTCAAAATAACTCAAAACAAACAATCAAACTTTTCTAAGAAGTTTTAAACACAAAATTGACAGATAATAATATATTTATATATTTTTTATTTTAACTGCTGTTTTATCCATTTAGCACAAAATAAATAAAATAAATCAAATGCCGTTTATTATAAAAGTGTAAAAACTAAACTTTATGTGCATTAATATTTGTTTACTTTAATGCGGAGACAAAAGTTTTAAAGTGATTTTATCCCAGAGTTCATTATGACTTCATGCTGAGTCATGTTTTTCCCTCAGATATTTTTATTCTGCAGGTTTTGTCGTGGTTTTCCTCCGATCCTCCTGATCCGTCAGGCTCCTCGACCTTTAGAGGAGGAGGATGATGCAGAAACCTTCCTCCTGCTCCTCGTTTTTCGTTTGTTCAGCTGTTGTTCTCGCAGTGACGCTGTTTGTCCTCCACTGATCAGCTGTTAATGACCCTCAGAAATGAAACATTAAATAAATTACTCCAGTCAGCTGGTCCCACCTGACTCAATGTTTTAAATTAATTATTAATCTGAAGCTTTGATCAAATATTTCCTGGACCGCAGCCGAGTTTTCCAAACGTACACGGAGCCGAAAAAACCTGAAGTTCATTACAAACAGCACAGATTCAGGTACGGAAAGCACCAAGGGACAGTCTTTATTCAGTGAACAGAAAAGCTGGAATAAATCAGAACATTTAGTTTATTAATTAAATTAATTAAGATTTAGTTTATAAATTAAACATTCACATTGAATAAATACAATAAAAGCTGTTTTTTGTCAGTAAGAAACAAACTGAAAGCAACAACTCTCAGACTGCTGACAGGTGTGAGACAGGTGTGTGTTTGACAGGTGTTTGTGAGTGAGACAGGTGTGAGTGAGGCAGGTGTGTGTGAGGAGTGAGTGAGACACTTGTGTGTGAGACAGGTGTGAGTGAGGAGTGAGCGAGACACTTGTGTGTGAGACAGGTGTGAGTGAGGCAGGTGTGTGTGAGTGAGACAGGTGTGAGTGAGACAGGTGTGTTTGAGGAGTGAGTGAGACACTTGTGTGTGAGACAGGTGTGAGTGAGACAATTGTGTGTGAGTGAGACAGGTGTGTGTGAGGAGTGAGTGAGACACTTGTGTGTGAGACAGGTGTGAATGAGACACTTGTGTGTGAGTGAAACAAGTGTGTGTGAGGATTGAGTGAGACACTGTGTGTGAGACAGGAGTGAGTGAGACAGGTGTTTGTGTGTGAGACAGGAGTGAGTGAAACATGTGTTTGTGTGTGAGACAGGTGTGTGTGTATGTGAGACAGGTGTTTGTGTGTGAGACAGGAGTGAGTGAGACAGGTGTTTGTGTGTGAGACAGGAGTGAGTGAGACAGGTGTTTGAGTGTGAAACAGGAGTGAGTGAGACAGGTGTTTGTGTGTGAGACAGGAGTGAGTGAGATAGGAGTGAGTGAGACAGGTGTATGTGAGACAGGAGTGAGTGAGACAG
>NC_056516.1:39059569-39061410 GCF_014905685.2 Nematolebias whitei
TGTATGTGAGACAGGAGTGAGTGAGACAGGTGTTTGTGTGTGAGACAAGAGTGAGTGAGACAGGTGTGTGTGAGACAGGTGTGTGTGAGACATGAGTGAGTGAGACAGGTGTGTGTGAGACAGGAGTGAGTGAGACAGGAGTGAGTGAGACAGGAGTGAGTGAGACAGGTGTGTGTGAGACAGGAGTGAGTGAGACAGGAGTGAGTGAGACAGGTGTTTGTGAGTGAGACAGGTGTTTGTGAGTGAGACAGGTGTTTGTGAGTGAGGCAGGTGTGAAAAAATAACTTAGAACTGAATACAAACGACCAGATGGCCCAATAAACTGAACAAACGTTTCCAGAACCACAAACTGAAACCAGGTTCTAGAGAAAACTGGAAAAGTGCATCAACAACAGACTACAAAACTCTAGAACCGGTACAGTCCAATGTTGTTCTGTGTTTCTTCAAACCAAACTTCTAAAAGCATAAGAGCCCGTCCCAGGCAGCCAGACCCCAGACTTCCTGTAATCCTTCACCGGTCTGATCAATAGTTCTCAGCCGTTCTAAATGTTTGGGGCTTTTGGACTTTGGCTTTGTGTTGATCCAAAGGCTTAGCTTTGTCCTGGTTCTGTTATCTCTGGTGTTTCACATCGATTGAGCTGAAGGAACAGGGAGTTTTTCTCTCCCGGTATGGTTCAGAGTTCTCAGAAACTAGTGCGGTTCTAGTCTGAAGACCTGATCCTAGGACCTCCTGACATCTGCTGGAACATGAGCAGATAAAGTCTCTCTTCCTGTTTTGACCAAAGAACACTGTGATTGGTGTCCACAGATGGGTCGGGATTCTATGGATGATGTAAACGAACGAGCGTCCTTCTCTGTCTCTGTGTCTTTGTTCGGCTTCAGCCAAAACAAACACGGGCCTGAGGTCCGGCTGATGGACAAGACCAAACTCTGAAAACAGACGCGTCAGCTGACTTTTGTCTTTCTTTTTCACAAGACTTTATATATTTCACGGGTCAAACTGTGGTCTGGTCTTTCAGTAATGAGAAACGAGCGTCCAGTCATTTAGTAATGAGATTCCGGTGTCTGATTGTTCAGTAACGAGAAAATGGCGTCCATTTGTTCAGTAATGAAAATCCGGAGTTCGGTTGTTCAATACTGAGAAATCAGAGTCTGGTTGTTCAGTAATGAGAAACCAGCATTCTGTCGTTTAGTAATGAGAAACAGGCGTACAGTCATTCAGTAATGAGAAACCAGTGTCTAGTCATTGAGTAATGAAAATCTGGCGTTTGATTGTTCAATAATGAGAAACCAGCATCCTGACGTTCAGTAATGAGAAAACAGCTTCTGGTCGTTCGGTAATGAGAAACTCGCATCTGATCATTTCGTAATGAGAAACATAAGTTTGGTTGTTCAATAATGAGAAACTGGCACCCAGTCATTCAGTAACAAGAAATTGGCATCTGGTCATTCAGTAATGAAAACTTGGTGTTTGGTTGTTCAAGAATGAGAAACCGTTTCCGGCTGTTCAGTAATGAGAAACCAGCGTCTGGTCATTCAGTAATGATAAACTGGTCTTTAGTCATTTATTAATGAGAAACCATTGTCCAGTCTTTCAGTAATGAGAAACTGGAGTCTGGTCATTCAGTAATGAGAAATTGTGTTCGTTGTTCAATAATGAGAAACTGGCATCTGGTCGTTCAGTAATGAGCAACTGTAATCTGGTGTTTCAGTAACGAGAAATCTGTGTTTTGACGTTCAGTAATGAGAAACAGGTGTCCGGTCATTCAGTAATGAAAATCCTGTGTTTGGTTGTTCAGTAATGAGAAACCATGTCTGGTTGTTCAGTAATGAGAAACTGG
>NC_056516.1:39061420-39062821 GCF_014905685.2 Nematolebias whitei
TTCAGTAATGAGAAACTGGACTCAGGTCATTCAGTAATGAGAAACCAGCATTTGTTGTTCAATAATGAGAAACAGGTGTCCGGTTGTACAGTAATGAGAAACAAGCTTCTAGTCATTCAGTAATGAAAAACCTGCATCTGGTTGTTCAGTTATGAGAAATCATCATCTGGTTGTTCAGTAATGAGAAACAGGTTTCCAGTCATTCAGTAGTGAGAAACCGTTGTCCAGTTGTTCAGTAATGAGAAATCGGTGACCGATTATTTGGTAATAAGGACCTAACATTCAGCCGTTCAGTAATGAGAAACCGTCATTTGGTCGTTCAGTAATGAGAAATCGCTGTCCGATCATTTAGTAATGAAAATCCGGCATTTGGTTGTTCAATAATGAGAAACCGGTGTCCTGTCATTCAGTAAAGAGAAACTGGAGTCCGGTCATTCAGTAATGAGAATCTGGCATTTGGTTCTTCAATAATGAGAAACCGGTGTCTGGTCGTTCGGTAATGAGAAACCAGATTCCAGTCGTTCTGTAATGAGAAACTGTCATCTGGTCGTTCAGTATTAGTAAATCGGCATTTGGTCTTTCAGTAACAAGAAACCGGTGTCTGGTCGTTCAGTAATGATAAATCGGTGTTTGATTGTTTAGTAATGAGAAACCAGTGTCAATTTATTCAATAATGAGAATCCAGCGTCTGGTCATTCTGTAATGAGAAAATGGAATCTGGTCATTCAGTAACAAGAAACTGGAGTCTGTTCGTTCAGTAATGAAAAATCGGCGTTCGGTTGCTCAAGAGTGAGAAACCGGCATCCAGTCTTTCAATAACTATAAACCAGCGTTCAGTCATTCACTAATGAGAAACCGTTGTTTGGTCGTTCAGTAATGAGAAACCGGCGTCCGAGGCTGTGGTAAATATAAAAACAAACAGAAGAAAATGACGCTCAGAGTTAATGAACAAGACTGGTAGATGTTTGATCCTTTCTGCTGAGACAAACGTAAGGAACTGGCTCTGTGGACCAGCCTGAGAACTGGATCCAAACACAAACGGTACCGCTCCATGAACTCACTGTAGACAGCACCTGTTACTTGTTGTTCTTGTTGTGCAGAAGGTGGCATCGGTTTCCTGACATTCAGATCAGGTTTTTTTATCCTGATGTTGTTTTACTATGAGAAAAAATGTTCTGATGAAGAAAACCTGAACCAACAGTTTAAAGAGAGACAGATAAACAACTGCTGAAATCTGCTTATAACAACTGCTGAAATCTGCTTATAACAACTGCTGAAATCTGCTTATAACAACTGCTGAAATCTGCTTGTAACAACTGATGAAATCTGCTTATAACAACTGATGAAATCTGCTAATAACAACTGATGAAATCTGCTTATAACAACTGATGAAATCTGCTT
>NC_056516.1:39062921-39065333 GCF_014905685.2 Nematolebias whitei
AAAGCTAAGAGTAGCAGAACTGCAGCTAAAAGCTAAGAGTAGCAGAAGTGTAGCTAAAAGCTAAGAGTAGCAGAACTGCAGCTAAAAGCTAAGAGTAGCAGAACTGCAGCTAAAAGCTAAGAGTAGCAGAAGTGTAGCTAAAAGCTAAGAATAGCAGAAGTGTAGATAAAGCTAAGAGTAGCAGAAGTATAGCTAAAAGCTAAGAGTAGCAGAAGTGTAGCTAAAAGCTAAGAGTAGCAGAAGTGTAGCTAAAAGCTAAGAGTAGCAGAACTGCAGCTAAAAGCTAAGAGTAGCAGAAGTGTAGCTAAAAGCTAAGAATAGCAGAAGTGTAGATAAAGCTAAGAGTAGCAGAAATATAGCTAAAAGCTAAGAGTAGCAGAAGTATAGCTAAAAGCTAAGAGTAGCAGAAGTGTAGCTAAAAACTAAGAGTAGCAGAACTGCAGCTAAAAGCTAAGAGTAGCAGAAGTGTAGCTAAAAGCTAAGAGTAGCAGAACTGCAGCTAAAAGCTAAGAGTAGCAGAAGTGTAAAACTATATATACTATAAAACTTATATTTTTATGTATTTTGTTTAAATGTTTAGTAAATAAAATTAACATTAAAACGTAGCCACAGCCATCTTCTAAAGATTCTGACATGAACAGCCGAAGTAACAGAATTTTTAGCTGAAGTAGCTGAAGTGTTAAAAAAAGTAGAGAATAATAAAACAGTTGCAACAATAGAGAGAAAGTAGAATCTGTGTTTTTACTTTATTGTTTGTTTACCTCATTTTTAACACAATCATCAAAACATAAATCAGTTTTCCGTCACAGGTGTGAAGACCTGATCGGGTTTCGTGTTTTTGTTCACACCTGTGGGAGGAAAACCAACCGGCCCGTTTGTCTGAGGAGGTCTTTGTTTGTTGTTCTGCTCGGACCGGCCCGGTTCTGTTAGCCAAACAGAACAACGCGACGGCTCGGCTGCTCGAAGAATAAAAACACTGAAGTCTTAAATTGTTTGTTTCAGGTGTGGGTCTGTTGATGTTTGGTGCTGCGCCACCGTTTCTCATTAACCTCGTGGATCTGGAGTTTTATTTTTAGCTTTACAGAACTTTTACTGTCCTGAGGGTTAATGATCCAACTGGTGCCGGTGACCCGGTCCACCTGCGGGTCGCTGTTGATACCTGCTCGTTGTAAAACTTCAGCCATCACCAATAAAAACTTCCATTTAGAGTTTCATTGAAACGCCAGGAATGTTTGCGTCCAGACTCAAAGGACGGGCGGGAAAACGGATCGTCTGGGACAAGTTCAATAAAAAACATGCAAAATTAAAAAACATAATTAATCTAGTTTGTTCAAAAGTTTAAACTGAGAGAATGTTTCATTTTAAGGGAAAAATCTGTTGTTTCCAAATTTCATGGCGTCAACAAATCCCAAAAAAGTTGGGACAAGTCCATTTTTCCCACTGTGTGGCATCCCCCCTTCTTCTTCCAACACTCAACAGACGTCTGGGGACAGAGGAGACCAGTTTCTCCAGTTTAGAAATAGGAATGCTCTCCCATTCATGTCTAATACAGACCTCTAACTGTTCAATCGTCTTGGGCCTTCTTTGTGGCACCTTCCTCTTTATGATGCACCAAATGTTCTCTATAGGTGAAAGATCTGGACTGCAGGCTGGCCATTTCAGTACCCGGATCCTTCTCCTACGTAGCCATGATGTTGTGATTGCTGCAGAATGTGGTCTGGCATTATCGTGTTGAAAAATGCAGGGTCTTCCCTGAAAGAGATGACGTCTAGATGGGAGCATATGTTGTTCTAGAACCTGAACATAGTTCTCTGCATTAATGGTGCCTTTCCAGACATGCAAGCTGCCCATGCCACAAGCGCTCATGCAACCCCATACCATCAGTGATGCAGGCTTCTGAACAGAGCGTTGATAACAACTTGGGCTATCCTTGTCCTCTCTGGTCCGGATGACATGGCATCCCAGTGTTCCATAAAGAACTTCAAATGGTGACTCATCTGACCACAGAACAGTCTTCCATTTTGCCACACTCCATTTTAAATGACCCCTGGCCCAGTGCAAACGTCTGAGCTTGTGGAGCTTGCTTAGAAATGGCTTCCTCTTTGCACTGTAGAGTTTCAGCTGGCAACGGCGGATGGCACGGTGGATTGTGTTCACTGACAATGCTTTCTGGAAGTATTCCTGAGCCCATTCTGTTATTTCCTTGACAGTGGCATTCCTGTTTGAAGTGCAGTGACGTTTAAGGGCCCGGAGATCACGAGCATCCAGTAGAGTTTTACGACCTTGACCCTTACGCACAGCGATTGTTCCAGATTCTCTGAATCTTTTGATGATGTTCTGCACGGTTGATGATGATAACTTAAAAGTATTTGCTATTTTACGCTGGGTAACACCATTCTGGTATTGCTGCAC
>NC_056516.1:39065433-39066860 GCF_014905685.2 Nematolebias whitei
GGACTCAGAGACTGAAGACAGCTGGATGTGGGTGGACGGATCACCTCTGAACAAAAGGTTTGATTGTTGATGAAACTTGTTTTAATGTAAGAGTTAAACTCTCTGAGGTTTGTCAGAGTTAAAGTCACCAGTTTTTTCTGTTCTTTATTTTTTAGTTTGACGTTTTGGAGCCCTGGAGAACCCAACAACGCACCTAATTTAGGTGGAGAAGACTGTGTGATGATGGAGTTGAAAAACAGAGGAGGTGATCTGAACACCTGGAGTGATTACGCCTGTTTCATAGTTTCCAGATTCATCTGTGAGAAAGCTGCAGAATCTGAGCAGAGTTCATGTGTCTGAGTTCAGATCAGAGTCAGTCCAGGATCCAGAAGGAGCAGCTTTTAGGAACTGAATGTCACAAACAGTTAAAGCTTCTTCTAGTTTAGTGTTTCTTGTGTTTTATTCTAAGTTTAGTCACTTTGGTTTGGTATTATCCGCCTCTGAACAGGTCTCTGAACTTAAACTTTACAGTCAACTGTAATTCAGCCTGAATGGATTAATGCTCCCAGACAAATTATTAAATATTATGGTCTTCTCATATTAGTACCTCACATACACTATACACCATGAAAAGCAAAAAATCTGTTTTTATTCTTTGCGTTTAACCAAATTAAATAAAATGTTTCCGATTTTTTATATATTTTTTTTGTTAGATAGTCTTGTTCTTTTTACATATAGTTTTTTTTTTTTTTTTTAATTCAACAAGGATTGTTACTACAGCGTGCGCTCTCAGGACATTATTACCTTGTTATTATTTTAATTTTTTATATAATTTCTTCCATTTACTTTTCATTTTATATGATTGTCTATTGTTGGGGCAGCATGGTGGTTCAGTTGGTAGAGCTGTTGCCTCTCAGCAAGAAGGCTGCTGGTTCAAATCCCAGTCCGGAAGCCTCTCTGGGTGGAGTGTGCATGTTCTCTCCGTGCTGCGTGGGTTTTCTCCAGGTACTCCGGTTTCCTCCCACAGACCAAAAACATGCATGTTAGACTGATTGGTAACTCTGAATTGTCTCTAGGTGAGAGAGAGAGTGAATGGTTGTTTGTCTCGTTTGTCTCTCTGTGTCCCTGTGATGGACTGGAGACCTGTCCAGATGTCCCCCGCCTCTCACACGGTAATAACTGGATATGGGCACCAGTGACCCTCGCGACCCAAAAAGGAAGAAGTGGGTAAAGAGGATGGATGGATGGATGGATGGATGGATGGATGGATGGATGGATGTCTATTGTTGTCTGTACCTCGTCTGTGTTCTTTGTTAAATCAGGTCTCTCTTTTAAATGAGTCCTCGAGGCTCAATGAGACTAACCTGTAGAAATAAAGGTTGAAGTGAATATATCTAAACATCTTGTTTATTACCTGCAGCGGTGTTTGGAGTTACCATGACGATGTA
>NC_056516.1:39066960-39067172 GCF_014905685.2 Nematolebias whitei
TTAGCTCGTCAGTTCAGTCAGAATCAGTTTTTTTTCAATTATTAGCCGTTAGCTCGTCAGTTCAGTCAGAATCAGTTTTTTTTTTTAATTAGCCATTAGCTCGTCAGTTCAGTCAAAATCAGTTTTTTTTATTAGCCATTAGCTCATCAGTTCAGTCAGAATCAGTTTTTTTTATTATTAGCCGTTAGCTCGTCAGTTCAGTCAGAATCAGT
>NC_056516.1:39067182-39071685 GCF_014905685.2 Nematolebias whitei
TTATTAGCCGTTAGCTCGTCAGTTCAGTCAGAATCAGTTTTTTTTTTTTATTAGCCGTTCGCTCATCAGTTCAGTCAGAATCAGTTTTTTTTTTTTTTATTAGCCGTTCGCTCATCAGTTCAGTCAGAATGAACTTTTTTTCCTCCAAACTGAGACCAAACAATCCAGTTTCACAAACCAACTTCAAAACATCTAATCTGTTATTTTGTATCATTCATATTTAACTGTAACATCACAAATTAGTCTAAAATTCTCAAATTACCGACACGTATCAATCATTTTTTTAAATTGGATCGATTTGTTCTTCAATACTTTAAATGCACCAAACCTCTGCTGGTGAGTACAAACAGGAGGCTTTATATTTGGTTTAATTATCTTCAGAACATATAAACTAAAAGGTTAATCTAAGATATAGTGGGGTGGGGCCTGAGACAGTGGGTGGAGCCTAAGACCTGGGCGTGGCCAGCCTGGGTTTCTAACAGCACTTGCTTCTGAAGCAGCTGGTACTGGGTGCACCTGGCTGGCTTTATGTGGGGCCATCGCTGCACCTGTTTCTTTACCTGAACAAAGCTCCCTTTGTTTTCTTTTTTCTGTCCGGATCCGTTTTTATTTATTCCGTTTAGTTTTGTTTTCACTGTCTCTTTGTGGCTGGCTTCTCCAGGCTTCTTGTTGTCTGCTGAGGCTGCTTCACTACTTCCTGTCTGAGAACGCTGCTCAGTGTTTTATAACCACGTTTTTGCACACATACTGCGTTAATGCGGCACAGCTGGGAGACTCGTCTGCAGAAAACTGGACAAACTTTTTATGAAAGTAAGAGAAGAGAGGGTGTTTGCTCCCAATGCTCTTTTAGTCAAATACGCAACAAACGTGTGGCCTTCACGCAGTAAAATTCAGCTTTTTCTTTAAAGCTGGAGACACCGGTCGTTACTTTGAAAGGTTTAGTTAAGATGTGATGTTAGTCTTCAGGTGTTTGATGAAGTGATGTTAGTGCACATGATTCAACGTCTGATCAAGAGAAGATTTTTATTTTTATTCAGTTGGATAAATTTAAAATTTCAGATAAAATATATCCTCCAGAAATAAGAGCAAAGCGAATATTAGGAAATTTACACTTTTGTGTTTTTGTTTCTGCTACCCTAACATGACTTGCGTGGTTTTGAAAAGCCATGTTTTATACAAAACATTATCTTTAATATATGAGCAAATAAACCCTGGTCCTAAAATAGAACCTTGTGGAACACCCATTTATCATCCCATTAACTTTAACTCATTCTCGTCTAATTTTAAAAATACACTGAGCAGTTGTGACAAATTTATTTGTTTAAATTGTTGAGAAGCACTTAAGATCTAATATTTGTGTTCAGTTTTGCTTTAATATTTTTTTAATACTTTCTTGTTCTTAAATCTACAACCTGATTAATGGTTACAAAAGTTTTATTGTTCTTAACGAGTAAACGATAAAAACTGTTTATTATGTTCCTCTTAGTTTCTTAAACACAAAAGTTTTCACACAGAACATAAAGATTTTATTTATTTTATTTGTAAATAATTTGTTTTCCTAAATGTCTACGTAATCGTAAAGCGTCTGTAAAAGTAAAACGAGTTTTGGCCAAATCCTAAAATTAACTTTATGCATGATCTCAAGTGATGTTGAGAGATCTTGTGCAATCAGTAAGCACTCAGAGTATGTGTTTGAGGAGACTCTCAGCTACTACCACACCAGATTTTACCTCATTAGTTGTCAAACTGCCCGACTTGTAGACATTTTTGTGGCGGCCATCTTGAATTGTTTTGACTCCAAATGTTAATCAGTTAAAGATGAACATCTGTTTTTTTCTAAGAATTTCCTTATGTATGGCTCATGAGATATTTTGCTAACAGACGAGACAAATACATGCACAGATAATTGCAATTACATGATCAATTACAAGATCAATTACATGATTACTGGCTTTTTTGTTGGTGGGATATAAAAAATTACACAAAGGTTTAAAAAAATGGATGATATGCAAACCTTATAAACAAAATCCAACACTTTTTATTTATTTTTACCAGCTATTAAAGAACCAACTAATAAAAACATAAACTTGCACCTGAAGCACCTGAAACACCTGAGACACCTGAGACACCTGAGACAGGACCGTCAGGAATCTGTAGTAAAGCGTCCTGGCTGTCTCCACGTGTCGAGCGCTCGCTGGCTTTTGTTGCGTATCGGACTAATTCTCTTCACCTTCCTCCACAAACGCCTCCAGGTTTGTCGTTTTCTGAACTGTCACTGCTCAAACCAAGCGCTCGCTCTGCTCACGTGCACAACGAAACACGCACTGTGACGTCTGCAGCCGAAGGAAACGCCGACGCTGCTCGCTGCCACGCCCTGCAGGAGGGACGAAGAAACAAACCCGGCTAATCGTTCTGTTTTCTCTTCGCAGCTCGTGGTCGCACCAACCTGGAGCTGAGGGAGAAGTTCATCCTCCCTGAGGGGGGGGCGTCTCAGAATCTGGCTGCGTTCCGCTGCCGAGGCCGCCGCTCCAAACCCGGCTCCCGCAACGCCTCGCCCACCCGCTCTTCCTCCTCGGCCTCCCACAGCGGCGCCTCCCTGCCCTCGGCTCCCTCCGCCCCCGCCACTCCAACGGCCTCGGCTTCGTCCAGGGTAAGGACAGGGAACGTTTTCATTGTCGGGACGCTCCAAGTTCACGTTGACCTTGTTGTTCTGCGACAGCGAGCAGCGTTCATCACGTTAACGTCCCCATAAAATGTCCAAACGTCCTGATGGGACGTCTGGGAACTGTTTAGCTGCTAACCTAGCTAGCCTGACTGCGCTGAGGGAGCTAGTTGTAGCTTCTCACAGGAAGAAAGAGAGAATGAGTAGGAGATGGTCGATTGGTGACTGTGGTATCGTGATGGGGGCGGAGCCTGAGCACAGCTCAGCAGGTCTGTCTCTGACAGATGTGATGTCATCGGAGCTGGTCGCGCTGGAGCGTTTCCCGTAGAGAAACACCGAACCAAGTTAGAAAAAGAACGTCCTCGATCAGTTGTGAAGTTTTACACACCAGAGCAGATGTTCCCGTCTGAAGTAGAAAATAATAGTTTAAAGCTGCTTAGGAGTGGTCGCCCCGGCAACGTCAACCTGAAGGTCAGACCGTGCAATGCTCAGAGAAACGAGCTCCATGTCTGCCTTAGTCAGCAGGTCAAAGGTCAAAGGTCGTGACGGGACCGTTGGAAACGGACGGCTTGTTTGGAAGGACTGCAGGAAAGAAAAAAAACATGAAGGCTTGAATTGGGTTTGGGAAGTTTCAGCTGAAGGAACCACAAGACCTCTTGGACTAAACCAGACCACAGTACAGATGTTTACCCAGAATGCACTGCAGGAAGCGGCTCGTTCCAGCTGTCAGCACGGCGGTGGAGGGCTGAGGCAACGATGTAATGAAGAGTGGGCCAAGCCTCCATCTGAGGACATGCTTCATTTGATTGTTTACACTGAATGCTCATTTGTGATTGTTTGTGTATTTTCTGTTGTTTATTTATTGTCATCTTGTTTTTCTTGTTTATTTTTTTCTGTCATCTTTTTGCCTTCTGTCCTGTCGCTCCTAACCTGCCTTCAAAACGTTCCTCCGGCTTCTGTTCAAAATGAAAACCACCCGCTCTCACACAACATCACACTCCGTTGCACCCGCCCCCCTCCCATAACCCGCTCCCCCTCTCCTCCTCCCTGCCTTTGCTTCTCCTCTGCTCCTCCTCTCCCCCCTCCCTTCAGTCCTCCCACACCCACTCGCGTGACTATGCCAAGCCCTGGCTCGCACACAGTAAAACTCCAACGCCAACCAAGTGCCACTGCTGCCCAGATCTGGGTCACGACCACAGCACTCCTGGGCACGAGGTAACACACTCACCCCACCCGCCTCCCTGACCCCCCCCACCCCCCGAACGCACGCCCCCGGGCGAGCTAAAGCACTAACCCTCACACGCCGCCACACAGGAGGCTTTAAAAGCTGCTTTTATGATAAATTCTTACGTTCGTCAAAACGTCTTCTCTGTGAGGTGTTCAGGTATCTTGTGTGCCCCCCCCCACCCCCAAGAGACAGCTGGGGGTTGTTTGAATGCTTAGTCAGGGACAAAAGAGTTTTTATTCTCATAAAACTGATCTGGTCTTCAGATTCAAATCCAAACAAATGAACAGAAAACACAATATTTAACATGTGAAAGGTCAAAGGTCATTTCCAAACTGCTCGGAGTCTCGTTCTTCAGAGATTATTCAGTGGGAAGCAGCTGCCAGTCTTCTCAGGAGTGGACACCCCCCCACCCCCCCCCCACCCCCACAGGTGGATTCAGTTTTCTCTGAACACCTTACAGATTTTACAGAAGTCTGTAGACGGACTGAAAACAAAACTGATACAAAATTATCAGTTCATTTAATCAATAGTTCCACAAAGTAAAGTCATAGTTTTGTGTTTAAATGGTTGTTGTTGTTGTTGTTGTTGTTGTTGTTGTTGTTGTTGTTGTTGT
>NC_056516.1:39071785-39077612 GCF_014905685.2 Nematolebias whitei
CGCGCAGGGTCTCTGCGTTGGGGGCGTGAGGCGGAGGAATCAGAGGCTCGGGACCATGATGGAGAAAACGAGCTGCAAAGTTTGGAGGAGAACGGCGACAAAACAGACGGAGGCCATTTCAAAAGAGTGAGAACGTCAGGAGTCTTAAAAAAAAAGGCTGAATCTGGCAGGAAGGGTGATGGGACGTGGGGGAGATGCATGAAGAGAGCGCAAAAACTAAATCAGTAAAATATCTTAATGCCTGAAAGTGGAAAAAATAATGAGGCCTGCAAAAAATAAAAAATAAAAGACTAAGGTGTGGACAGGAAGTGAGGACAAAAAGCTAAAAGAAAACACTTGAGAAATAAATAAAAAAAGGAATGCAGAGAAAAAGGAAGTGACAAAAAGAGGACTAACATGGAGCAGAGTGAGCGGCGGCGTGACGGAGCGCCCTCACAGGAAATGAAGGAGACGACGTGACAGTCGGACTAACAAAGACACACAGCCTCGCCTTGATGGTGCGTGTGAGTGATTGGACGAGGAGGGAGGGGGCCAGACGGAGAGCAACAGAGTAAATGACAAAACGACCTGACGGGGGGGACAGAAAGATGACCGGGAAATGAGACCGGGGGCTTCGGCAGAAAAGGCCTCCATGAGAGCCGTGCTCGTGTCCGGAGCCACCGGCAGAAAGATCCGAGCGCTTCATCTTCAGATCTAATTCTAATAAAACGATTGTTCAGGTGAAGCGATAATGAGATAATTAGAGTCAAGTTTAGTTCAACAGGTAAATAAAAGCCAGGAGTCCTGGTTTTACTCTGACCCTGGAACTCTGCAGCCAGACCTCCACATTCATCATAAACCCATTTCTCCACTAAAACAGGATCGTATTTTTAAATCCAGACGTATGAGGTGCTGTGTGAGCGCAGAGATATTTATGTCTGAACTATTTGGATCGGGGCAGAAACATCTCTGAGTTCTTTGTGAAAGAAAAGGACCAGAACATTTTGAATTTCGTGAACGGGAGGATGAGATTTGGACGCTCGACGTACGAACGAGGCGCGTTTCGCCCGGTGTCGTCTCCTCGAGCCGCCCGGTCATCTACGGTGCGAGCTGTTAGGCGGCTGGGTTTACAGGTTTATCGATTGGACCCGACTTAAATTGGCTCCCAATTAAAGAGAGCACTTATTTGACCTCTTACCCCCCCCCCCCCACGTTAAACATCCCCCCTCCTCACCTCCCTCGAACCGAGCTCCTTTCCATCGACACATCCATCTCTCCCTCAGAGTAATACCTCTACTCCCTCCCCCCCCCTTTATCTGTGGCCATCACCCCATCCTCTGTTAGCAGCACCTATACCCCCCCCCATTTATTTAAACCCCTCTCTTTCATCATTCAGTGGCTGCACTGGTTTCTCTGGCTGTCCTCCCCCCAGATGTGATCTTTGCTGTTTCTCTCGTACACTTTCTGTCAATCCATCAGTCCCCCCCCTTAAATAACAACGATGAATTATTAAGCATATTTATTCAAACGGCATTAATTATAAAATACTGGCCGGTCGAACGGGACAGAGGAGGGGGAGGAGGGGGAGGAGGGGAGGGAGTTTGGAGGTGGAGGGTGAGGTGGTTTGTGGTTGAAAATTGGGGAGAAAAGAGGATGAAGAAAAAGAGAGGAGGTGAAAAAGGGGGTTAGGAAATTGGTGTGGCTAGCGGAACAGCATCCCCCCTCCCTCCCCCTCCTCCCTCCCCCGCACTGCTTTGTATTCTGTGGAGATGACAGGGGGAAAGCTTTATTGCTCTGAGTTTGTATCGATCGGGGCCCCACAGAGGGGGGAGCCAGACCCGTGTGCACTGGAGGCCCTTTCCAAAAGGCCGCCGATTGCTGCCTGCAGCCCCAACCTCAGATCTTACCCCCCTCCCCCCTCCCCCACCCTCACATTTTTAAAAATTGCTGCCTCCTTTTTTCTGATTTTTGAGAGGTCAGGACACGAAGCTCGGTGGCTTTTAGTCACAACGACCACAGGAAGCCTGAAACAGAGGAGCACGTGAAAACATGATCTCCCTCCAAAGGCCGACTCCTCGTCTAAACCTCCTCATAAATTATGCTCCTGTGCATCTGAAGCCCACTCCGAGGAGCACCCACAGTGCTCCTGTGCGTCTGAAGCCCACTCCGAGGAGCACCCACCATCCCCGGCTGCAGTCCGGAGCCCGAGCAGCATCAGGACCCCTAATCTGGGAGCGTGACCGTCCTGGGCTCCTGCCGGCAGGGATCAGGATGCTCCAGGCAGATTCCAAATTTAAGGATGAGATGGGGATGCAGGTTCTGAAATCACTCCCGGGGTGGTGGGGGGGATGGGGGGAGGGAGGTGTGATGATTTGGCCCCCCTGAGCCCTCTCGCTGTGATCCAAACTTTTCAGCATTTCTGGGGCAGAAGGTTTTAGGAACGAAAACACAATTTAAAGGAGGAAGCTGCAAAAGTTAGTTTTCTGTTTTTCTTCCGGCTGCAGGAGCGAAGTCACACAGACGGTTGTTTTTACGCCCGACGCTCTTCCAGACGCAATCTGGGCTTGAACCTGCAGCCCCAGGATTATGGGACCGCCGCGCTGACCACTGAGCTACTGCAGTCACCGCTAAATTACTTTTACGTTCTTTATCTAAACATAAAACAGAATATACTAAAAGTTATTTAAACAGTGAGGACTAAATGTTAATTGGTGCCGTTTATTTTATGTCCTGAACAAAACGCTGTGCGTGGATTTTATATTAATTATTTGAATTTCAATTAGTCCTTTTTCCGGTTAAATATTAAAAACGGCTAAATTAATTTAAACTGATCGATTCTGGTGTTAAATTATTTTCAGGTGTTTGTTTTAGTCTGAAGCAAGATGAATCCCAGGGGTTACCAGGAAACTTTGTGCAAAACAAATAGATTAAAGCAGATTTATTTTAGTCACACGGGTGAATTAATTATTCATAGTTGTCCAATAAACAGACTCCGTCATGTTTCACTGGTGATTTATGAATTTAAAGAGGCTATCTTTAAAGAACTAAATATAAAATATCTATTTTATGCCTTAACAGACGATTGTAGATCTTATAAACAAAAGCTTATTGTTTTAGTTTAAAACAGTTTTCTGGTCATTCAATACAGAAAATGCACAACTTGTTCATTGAGCAGATTATGGGTCAAATTAATTCAGGTTTGTGCCGTTTTAAACTCTGAAGTGAGAAAAATGAATCTCGGAGGTCGAAGGAATCAAAAACACAAAAGCAGATTTATTTTCTCTGCACAGAAACAGCATTTCAGACGAAACTCTTAATGTGAGGAAAACGCACCAGTAACGTCAAATAAAGTAAAACAAGATAAAAATATTCTCCTTGGAGTTCTGCTCAGAGGTTTCAGAGCCGCTCGGCCGCCGCCTTCCACTTAAACTCCATTTTGTTGACGAGGGCTGAACGAATCGGCGTGCCAACCGTGGAGGACGACGGACGGATGGACGGCTGCAGGGAGGGACGGGCGCTCAAGGCCACCGTGTTCTGACCCCCCCCCCCCCCCCAGCTTCGGAGTGGTTGTTGTCTATTTTTACACTCCTTCCATCAGCAGACCGCCCCAGACCCACTTATGTGCGCTCACCAAACGACACACACACAATTACAGATGTGGACGACGAGCGGCGTGCTGCCGAGCCGCCTTGAGTCATGAAGCGAGCGGCGCTCGGACGTGCACTCTGTAACCTTTTACAGACACGGCCCCGCTGTTTGACCAGACGTTTGATGAGCACAGATTTTCCTCCACATTAACGCCGGCTCAGAAAGGTTTCTCTGAAAAGACCCGGCTCCATCTTTGTTGTGTTCAGGACATTTTATTACGTTCGACTCGACCGAATCCTTCGGAAAAACAAGAAAACAAGCAGATAAAAGCGTTTTGGTGCATCAAGGTTGCTTCATTCAGCTGATTTTTGAATAAAACCATTTCCCCCACACACTTCAGAACTATTTTATTACTTTAGAACAAAAACATTTTTTCATGTAAAAGTTATTCTCATCAGAACGGTGTGAAAGAGGCCGTTTGGTTCTTTAAAGCTGCTGCGACACAAATAATAATGATAAAAACAAAAACGTGCTCTGAAAGGTTCACGGAGCGAGGAGGAGGCAGCAAACCTGCACACATGCACGGACACAATTACAGGCATCCAGGGCAGAGATAATTATAACAACACAGAGAAAATAGGTGTGTGTCCGTGTCATTGTATGGATCAGCTCCACAGGGGGTAGACTATACAATAACGACCAATTTAATGGAAAAAGTCTCTTTGTGTGTTTGTTCAGACTGTAGAACACAACAGGGATGCCAGCGTGACGCCATTAGACTTTTCACTGCAATAACACACCCAACACAATATATGTCTTATCATTTGCACTATAATCAGCTCTTTTATCGTGTGTGTGTGTGTCTTTATGGACTGCAGATGAAAGCTGGCGGTCCCACATGCACGTGCACACAACAGTGCACGCCACCCGGCTGGCTGACCCACCACCATTTCACACCACTGACCAGTACAAATTGGAAAAGGGTCCGCTCTCTCTGCGGTCAGACACACAACTCGTCAACACAAACACAGCCCGAGCAAAGGAGCTCAAAATGGCCGAAAGGCTGCGGTCGTAGTCGGGCCCGTGGCGTGTGACGCTCCCGAGGCGGAGAGGGGAGATAAGAAGTGGGCGGGCTCTTCTTCCTCTCCACATCATCACAACTCACTGCAGATTAACGGCGTTTAAGATAAAAAAAATTCAGCCTTCAGATAAAACCTGAAAAATTAGGTCGTTTAGAGGCAGAGTTTAGCCCCGCCCACATCATAAAAGCCTTTATTTTGAAACAGTCATATTTAGTAGGTCAGATTTACAACTTGCAGAACTTGAACTGAACCCTGCTCAAAAATAATTTTAGATTAAAATTAAAGCCGTTTTATTTTTTTAAACAAAGACTAACCGTAGTTATGAATTCAGCTCCATTGATGAAACATTGTAGTTTTTTAATAATTACATATTTTTCATTTTGTGTCCCGAACAATGTTCCAATTTATTCCAAACTCTTCTTCTGGGGATTTCAAATAAACATAGACAGCAAATGCTACAGTCTTAGGTATGTGACTTAAAGAAGGCAAACGTCTGAGGTCCAACAGCACCAGGAGCTCCATAAAACAACTGATAAACTCAGAAAACAGATTAAAAAACTCACATCATAGATTATTAAACTCCAATCATAGATTATAATGTGTTGAGTCAAGGTTTGTTTTGTATGTACAGTCCAAATAGTTTAAATGCTATGATAAGAATGTGGCTGGACATTATGTTACAATAATCTGAAAAAGTGAAGCTCACTTCAAAGCAGATAAATTCACCAAAAGATTGAGAGGAAGTCAAACGTGACGAGTTGTTTAATCTACAAATTATTTATTATTAAAGAACGTATATGATGCTTTTAATGTAAAGCTAAAAATTACGACTTGACACTGGAAACATCCACAGCTGCAGATGAAGTAAAACAAAATCCTGCAACAAATGGCTGAACAGAGATTATGAGATTACAGGTTTGAATCTCGACAAAGATTACTTGTAGAAAAAAGAACAATAATCTACATCAATAAAGTTCTATCTTATTTTATCTTATGTGCATCTAAATTATGGTTGAAAAGTATTAACATCTGAAAGTGGAGGACTAAATCTCAATAAATCTCAGTAAAAAAAAAAAAACTATTCATATATAGAGTATATATATATATATATATATACACTCTATATATATATAGAGAGAGAGTATATATAAATAAATTTATATAGAGTATATATATAT
>NC_056516.1:39077712-39079450 GCF_014905685.2 Nematolebias whitei
AGAAAATTTCCTTATTTTCAATAAACTCTTCTGATATAATTAATTGTTAGAGTTTTTCTGTTTAAATGTTTGACTCAAGTCAATTTAAATTTAAAGTTTTAAATATTTCACTAGATTTATATTTTAAACTTTATTTCAAATTGGTTAATTTATCAGGGGACTTTTAGCTTTTTTTCCACAATTAATTATATCAGAAGAGTTTATTGAAAATAAGGAAATTTTCTAAAATGACGCTTGTTCATTTTTGGCAATTGTTGAAACTTTTTTAACTTTTGTAATTTTTTTTTAATGCCAAACTTATCATTTCTGGGTTTTTAGTTACGATTTTCTTTAGTTTCCACAGCAAACATTTATTGTTTTCTGTGAAATTCATTTATTTTTACTCTAAATTATTGTAAATATTTCTTTCAGTACAGCTTTGTTTGTTTTTAAAAAGTTAATGTTTACTTGTTTTTAAAAAAAATCATATATTTAGATAATTTTTTAATTTCTAAAGCCCTATTTATTTATTTTAAAGAACATTTATTTATTTAGTTAATTTAAATATTGTTTTAGTTTTAAAAATAAGTTCTCAACCTTTTAAGGAAATGTTTAAAATTTTGGGATAATAACAATAATAACTATTATTAATAATAATAATAATAATAATAACAATAATATCAATATTAACAATAGTAATAATAATAATATAATTAAAACAATAATAACAACAATAAAAAATAAAATAATGTAAGAAAGGTTATAAATGATCTGTCACAGCTTCCTTCAGTGTCAGAGAAATAAAGTAAAAAGGTCACCCATGGCTCCGCCCTTGTGACACCCCCACAGAGACAGCCCCAGGCTGGCGGCGTTCCAGCAGGTCCCGATGATGGCGTGGATCAGGATGCCCCCCAGGTTGGTGAAGAACATCTTGTTGGGCATGCTGTAGCCGGCGTCCAGGATGATCTGCGGCAACAAGAAGAAGAAGAAGGCCCGAGGGGTCAGCTTGAAGGTCTGCGTCTTGTCTGCCCCCCAGATCATCCCCCCCAGGATGAAGCCGCAGCAGATGAGCAGGGCGCTTTCTGGGATGTACTCGGTCACATGATGGTTGGCCTCGATGACTGAGGAGCAAACAGAGGGTCAGACGTTAAGTTCACATGTGCATCTCGATGGATATAGAACAACAGATGGTTTGGGACACATCATGAGACGTTGGGCTCCTCAGCTCTGAGCGGCAGGTTTGTGCTCCAATGAAGTAGAAAAACGAGTTCTTCAAGAGGTTTGTTTCAAAACGTTCTCCGGTTCAGATCAGAAATAAAACGCTGATCAGAGCAAGAGCCTGAATGTTCGAGAGCTCCGGGCCAACAGAGGTTCTGCTGGTGAAGATCTTCAGCCGCCCAGGACATGGTAAATCACGTTTGTAACCTTTTTTAATATATCCTGATGCTGCTCAGTAATCCAGGTAGAAAAATCCAAAAAAGTTCAATCTGGTCCTCTGGACATTCAAAAAAACAAAAAACAAAACAAAGCAAAAAAATGTAGAAACGTTTCGTCTCTCATCCTGAGGACTTCCTCAGTCTGAGGTGCTGTTTTCAGCTCAGTCTCTTAAATAGCACCTTCTCAGAGTGGATCAACCAGTTTGCTGCTGACAACCAAAACCAGCTGATCACATGCTCAAGAAGGACCATCAGCCTAACAATGGATCATTAGCACACTGTTAGGCTGATGGTCCTTCTTGACCATGTGAGCAGCTGGTTTT
>NC_056516.1:39079550-39084262 GCF_014905685.2 Nematolebias whitei
GACGTAATCAGATTATTTTAAACTGAAAGACGTAATCAGATTATTTTGTATCGATAAAGTGATCAAATACTGACGGATCACAGCCACAAACAAACAAACAAACAAACAAACGTGTAATCTGCAGTTGGGCTTTGGTTCCGCTCGGCGTACCTGTGACCAAACAGAGCGAACGGTTTGTCTCTCAGCAGCGGCAGCAGCGCAGCGACAACTTCGTCCACGAGCTGCTGCATGTTCTCGAAGAACGGTTCTCCGGCTCGGCTCTCCCTGCCCGGGAGTCGCACCGCCAGCACTGAGGAGGAACAGAACCCAGAACCAGAACCATCAGGCACAGATCAGCTCGCACCTCCATGAGAACGGTTCTGTTGCGTTCTGGAGCTGTGTGCCAACACAACGCCAAGATGGAAGGACATCAGCAATGACCTCAGAGAAGCAACTTTTTCCTTAAAGACCCGACGTTCTTGCATCTGAAACAGCTTCTTATGGTCCGGTCTCACAGATCCACGACCCGCTTCTGCTCCACTCGAGTCGTGGGTTTTCATTAAACCTGAGCCCCGCCTCCATGTGGGCGGGGTCAGCGTGGACAGCAGCACAACACGAGCGAAAAAGTCACGGAAAGTGCCGAAGTCTCACCGGCTCCGACACGGGTTTTAAAAACGCCGTGATCGAGCCGACCTGCGCACGTCGCCACGTTCAGGCTCTCAGCAGAGCGGGCCTTGAGAACCCCAACGGGCCTTCAGAACCCGAACGGGCCTTCAGAACCCGAACGGGCCATCAGAACCCGAACGGGCCATCAGAACCTGCAGGACCTTTATTATGAAAGGTGCAGGTCCAACGCTGAGAAGATGCTGAAACAACTCAACCCCCCCGGACATGCACTGCTCTACCTGCTGCCATCAGGCTGAAGGTTTCTCTGCCTGAGAGCGAACACAGAGAGGAGCAGCAGCAGGAGGAGCAGCAGGAGGAGGAGCAGCAGGAGCAGCAGCAGGAGGAGCAGCAGGAGGAGCAGCAGCAGGAGGAGGAGAAGCAGGAGGAGCAGCAGGAGGAGGAGCAGCAGCAGCAGGAGTAGCAGCAGGAGCAGCAGCAGCAGGAGGAGCAGCAGCAGGAGGAGCAGCAGGAGCAGCAGCAGGAGCTTCTTCCCTCAGACCTGCTGACTCTGAGCAGTAAAGTGTCAGATTTGCATCACATCCTGTTTGGGTTTGATTTGACTTTATTTTGTTTCTGCTTCGTCTCGACACATTTTCTGATCTAAGAAAACTTTTCTTGTGATTGTGACAAACGTTGATCTTTTCCAGCTACTGGATTAGAACCAGTTGTGTGGTTTCAACTGGCTGTGGCGGCCATCTTAAACAGGACTGTTCCAAATGTTGATCGACTCCCTGAGACTTTCATTAAAATCGATCCACTGAATCAGGAGATATTTTACTAACAGACAAGTTTCTGTCTGAGTTGATATTTTTAACAAACTGATGTCAAAACTTTAGTTTGGCTTTTTGAACTTTTTCTTTTAATTAAGTGTAAACAACTTTAAAATAGAAACAAATGATCAGACTCGAGTATAAAAATAATAATCCTGTTTATTTTTATTTTTTGTAACTAGACATTGTTAAAACTAAGCAAAAGTAATTAAAGGTTTAAACTTTTAAATCAAATTCACCTTAACTTAGGAAGTGTTTTATATCTCAGCGGTCTGAGTCTAAACTATAAATTACTCTTCAGAATTTAGGACATTTGTTTCTGTCTCAGGTCGTTTGAACATTTTCTGGTAAAAATCAGTTTTGTTGGTCCGGTTCTTTGTCGTGCTCTTATTTTGAAGGACAGAGCCCTGTCAGACTTCCTGTGAGACGGAACCAAGATGTCACGTGACCCACAGGTGCGTTACCTTCGATTAATTAATTTATTCAATTTATTTTACGAAAACTTGATTGATCAGAACAAGTACAAACGAGTGTGGCAGTTCACAGTAGCAGACTCAGAGATGGAAACATCAAAGAAAACCGATTTAAATAAAATCAGGTTAAATCAATAAACAACAACAAGGGGGTGTATTTTAGGATCGGTACCTTCAATGGAGCTGTTCAGGACGTTTCCCCAGCGCGAGTAATGGATGGAGCCTCCACCCGCCCACGGGAAGCAGATCAGCCTGACCGCAGCTTCCGGTCTCCACCGGAAGCAGCTGATCACCTTCTCCATCCCGACAGGAAGCAGCTGATCCAGATGTTTATCTTTTCATAAATAAAACTACAACCTGTCCTCAGAAAGTCCTGACTGTTGCTCCACCAGCTGCTCCTGTCCTGCTCCGTTTCTTCTGTGGCTCCTGGTCTGACAGAGGAGGCAGGAGACACCATCAGGCTGGAGGAGGAACTCCATCAGGAGGAACTCCATCAGGAGGAGGCAGCTGCTACAGCTCAGCTGCTGCTGCAGAGCTGAGAAACAGACAAGTTTTAAAGTCTGAAGCTGGGAGATGAACTTTTGACACGTCTACAACAGAATAACTGGATCAACTTGTGAAAACAGCGTGAACTCTAAATAGCTGCTGAAGTAGCTGAAAGTAAGCTACAGCTAAAAAAATAACAAAAGCTTAAAGTGCCAAAACATTAGCTAAAAGCTAAAGGTAGTGAACGGCTAACTTAAAGCTAAATTTAAGAAAACGTGAGCTAGAAGATAAGCAGTAAAACAAGCAGCAAAAGGCAACTAAAAGCTAAAAGCAGCCTAAAATGTAGGCGAAGTGTAGCTTAGAGCTCATTGCTGTAGAACACAGCTAGATGCTAATGATAGCAAAAGCTAAAAGTAACAAATAGAGCAACAACTAATAACAGTAATAAGAAAACAGGATTTTAATGAGGTTTCATGTTTTCATGCAGGACTCTGACGTCACGTGCGCAGCAGAACTGACGGGAGCTCCGCTTCCACGCGACCTTTTTTTATTCTTGTTGATTTTATTTGAACTTTTTTTTACACGTGCGCTGCACACCCACGCCACGGGTTAGTTCCCGGTACTGTTGACCTTGTGTTGATTTTACAGAAGACAAATAAACCAAACCTGACTGCATGAATTTTTCAGAAAATGCTGCTGATCTCATGCTGCTGATTATCCCATGCTCTGTATTCATTCATACCTTCTTCTCACCACGGACTCGTGTTCGGCTGCTGTTGTTTCACCGTATTGTTGTGCAATATTAGTGTCTAACGTATAGCTAAGTTTTAAATCATATTTATTTGATAGATTCCAATTTGTAAATGTAAATAATGAATCTTCATCAGGGCAGCACGGTGGCGCAACTGGTAGAGCTCAGCGAGAAGGTTGCTGGTTCAAATCCTGGTCCAGGGGCCTTTCTGGGTGTAGTTTGCATGTTCTCTCTGTGGGTTTTCTCCGGGTGCTCTCTGGTTTCCTCCCACAGACCAAAAACATGCATGTTAGGCTGATGGTAACTCTGAATTGTCTCTAGGTGTCCCTGTGATGGACTGGGGATCTGTCCAGGTGTCCCCTGTCCCTCGCACAGTGATGGCTGGACATGGGCACCGGCGACCCCCGTGACCCAAAATGGAAGAAGCGGGTTAAAGATGATGGACTTCTAACCTACAAAGCTCTCAACAACCTAGCTCCATCTTATTCATTCATTCAACCTTTATTTCTACAGGTTAGTCCCATTGAGCCTCGAGGACTCTTTTAAAACGGAGACCTGGTTTGAACAAAGAGTGATGACAACAACGACAACAACGACAACAATAAACAGTTATAAAAGAGGCATAGAGATTTTTTTCTTTTTAATACAAATAAGATGGCAAAAAAAACAGCTAGATTCTAAGGCAAACGTAGAAATCTAAAAACAGGAACATGTCAGCATTGGTCCCTGCCAGGAGTCCAACAGATTCTTAAAGACACTTAGAGAGGTCAAAGGTCGAGAGCTTCAGATCTTTTTACAAGATATTCCAGGAAACAGGAGCGGAATAGGAGAAGGTCCTTTTGTCTAGTTCAGTCCTCACTGAGGGAACACTGCAGGTAATGATGTCCTGAGAGCACACGCTGTAACTGCACTCACACAGAGACATGTAGGAGGAGATGTATGAAGGCAGCAGACCAGGAAGTGATTTAAAGATGAAAATGTACCAGTGGGAGAGTCTGTGTGAAGTTAATGGTGACCAGTTAACCAGTGAATACTGGGTGCAGTGGTGGGTACGATAGTTACAGATAGACAGCATCCATCTTATATTACAGATCTTATTGTTCCATATTTTCCTAACAGAGCACTTTGCTCTCAGACTGCAGGTTTACTTGTGGTTCCTAGAGTTTCCAAAAACAGAATGGGAGGAAGATCTTTCAGTTCTCAGGCTCCTCTCTTGTGGAACCAACTTCCAGTTTCTGTCCATGAGGCTGACACATTGTCCAGTTTGAAGACTGGGTATGATAAATCCTATAGTTAGGGTTGGTTTGGGTTTCCTGAGCTGTCCCTTAGTTATTGCTGCTATAGGCTTAGACTGCTGGAGGACAAACTGACCACATTTCCTCAAATTAATAGTTTGTATTTGTAATTATTTATATCTGAACATGTTTTTTGTCTTTCCTCCTGTAGAAAGTTCACCTGGACCTGTCATTCTGTCTGTCTCTACTTCCTGTCCTCTGTGTCTCTACTTCCTGTCCTCTCTGTTTCTACTTCCTGTCCTCTGTGTCTCTACTTCCTGTCCTCTCTGTTTCTACTTCCTGTCCTCTCTGT
>NC_056516.1:39084272-39086923 GCF_014905685.2 Nematolebias whitei
TGTCTCTACTTCCTGTCCTCTCTGTTTCTACTTCCTGTCCTCTCTGTCTCTACTTCCTGTCCTCTCTGTTTCTACTTCCTGTCCTCTCAGACCCAGCCGGTGGAAGCAGACGGCCTCTCGTCCTGAGTCTGGTTCTGCTGGAGGTTTGTTCCTGCTAAAGGGAGTTTTTCCTTCCCACTGTCTCCTTTGTGCTTGCTCAGGATGGGAGACTAGGGCAAAGTGAAGATTCAACACGATTTGCTTCTTCCTTAGATAGAGAACTTTTACTGATTGTCTTTTATAAAGTCTGTGGATGTTTCTGTTCAGAGTCCTGAGACGAGCTGTTTTCACTTGGAGCTACAGAAATCAACCGAACTGATTTATTGTCGACTGTTTCACTTTATGGGCTGCAACTGTTGTAGAACTGATCGTATTTCATTTTAAGAGTTGTGTCTACTTTAGTAATTTAGTTTTATTATGTGACACCGTTGTTGTCTTTTACATTCATTATAATTCCAATCTTCCCTTTTCATCTAAGATTTAGAAAGGAACTTTTATTCTGAAGGAGCGTTCCGGAAGTATAGTGTCTGTTTCCGGTTTCTCCCTGTCTGAGCGGGTTTCGGACCGGTTTTTTACTGGAGTTCGCCGGACTCATGAAGTCCTAACATCCATTCGATACCGAACATCTCCGGACTGTCGCGTCAACCGAACGGAACCACGGGTCCAGCTCGTTGTTCGGTAAATGTCCGGTCGGTCTCGCGCTGTCAGGTGTTAGCATTAAAGCTAGTAACTGTTCGCTGACACCAACAGCTGCTCGGAGGGAAACACGATTAGTTCGGTTCATTCCGCCGGTTCGGTTCCGACCGCCGCTCTGAACCGTCTCTAACGTCCTCACTGAAGTTCTGAAGGGTTCTGTTTCTGTTGTTTCGTGTTTTAGTAGAAACTCCGGACGTGGGAAGATTTAGTTGAACTCCGAGCTGTCGCTCAGGGACAGGACCTCCAGCCAGGATCCGGACCGGCCCGGGTCCTCCTCACCGAGCCGGGTCAGCGGGTCGTCCGGACCGGGACTGTCCATGAATGGACATCGGAACAACAGGTGGGACCGGGTTCAGGTACCGGCTCCAGGAGTCACATACCGGGATGGGTTTCAGACTAACCGGTCTCACGGGTTTCTGGTCCGTCAGAACCAGGTGGATCTGGGCCGGGTCAGAACCAGCTCAGACGGACAGTTTTAGTATAAATCAGTTCTCTGACGATTTTACTGATGGAGGGAGTTCTGGAAAAAGATCCAAATCTTCATCAACATCAGGTCTAAACTAATCTGATTCAATCTAATTTGGTCTGTCTGATCTGGTCTAATCTGCCCTGGTCTAATCTGGCCTGGTCTAATGTAATCTGGTCTAACTTGGTCTGGTCTAATCTGATCTGGTCTAATCTAATCTGGTTTGATCTGGTCTAATCTGGCCTGGTCTAATGTAATCTTGTCTAACCTGGTCTGTTCTAATCTGGTCTAATCTAATCTGATTCAATCTAATTTGGTCTAATCTGGTCTGTCTGATCTGGTCTAATCTGCCCTGGTCTAATCTGTTCTGGTCTAATCTAATCTGGTTTGATCTGGTCTAATCTGCCCCGGTCTAATGTAATCTGGTCTAACCTGGTTTGGTCTAATCTGATCTGTTCTAATCTGGTTTGATCTGGTCTAATCTGGCCTTGTCTAACCTGATCTGGTCTAATCTGATCTGGTCTAATCTGGTCTGGTCTAACAGGCAGACGTGCTCAGTGTGTGTTGAGAGCGATGGTCAGCTACCACCACACCAGATGTTCGCTTCATATTTGAACTGAAGCCATTTTTTTTCTAACACTGGTTAGCTGTGACGGCCATCTTGAATTAGGTTAACTCTCAGGTGTGGACGTACATTCAAAAATTATATTCTGACAGTTTCAGTTAAATCTGTCGAGATATTTTACTAACGCTGCAGACGGATGAACAGGAACGGGTCAAAACAGAAAAATTAATTTTTTTATCTACTGGTAGTTCGGCTGATTAAAAAAATAATTAAGTTCATCCTCAGAGAATCGTGATTTATTTTAACTTTAACTAAAATCACCCGCTTTAAAACTCGGACAGAAAGTGGGCGCTACAGATTCCTGCTGAGTCAGCATTAAACCAGATTCCTGCTGAGTCAGCATTAATGTCAGATTACTGCTGAGTCAGCATTAATGTCAGATTACTGCTGAGTCAGCATTAACTCACTTTGTAATTTTTGTGCTTTTGAAATTATTAATTTTTCCCATTTTTTTTCTTAGAGATGATCTGATTCCTTCAGAACCTTGAAAAAGTTTCTGCTTTTCAAAATCTACTTCAGCACACCTGCTTCATTTTTAGCTGTTTTGCTAGTTTTAGTTTTTAGCTACTGTTCAAATAATTATAGCTTTAAGATACGCTGGTTAATTTTAGCTTTTGTTCTGTTCATTGTAAAACTTCAGTTTCAGCTTCTTCGGCAGATTTCTGCAGATTGTTGCACTTTACTTAGACCTGTCTAAATTAAGTTAATCTGTCCAGTTAAGCTGTCATTCAGATTACAGCAGTCGTTCAGCAGATTACAGCAGTCGTTCAGCAGATTACAGCAGTCGTTCAGCAGATTACAGCAGTCGTTCAGCAGATTTCAGCA
>NC_056516.1:39086933-39092504 GCF_014905685.2 Nematolebias whitei
AGCAGTCGTTCAGCAGATTTCAGCAGTCGTTCAGCAGATTTCAGCAGTCGTTCAGCAGGTTACAGCAGTCGTTCAGCAGATTTCAGCAGTCGTTCGGCGGCCTCTGTGTTTTCAGTCCGTCTTGTTCTCTGTGACGGTGGGCTGATCTGACATCAGGTTCTTTAAACTTTTGAAGCTGTTTCCAGTTTTCGGTGTGCCGCAGTGACCCGTGTCGGTTCTTCTTGCAGCGACTCGTTTTTCTTTTTGGGTCTGAACCGGACCATCGGCTGTTTTCCGTCCCGCTCAGAGTTCAGGATGATTCCCATAATCCCTCAGAGACTTCTTGTTTCAGCTCTTTGTACTTCCTGACTCCAGGAGGTGAACAAGTCAAACGCACCTGTCTTCCTTCTTGTTTGCCTGCCTCCGTTGCCATGGTGACAGTGTGGCAACATGGATGCTGTTGCCGTAGTGATGGCTCAGAGGGAGGAAACGACCTGCGGGGATACATCATCTTCACATTCAGCCCTTTGCTCCACAACAGAACTGTGTGTGTGTTTGAAGGCGTCTCTTTAGTCAGAACTTTCCAGTTTGGGTCTAGGGGCTGCTCGCCGCCTCCTGGTCCCACCTGGAGCCGGCTGAGTTCTTCAGGAGTCTGCGCCGGTCTTTACCTGAAGCTGAAACCTTTTCTTTAGCTGGTATTGCATCACGCCTGGTTGGAGAGAGAAAGAAAAGTCCAGCCTAAATATTTTTCTAACCCGTCCGTTCAGACCTGGTTCTGTTCCGTCCTCCATCTTTAAGTCACATCATGCTGCATTCACTGAACGTGGGACATTTAGCTTCTTGTTTTGCTATTCACCTAACTTCAAAGATATTTGAACAACTTGAATTCTTACAGATTTTCTTGATTAATCGCTGAGTCGTTTATTCTTCTGTTTGTTACAATTCAACTTTTAGCTGTTTGTATGAAAATATTTGGCTCATTCAGGCGATGGGTGCTGACTTTTGTTTTAGTGTAATATTTATACTTTGAAGATATTTAACCTTATTTACATAAATTATCCCCATAGACGTTGAGATGTTTTCAGTTCCATCAGAAACTTTCTTTGTGAAATCTACTTCAGCTGCTGACGCTGGTGCTTTCCACTAATGCTACTTTTAGCTTTAAGCTACTGTTTTGCCTCTTAACTTTTAGATAGCATGTTGCTGTTTTTAGGTAGCATTTTTCCCACTTTTAGCTAGCCTTTTGTTACTTTTAACTACCATACATATTCAGAATGTAATATGCATTTTACTACTTTTAGCTACTCTTCTAAGACTTTTAGCCTTAGTTACTTTTAGCTACTTTTCTACTTCTTTTAGCTAATTTTGTAACATTTTTATTCTTTAGATAATTTTGTTCAGCTTTTAGCTAGCTTTTTGCTACGTTTAGCTACCATTCTAATACTTTTAGCATGTAGCTAGTCATTTGCTATGATAACTTTTATCTCTTCTTTAGCTATTTTCGCTACTATTCTACTTTTTGCTTTTAGCTAGACTTTTGTTACTTTTAGCTACCTTTTTTTTTTTTATTTAACCTTTAGGTTCTTTTATCTACCTTTTATACTGCTTGTAGCATTTAGCTAGCCCTTTAGCTTTTAACTACTATTACGTTACCTTTTAGCATTTAGCTAGATTTTTCTTACGTTTTTCCTTTAGCCAGCCTTTTCTTACTTTTCAGTTTTAGCTAGTGCTCTGCTAATTTTAGGTCCTTTCTAGCCTTTTTTAAAACCTTTAGCTAGCAAGTTTTACCTTTTAAGTAGGTGTTTTAAGTTGTGTTCTGCTCCCTTCAGCCTCCACGGTTTAGTTTCAGCTTCTTCAGCTGATGTCAACAGACATTCAGCATATATCAAGCAAACGTTCAGCATATATTAAGCAAACGTTCAGCATATATTAAGCAAACGTTCAGCATATTTTAAGCAGACGTTCAGCCTATTTTAAGCAGCCGCTCTGCAACACTCAGTGTTTGTTTTTCTTTGTGAAACAAGCAAAATGTTTTGCAGATCTCTTCAGGATGGTAGGAAGTCACGCAGGAGTCTCATTTAAACCTTTTTATCTGTTAGGAGCCACAGGAAGCCCCACCCTGTTTCCGTTGCCACGACGACCTGGCTATGGCGCCATCGGAAAGCCCATCGAGCTTCTGGCCAACTGTTTCCAGGTGGAGATCCCCAAGATAGACGTCTACCTGTACGAGGTGGACATCAGGCCCGATAAATGTCCCCGCCGGGTCAACAGGTACCAAGAGGAACTGAACCAGGTCCTGGTTTCAGAATAAAATGGAACTAAAACCGGTTTTGGTTCCAGGGAGGTGGTGGACTCCATGGTCCAGCATTTTAAAGTGACCATCTTTGGGGACCGCCTGCCGGTTTATGACGGGAAGAACAGCCTCTACACCGCCAGCCCACTTCCTGTTGCCGCCGGCGGGGTGAGTCACTCCGTCTGCTGCACGGAGCTCAGAGCGACCCGAACGGTTCTGTCTCTGAAGGTAAACAATTCGTCCTCTGCAGGTGGACCTGGACGTCACCCTTCCAGGTGAAGGTGGGAAGGACCGCCCCTTTAAAGTCACCATCAAGTTTGTGTCGCCGGTCAGCTGGAACCTGCTGCACGAGGTCCTGATGGGACGAGGACACCCCGACCCGCTGGACCTGAACAGCCCACTGAGCACCAACCCGGTCCAAGCTGTGGACGTGGTCCTGAGACACCTGCCCTCCATGAAGTGAGTCTAGAACCAGGAACAGTTTTTGTTTGCAGATCAAACTTTAAACAAGGCGCTGAGGTTGTTTAAATTCACGGCTTGTGAGAAATGATCCTGGAGGTATGAGATGGTTCTGACCCATGTCCCACATGAGTCAGCATATTTTAGAAGAACACTGTCCACATGTCATGTTGTCTTCACCCACCTGTCCCTCAGATACACCCCCGTGGGGCGGTCCTTCTTCTCCGCCCCTGAGGGCTACGACCACCCGCTGGGCGGAGGCAGGGAGGTCTGGTTCGGGTTCCATCAGTCGATTCGGCCCGCCATGTGGAAGATGATGCTGAACATCGACGGTGAGGCTGAGCTTGAGCTGCTTCCTTTGAGTTGGACTTCTGACATCAGGTTTTGACATCCCGACCCGGACCCGTGTCATTTCAGTGTCAGCCACGGCGTTCTACAAAGCCCAGCCCGTGGTCCAGTTCATGTGTGAGGTTCTGGACATCCACAACATCGACGAGCAGCCGCGACCTCTGACTGACTCCCACAGAGTCAAGTTCACCAAGGAGATCAAAGGTGAGGTGCTGGTTCTCATCCGGTCCTGTTCAATAAACCTGATTCAGTGCTGTTTGTTGGACCAGATCTGGTCTATTTAGTGTTCTGACCCAGAATAAAAGCCTAACTGAAACCCTAACCACCATCCAAGTCTTGCATTTTAAAACAAGGCTCTAAAGTAAAACCTGGTTTTTAGTTTGTTGTAGATTTTCCCCGGTGGTTTAATGGTTAGGATTCGGCGCTCTCATTTTTTTTTTTTTTTTACACTTGTGCTACTATTCCTACTTCGTGGTTTTTCACTTATTGCGGGGCTTCAGGTTACAGATCCCCCGCGATAAACGAGGGACTCCTATATAAAAATACCAGCAATTAAGTTCTGAACAGGTCATGTGCAGACATGTGTGAAATGTCTAATATGTGAAATGTTTTAATGTGAAAATATTAAAGTGTTTATTGTGGTACAGGATTAATTTTAATGCTCAATGTATAGAAAGGGGGAGAAGTTGAAAAGCTTAATAGCCACAGGGAGGAAGGACTTCCTGTGGCTGTGGAGCACCTCGGTGGTCTCAGTCTATGACTGAAAGTGATCTAATCTCAGGGTTGTGGGTTTGAGCCCCACGTTGGGCACCAAAATATAGATTTTTACTACATCCATCCATTATCTTTTACCCGCTTCTTCCATTTTGGGTCACGGGGGTCGCCGGTGCCCATGTCCAGCAATCACTGTGCGAGGGGTGGGGTACACCCTGGACGGGTCGCAAGTCCATCACAGGGACACATAGAGACAAACAACCATTCACTCTCTCACTCACTCACACCTAAGGACAATTCAGAGTTACCAATCAGCCTAACATTCATGTTTTTGGTCTGTGGGAGGAAACTGGAGTACCAGGAGAAAACTCACGTATGCACGGAGAGAACATGCAAACTCCACCCAGAAAGGCTCCCGGACTAGGATTTGAACCAGGGACCAGTTGCACCACCGTGCTGCCTGATTTTTACTACATTGATACTTAAATCATTAAATAATTTGACACCTTGATTCTGATTGACAGCAAAGTCAAGGTTTATTGTAGAACACTGGCTCTCTGGAGAACCTCTGCCCCAAAACTATCACAGACCTCCTTTTATACCTTTCCATGTGCATCAGTGGTTTGTATAAGCACACACACATAAGCTGTTTTCAGAGATCAAAGATCTCTGGCTGTAAGCCCAGACATTCTGACGCTTGGTTCTTCTCGTAATAGAAACATGTCTTCCTTTCCCAAAAGAGGAGGTCAGTTTGACCCAAAGCATTCCATATTCCTCATTTGGCCACAAGTGATTGACGCACATTTCATACAACTCTTCAATCCTACAAGTTCTGTTCGTGTCAGAACCTTCTGATGTTCCTGATCCCAGGTCTGAAGGTGGAGGTGACCCACTGTGGCAGCATGCGCAGGAAGTACCGAGTGTGCAACGTGACGCGCCGCCCTGCCAGCCTGCAGACGTATGTCTACTGCCTCACACATTTTACATGCAGCCGAAGCTGCTGCAGACTCAGTAACGCCAGCTGCTGTTGTTTCGCAGGTTCCCCCTGCAGCTGGAGAACGGGCAGACGGTGGAGAGGACCGTGGCTCAGTACTTCAGGGATAAGTACAACCTGCAGCTGAGGTACCCCCATCTGCCCTGCTTGCAGGTGGGCCAGGAGCAGAAACACACCTACCTGCCGCTGGAGGTGAGAGCTCATACGGCGTCAACATGGCCGCCTGGCGTCCGCCTTAGTGTTGGACTCATCACCTTCTGCTGTTTGACCCTCCTGACTTTGGACCCGTCCTTCCCTACAGGTGTGCAACATCGTTGCCGGTCAGCGCTGCATCAAGAAGCTGACGGACAACCAGACGTCCACCATGATCAAAGCCACGGCCCGGTCCGCTCCAGACCGGCAGGAAGAGATCAGCCGCCTGGTGGGTTTCAGCCACGACCCGGTCCACAGAAGCTGCCTCAGGGGTTTTACCTGTCTTCTTCTCTGGCAGGTGCGCAGCGCCAACTACGAGTCCGACCCGTTCGTTCGGGAGTTCCAGTTCCGGGTCCGGGATGAGATGGCTCAGGTGACGGGTCGGGTTCTGCCGGCCCCGATGCTGCAGTACGGCGGCAGGGTGAGCTCTGAGGCCTTTCTGGTACTTTCCTTTATCAATCACAAACTGTGTGTGTGTGTGTGTGTCTCTGTGTGTGTGTGTGTGTGTGTGTGTGTGTGTGTGTCTCTGTGTGTGTGTGTGTGTGTGTCTCTGTGTGTGTGTGTGTGTGTGTCTCTGTGTGTCTCTGTGTGT
>NC_056516.1:39092604-39101248 GCF_014905685.2 Nematolebias whitei
TGTGTGTGTGTTTCTGTGTGTGTGTGTGTGTGTGTGTGTGTGTGTGTCTCTGTGTGTGTGTGTGTTTCTGTGTGTGTGTGTGTGTGTGTGTCTCTGTGTGTGTGTGTGTGTGTGTGCAGAAACAAAACAAAACACAGATTGATTTATGTAAATTAATAAAATATTTAAAGTGTTTTTATCTTCAGAAACAAGAGTCCTTTAGTTTACAGACGTACTTGAATGCACCGTGACGTCCTCACACAGACATTAATAAATGTTTTTATTTGTGACAAACAGATGAAGGTGTCGAGTTTAAGTTCGTTCTGATGAACAGAAATATAATTTCATCACCTCCGGATCGATTTCTTCCAGTTTTTAACAAATTAGTTTGTTTTTTAACAGAAAATAAAACTTTTTTCTTGATTTCTTTACAAAAACAAACAGATGAGTTCTGTTGAAACGTTCAGCTTCATCTGGAGAAACACCTTTATTTTGAAAAGATTTAAGAAGCGTGTGGGCCGACATGGTCTGGTCCTGGAGAGTCCAGTCCAGGGGAGTCCAGTCCTGGTCCTGGAGGACCCCGCCCCTGCATGTTTTAGATGTTCCTTTGCTTTAAATAAACTCATGACTCTGGAGCTTCTGCAGAACATGAAGGTCCAACGAGTAGGACCAGAACTGGACTCCTCCGGTCCGTCGCCTCAGTAATCGGCTGCGATTGTCTCTGCAGAACCGTACGGTGGCCACGCCCACCCAGGGCGTGTGGGACATGAGGGGGAAGCAGTTCCACACCGGAGTGGAGGTCAAGCTGTGGGCCGTGGCCTGCTTCGCGGCCCAGCGGCAGTGCCGGGAGGACATCCTGAAGTAAGCAGGGGGTTCAGTTCTGACCCGACCCACTTTAACGGACCTGATGGGAGAACTGAGGCCTGACGCTGGCAGGTTCTGGTTCCACCTGGTCCGGTTCTGTTACAGAGGAGCGAGTCCAACAGAAACTTTAAGATTCACAGAAAGATCGAGTGTAAAAATCTGTTTTTAAAATCTTTAAAGGCCCGAGCGGTTAGCTGTGGCGGCCATCTTGAATTCACTAACACTGAATCAGTTGAGACGAGTTTTATTAAAATTCCTCCACTGATTCAGGAGATATTTTGCTAACAAATGAACACAAACCAGGGCAAACGTCATCTATGATTAGATTTTATTAGTCAGGCGTCCTCCAGCTGAGAACGATTTAAAGATTTAGTTTTTGTTTTAATTTTAGTTTCTGAAGATCAGTTTGTTTTATTTTCATAAACAACAGTTTCATATTTAAACGCTGTAAATAACTGAAAGTTGTTTCCAACTTCCTGTTTGAGCTTCAGTGTTGGTTTCACTCTAAAGATTTTAATAAAATGATGTTGAATTGATCAGATCATTTTCTTTAATCTGAACTTTACGAGTTTATTAAAACTGGAACTTCAAAGTTCCTCAAGTTCTGTCGATTCGTTTAAGAACTGATTTTAAACTTGATGTCAGCGTTTAAATTTACCGCTTAATTTAAAGATGAAATCATTTAGTTCTGCAGAATGTTTCCCAGGATTCTTCTCATCTTGTTTGTTTGCACCCAGGAGCTTCACCGACCAGCTGAGGAGGATCTCAAAGGATGCTGGGATGCCGATCCAGGGTCAGCCGTGTTTCTGTAAATACGCTCAGGGAGCCGACAGCGTGGAGCCGATGTTCAGGCACCTGAAGAACGTCTACAGCGGGCTGCAGCTCATCATCGTCATCCTCCCCGGAAAAACTCCCGTCTACGGTACCCAGAAACCCCCTCAGAGTCCAAAAACCTCAGGAGGTCCAGTTAGAGAAGAAACCACCTAAAACTGCAGAAATTACATTTGACCAAAATACAGCTAAACTCAGCGTTCCATTGATAAAGCTGACTCATTGTTCGGGCAATAAAGCTGACTCAACATTCAGACTCTGACTCAGCATTCAGATGATAAAGCTGACTCAGCGTTTTACAGATGACTCAGCATTCAGGCAATAAAGCTGACTCAGTATTCAGACTGATTCAGCAGATGATAAAGCTGACTCAGCACTCGGACGATGACTCATCATTCAGACAATAAAGCTGACTCAGCATTCGAAGGATGAATCGGCCTTCAGTCGTTGACCCAGCGTTCAGATGATAAAGCTGACTCAGTGTTCGGACGATGACTCAGTGTTCTGATGGTAATGCTGACTTGGCGTTCTGACAATGACTCAGCATTCAGACAATAAAGCTGACTCAGTATTCAGACTCTGACAGCATTCAGATGATAAAGCTGACTCAGCATTCAGACTCTGACAGCATTCAGATGATAAAGCTGAATCAGCGTTTTACAGATGACTCAGCATTCAGACAATAAAGCTGACTCAGCACTCGGACGATGACTCAGCATTCAGATGATAAAGCTAACGATGATAAAGCTAACGCAGCGTTCGGACGATGACTCCGCATGCTTATGATAATGCTGTCTCAGCGTTCGGACAATGACTCGGCTTTCCGATAATAATGCTGACTCAGCGTTCAGAGGGTACAGACCCTGGGTCAGGTGTGTGTGGTGTGTATCTCGTAGAGAACCAGTGAAAACTGAATGTGTATCCGGCCCACAGCGGAGGTGAAGCGGGTCGGAGACACCCTCCTTGGCATGGCCACTCAGTGCGTCCAGGTGAAGAACGTGATGAAGACGTCTCCTCAGACGCTGTCCAACCTCTGCCTGAAGATCAATGTCAAACTGGGAGGAATCAACAACATCCTGCTGCCGCACCAACGGTAAAACGTCTCCACCTTCAGATGTTGCACCTGAAACAGTGCCGTCAATATTTACCTGATCTTTTTATTTCCCATCAGCCCGTCTGTGTTCCAGCAGCCAATCATCTTCCTCGGAGCAGACGTCACTCATCCTCCAGCCGGAGACGGGAAGAAGCCGTCCCTGGCAGCGGTGAGACTTCCTGTGAAGTTCTTCCCTCTGGTTCTGGAGTGCGTTTTAACCCTCGAGTCGTCTCCTCCTCAGGTGGTGGGCAGTATGGACGCCCACCCCAGCAGGTACTGTGCCACAGTCCGGGTCCAGAGACCCAGGCAGGAAGTCATCCAGGACCTGGCTTCGATGGTGCGAGAGCTCCTGATCCAGTTCTACAAGTCGACCCGCTACAAACCCACCCGGATCATTTTCTACAGGGACGGCGTGTCGGAGGGCCAGTTCAGACAGGTCCACTGCCACCTGGAAATGTCTCACCTTTGTCTCAAAAATGTTTTCACATGAAATCAAGGTTTAGTTTTTAGAGTCCACGTCTTACGGAGCTCTGGACGGACTCGAGGACCTTCATCCACGTCTGATGTGTGCAGGTTCTGTACTACGAGCTGCTGGCCATCAGGGAGGCGTGCCTCAGCCTGGAGAAGGAGTACCAGCCCGGCATCACCTACATCGTGGTCCAGAAACGCCACCACACACGCCTGTTCTGCGCTGACCGCAGCGAGCGGGTGAGAGCTCCAAACACGTCGCACTGTGGAACACGTCCAAACTCCACGGGTTCTGTCACTTGCAGGAGAACCCAGAGTCAAGAGAACGTCAGTCTGATGGAGGAGCAGAGACCATCATAAAGCATCGCTTGTTGGGTCGTCATGGCAACGTGTTGGAGTAACAACCGTAGATGGACATTAGGGACATTATGGACATTAAAAACATGTTGAACATTAGGGACATTAAAGGCATGTTGGGACATTTGGGACATGTTGGACATTAGGAACATTAAAGACATGTTGGATATCAAGGACCTGTTGGAAGATTAGGGACATCTTGGACATTAGGGACGTGTTGGACATTGGGGACATGTTACAACATTAGGGACATTAAAGACATGTTGGATATTAAGGATATGTTAAACATTAGTAACACGTTAAACATTAAAGACATGTTGAACATTAGTAGCATGTTAAAAATTAGGGACATATTGGACATTGGGGACGTGTTGGAGTAACAACCGTAGATGGACATTAGGGACATTATGGACATTAAAAACATGTTGAACATTAGGGACATTAAAGACATGTTGGATATCAAGGACCTGTTGGAAGATTAGGGACATCTTGGACATTAGGGATGTGTTGGACATAAGAAACATGTTAAACATTAGGGACATGTTGGACATTAAGGATGTGTTGGACATAAGAAACATGTTAAACATTAGGGACATGTTGGACATTAAGGATGTGTTGGACATTGAGGACGTGTTTGATCTCGGTGTGATGAATGTCTCATTTATCTCTGGATGTTTTGAGAACTCCTTGTTTTAAAACCAAAGTAAGGTGCAGCTGTGGCTCAGTGGTTCGAGCAGTCGTCCTCCAATGTAAGAGTTGGAGGTTTGACTCCACCAGCAGTCCCATGCCGAAGTGTCCCTGGGCAAGACACTGACCCCTCACTGCCTCTGATGTGTCCATCAGTGTGTGGATGATGAAGCTCTGGTTATTCTCTGTACAGATCTAGTATAGAGCTGTGTGAACGGGTAAATGAGGCACAGGTTGTTGTGAAGATCTTTGAGCGTCTGGATCAGATAAAGTTGTACAAGTTCAGAACATTTAGCATCTTTTAGCCACAAACATCTGGACGGAGAGCAGCGCTGGTCTGGTCCACCTGCTGCCAGTAACTGGACTGATGGTGTCTGAAGGAACATTGTCCCAGGAACACCCCCAATTTATCGTGTTGGGGGGCGACAGTGTATCCACTTTGGTGTCTCCTTCAGCTGCAGTTCATTTTTAATGAGAGAGCACCTACAGACTTATGACCCATGACCTTTATGGGGGGGGGGGTGCCCCCCTTGGATAAATGCAGGATAATATGGTGAATAGAAAATGTCACATTAAAACACAGAAGTTCAATAATCCAACAAAGTTCAGTCAGCTCATCTGGACGGTGTCTTTTGTTGCTGAGATGTTTCGTCCTTCATCCGGACTTCAAGGGAAGGGAATCAGTCTTGTTTGTTGTTGTCTCCTCAGACTGAAGAAGTCCTTGGGATGAATGATGAAATGTCTCGGCAACAAAAGAAACCGTCTGGATGAGCCGACGGACATGAAAATGTTTAGATTTGAGATCAGCCTCTGGTGGATAAAAGCTGCAGAACTCTTTCTGTAAATCTGCTGAGATTCTTTTCTTGAAAAGACAGAAGGACGTGTCTAAACGTTGGACATCCTGACTTGTCTCCAGGTTGGACGCAGTGGAAACGTCCCCGCGGGGACCACGGTGGACACGGACATCACACACCCCAACGAGTTCGACTTCTACCTGTGCAGCCACGCCGGGATCCAGGTGAGCCGGCCGCTGCCGCCCCGCCCCCGCACCGTGCAGTTCTCAGGTTAACGGTTCTGTCCCGCCCCCTTCAGGGAACCAGTCGGCCGTCCCATTACCACGTCCTGTGGGACGACAACGGGTTCTCTGCGGACGAGTTCCAGCTGCTCACCTACCAGCTGTGCCACACCTACGTGCGCTGCACGCGCTCCGTCTCCATCCCCGCTCCCGCCTACTACGCTCACCTGGTGGCGTTCAGAGCTCGCTACCACCTGGTGGACAAGGAGCACGACAGGTGGGGGACCGGTCCAAAAGACCCGGTCGGGTCTTTTCAGCAGATTCTTCCTGGTTCAGTTGTTGCTGCGTTAGAACCTCCGAACAAACGACGGAGACGTTTACATTTTTTGTCTCGTTTCCTGTTCCTGTCGTTCACGAGACGGGGCGGAGCTGAGAGGAGGCTTGGTGGACACAGAGAACCAGTCAGTCCTGGGTCACAGGTACCAACCAGGACCGGGTCAAGGAGGACGCTGCTGACGATAATCAAAGATCTGCTGCCGAGTTCACGTCACATCAAACCTCCCACGGAGGAACAGCAGCATCTGTTAAAACAGTCTCTGTTGACCCCTGACCCGGTCCTGACCCGGTCCCTTCAGGACTCATGGTTCTTGAGACGATGTGTCCTTTCGTCCTGGTTCTCACTGTTTGTTCTGTCCTGTTCTGTCTCAGCGCCGAGGGCAGCCACATCTCGGGTCAGAGCAACGGCAGGGACCCCCAGGCTCTGGCCCGGGCCGTGCAGATCCACGACAACACCCTGAGGACCATGTACTTCGCCTGAAGGTCCACCAGAACCCCCTGAAGACCCTGAAGTTCTCCTGGAGGTCCACCAGAACCCCTGAGGACCTGTAGTGCCTGGAGGTCCGCAGACCCGAGTGGAGGTGGTGTGCAGAGGAACCAGGCAGCCGGTGCTTTAAAACTCTTTAGATTTAATTTTAATGTCAAACAGAATCAGAACCAGTTTGGACTGGGTTCTGATGTTTGCTTCCTCGCGGTTGAAACAGAACTTGAATCTTTTTTTATTGTTTTTTAAAAGTTTTGATTTTATTTATCCGTTCCTCTCTCCTGGCGCACGGAGAGAGGAGGCGTTTGGGTTTTCCTGCAGAACAGAACCGTTTGGTCGGGTTCAGTCTGGAGGTCCAGAGATGGTTCTGTCAGAACGTGAGCAGCTGGTCCAGACACCAGACGGGCTCCACCTAACGACCAGAACCGGAGGTCCGTTTGTTTTCATGCTGGGTTACGAAAGAAACTCGTGCAAAGACGAATCGTCGGTTTCTTTAGAATTATGATGTTTCTGGTTCTGATCTTTGTTTTTCTGCGTCTTCACTTGGACCAAACCAACGTGCCTGGTCCCATCGACCCGCCCGGACCGAACCAGAACCTTTTAGCTCCTTTTTATGGCACTTGGACGGGTTTCTAGTAATAAACCCGTCAGAAAGTTTGTTTGTTGGAAGTTACAGAATCTGTTTTTACTTGAAGTAGATAAAAGTGTTCAGAACCAAAGAGAACGGACCTGCTTGTTTTTAATTAAAGCATTTTAACCCAGAATATGTTTAATAAACATTTTTGAAACATTTCTCTGAAAAAAAAAACTGAGTGAAACTCAAAGTTCTATGGATGAGGATTAGGACCACGGTGCAATCTGTTCCCCTTAATTCTGAGATTAAAGTCAGAATTACATGATGGATTCTGACTTTAATCTCAGCATTAAGGGAGAAACATTTCTGCACCGTGGCCCTAAAGCTCTTTAAAATCCAACATTATGAGAGACCCTGAAGAAAATGATTTAAATCCTGATCGGACGACGGAGACACAAACCGTCCAATCACAGAGCAGAGTCCTGGCAGTGAAGAACCAAAATGGCCGACGAGCCGTTCTGGGAACTTGAGGGTTTCGTTTACTAATATTTTTTATAAATCTGAGAAAATATTTAATAATCAGACTTTAAATGCAGAGTTCAGTTATTTTCTGACTTTAAACATTTTAGTGTTTTTCCCTGAAGTTTTATTTCAGTTCAGAAACGGATCAATCTGTTCTTTGACCGGACAGATCGTCAGCGTCCAACAGTTCGTATAAAAAACTGACGTCATTGTTTCTGAGCCGACAGCAAATACACTTTTAATTTGTGTAACTTTACAAACATCTTCATCTATTTTAGTAACAATACAAAATACAAACCTGACGAGTACCAGACGAGTACCTGGTTTCAAGTACCAGACGAGTACCTGGTTTCAAGTACCAGACGAGTACCTGGTTTCAAGTACCAGACGAGTACCTGGTACTTGCATGTAAATTCAAGTGAATATACAGTCCTGACAGTGAACTATAATAAAGCCTAGTACTTACCCATACGCATTGTGTAGTTATCGGGTATATTACTCTGTACTAGTACTGTGTACTTACATGGTAAGTACTTAAGTACCAGGTTGTATTATTTTTTGCTGCTATAATTTTTCCTGTAAAAGCACAAGGTTTTATTGTTTTATGGGTCTTAAAGTAAAATTTTTAAACAAACTTCTCTAATTTGAGCGTCTTCTCATCGTTCATTAGTCGTGTCAGCTCCTCGCCTGTTCTTATTTCAACATGACTTCTGCTCCTCACTGAATACTTTTAAAGTTGTTTTATTTTATTTGTGTGTGTTGAAGTTAACTGAAGGATACAGGGAGTGCCTTTTTTTTTTTTTTTTGATGATGGTGCTACAACAGAAATTAATCGTACAATAAACAATGACTCTAAAAGAATTAACCGTACAGTAAATCATGACTTTTGAAGTGTATTTTTATTCAGATAATAAATTAGCTTAATGAAATGTGTGCATATATGTATTTTTTATTTATTTAGTATGATATTGTTAAAACACGATCTGATTTCCATTTCCGGTAGGGAATGTAGTTTTAGTTCCACGCCTACAAATCCCAACATCCACGCATGCACCATTTTTAGAACACAAGATGGCGAGCTTGTATTGGTTGAGAGCTGGGTCACATGAATTAAAATAGGGCTTCCTATTCGTCGATGGTGGTGACTCCTCCTCGGAGGTGTGGCCAAGCGGTGGTGACTCCTCCTTGGAGGTGTGGCCAAGCCCTGAAGATCACGTGCAGCTGTAGATCATCTGGGTGGATTTATGATCCCGGGCTGGTCATTTTTGTACCTTACATGTGTAATATAAACTTTCTGAACATGGATGATGATTGTTTCTCCCAGCTGCTTCAGAAATGAGCATAACTAACACTTTATAACTGAAATTAATCGTACAGTAAACAATGACTCAAACAGAAATTAACCGTACGGTAAATCACGTCTTTATAATTTAA
>NC_056516.1:39101258-39102028 GCF_014905685.2 Nematolebias whitei
GTACGGTAAATCTAGTCCCTCAAACAGAAATTAACCGTACGGTAAATTGTCACTCGGAATGTTTTAGATTTTTGTTTATCGCCAAGAAAGAAAAAAAAATCTTTAGAACTGATTTGGATCAGACGGGAAGCGTCACAAACCAAACATTTGGAAATAACTTCTTCTTTTTTTTAATCTGTTTATTTTTACGACGAGCAATAATAAATTAATCTAAATCCATGACTTTCACCAACAAACCTGTTTGTAAATATGTCAGCACATTATTTTTACAAACGTCTTGTTTGCATTTTCAGCTTATTTATGACCTTGTTGTTTTTTTTTTTGTTTGTTTGTTTTTGTTTAGTTGTAATTTTATAAATAAAACGGTTGCTTTTGCTTCCAAACTGAAACTTTCCTTCAAATTTGTGTTTCAATAAAAATCAAAGTAAAATCCATTTGAGTTTATTCCTCATGTTGAGTTGAAGATTGAAAAGAGACTGGGTCAGTTATTTATAATTAAAATAAAAAATCATCAAATTTTATTCTTGTTCAGATTTCTGATCCTAATTTTTAACCCCATTTTATTTTTATCTGTTTTTGTTGTTTCTATTTTGCAAAATCAACTGGATTACCAGATTATTCAGAAAATAAATCAAGGTTCTTCACAGTAGAACCAAATTATTATTATTCAAGGAAGTGAAAGGTAAATTAAAAAAAGTAAATCGAATCGGCTGGATTTGTTTAATTGGACAGGACACGTTGTGTCCTCAGGTTATTGGACAGGACACGTT
>NC_056516.1:39102038-39107504 GCF_014905685.2 Nematolebias whitei
GGTTATTGGACAGGACACGTAGTGTCCTCAGGTTATTGGACAGGACATCAAACAGGGCAGGTGGTGATGATGATGATGAAGATGTGTGTAATCTCACACCACCTGCTCAGGTGCTTGCTGTCCAACAGGAAATGGGTGCAGCTCCATTATCAGCTGGTGTTTGAAGTTGGACCGGATCAGAACGTGTCTCCGTGGCCTTCGGCTAATCTTTGTTTACGTTGAAGTCCAGCAGCTTCGGCTGGAATTACCCAGAACCCATAAAACACTCGGCGTTAATTAAACCCGGTTGTTCGTCACAGGAAGCAGCGATCACCGAGTCCACGAGGTCCTCAGAGGGACGTCCTTTAACTAAAGAAGAACCGTCATGAACCTGAGAGGTTCTGATGATGATGATGAGTTTCAGCTGTCCAACAGGACCGGATCAGAGCGGGTCAGGACTGCAGAAGGGCCAGTCTAGAACCCAGCCCCCCTTCTGCATCAGTTTTGGGAATGACAAAGACCTCCCAAAATCCCTGGTCCATGCGGTTCTGTTGGCTCTGTGGGTCCATGCGGTTCTGTTGGCTCTGTGGGTCCATGCGGTTCTGTCTGAGGGATTGGTCCGGCTCTGACTGGACCCCTGAAATTCATCCAGAGTCCTTGGACGGTTCCATGATGTTCTGCTCTGTGGAAGAACCTGGAAGTCCAATCGATCTTTGGTTTCTAGTCCAGAACTGTGATTTTAAGGCGGGTCAGAACCTGAAACGTTTTTCTCAGAATGAAGACCCTGGTTCTGGTTCTGGATCAAAACACTGAACCTGTCCCCGAGTTTCACCTCCTTTAAGGTTTTTATTTTTAAACGTTTCAAACAAACGACCAAAACATTTTACAAACAAACAAACAACAATAATCTACAAACAACAATTTAATCATTTTGTTTACAGCGGAACAAACGAGTCGTTTTAATTTGTTACGTTTAAAAACAACAAAGTGGTTCAGAACAAACAATAAAATAAATTCAGTAAAATCACAAAAAAACATTAAAGATCTGAAGGAACCAAATTAATGAAGAGCCCAGAGTCCGGGGGGGGGGGGGTGTCCAGAGTCGGGGGGTCCCTCGGCACCACCCGGCTGGAGGACCTATGAGGTCTTAGAAGGTTCTAAAGGTGAAGAAGTTCAGTTTCACAGTGGAACCGTGTGAACCTGCTCAGACTGGACCGGTGTGGTCCCGTCCTCTGCTAGAACTCAGCAGAGTTCTGGACGGACTGCAGGTGATGGAGAACCAGAGGCCGGCGTATACGGAGATGTCCAACCATCCATCTAGAGGTGATGGAGGCGTTAGGAGGAAGGAGAGGTTCTGATCATTTGACGTGACTGATAAAAACTGGTTTGGACAGCTGAGGACAGCTGAGGACACGTGTCTTAATCTAAAGAACATCTAAGAACACTGAGGTTCCTGAGAGGAGCAGGACGGCGGAGGACCTCCATGAGAGATCTGAAGATCTTTGGGTTCTGCTTTTCTTTACTCTTTACACAACGCTCCGTTCGGTCCGGTCCTTTAATCTCTGAGCGTCTTTTCAGAACCTCGTCCTCTTCAGGACGTCTCTGAAGTTCATGTGGATGAAGGTGTGAGGTTTGCTGACAAAAGCAGAATCAATGAACACTCGAAGCTCATATCTGGACCTGATCAGAACCTTCAGGGAGCACCGTCTGCTTCCTGGCTCTCACAGCTGGGGGGAGTTGGTGTTGCGGACGGTGAGAAGCCCCCCCACACCTCAGGATGTACATCTTGGCCACGATCCTCCTGAAGCAGCGGTTCAGCATGCTCCGCACCGCCGCCGACGACAGGTAGAAGATGAACGGGTCCAGGCAGGCGTTGAGGGTGCTGGACAGCAGCGCCAGGTTCCTCCAGCCCTGGTCCTCCATGTTGATGAAGCCCACCACGTGGGAGGCGTTGTACGGCCCGAAGCAGACCGTGAACACGATCAGCGTCCCGAGCGCCAGGCCGATGCAGCGCAACCTCCGCCGCCGGCTGATGTTGGGAAGGCGGGAGAGGATGAGGATGAAGTTGACGTAGCAGAAGCAGCTGATGATGAAGGGGACGCAGAAGAGCACGAGGAAGAGCTCCAGGCGAATCGGCAGCAGTATTTTGAGCTCCTCATCGGAGAACTTCAGGTAGCAACGGAGCGGCGGGGCGGGGCTGCTGCCGTTGCTGCCGTAGGTGTGGGAACCTTCGGTCCACTGGTAGTACGGCAGGATGTAGACGAAGGACAGGTTGGAGGAGGTCACCAGCCAGAAGGCCACGCAGGCCCAGACAGCGTAGCGAGGCCGGCGGCACAAAGAGTACCTGAGGGGGAAGGCCACGCCCAGGTAGCGCTCCACACTGACGGCGGTCAGCAGCAGGGTGCTGTTGTAGATGGTGACGTAGAACAGGAAGCTGGTCAGCGGGCACAGCGAGTACGGCAGCAGCCAGTTCATGTTGTCGTACGCCTCCTTCATCTTGAACGGCAGGAAGGCCAAGAAGATCAGGTCGGAGACCGTGAGGTTGAGCAGGAGCACGTCGATCGGCGCCGCCTTGCGCCGCACCTTCTGGCAGAACGTGATGAAGGACAGGATGTTGGCGGGGACCCCCATCAGGAAGGTCAGGATGTAGACGGCGAGCAGCAGGCGGCTGTAAAACATGGCTGCCACTCAGACGGGACGCTGTCAGAGATGCTGCATGAGACCAAAACCAACACAAAGGTCCTTAAGTTCAGAGCTCGAGTTTCTACAGGTTCAACTGCAACGCTACAACTCTGCCGTTCATAAAACCATCAGGACTCCACAGCAGACGCCACACGGACGCAGAAAACACGTTTCACGATTTAGTTGATTGAGGACAAGATTAAAAGTTCATCCCGATTTTCATTGATTTTATTCTCCGATTGTTTCTCCATCATTCTCACCATCGACGTCCATTTTTCTTCTTGTTCTTTTCCAACGACTCATGAATCAAAACATTCGGCTCATTCAGGACATTCCTGCTGGGACTTCTGGCTTTTGTGTAATTTTTACTTTTTGAAACATTTAGCTTTGTCTGCCATGTTTTTCTCAGAGCCCGATATATTGGTAGGGACGATATTTTAGGACGATATTTTATGACAATATTTTAGGACGATATTTTAGGACAATATTTTAGGACAATATTTTAGGACGATATTTTAGGACAATATTTTAGGACGATATTTTATGACAATATTTTAGGACGATATTTTAGGACAATATTTTAGGACGATATTTTAGAATGATATTTTATGACAATATTTTAGAACGATATTTTAGAATGATATTTTAGGACGATCTTTTAGGACGATCTTTTAGGACGATATGGGCGTTTGGGGACTTATCGTATCAGTGATAACGATCCCATTATGTGCCAATATAAACACTGGGAACAAGCCGTGTCCTTACGTGCACAAGCCGTGATTGTACAATGTATCCAGCAGAGGGCGCATGTGGACAACTTTCAACTACTGTTGCCTCATAGCATGCTAACATTTAGCTAGCCTAGCATAGGCTGTAAAACTTTAGAACAATAAATCAACCGTAGAGGTAAAATATATATCAGTGTTTGTAACGTTTGTCTGAAACTTCTTGTGAATAAAACTAAACTCGGCTGCGATCAACACCAGTCCGACCTTCACCGTACGTGACGGTTTAACAAGGAACAGGAAGAACGTTTCTTTGTTTCATTTATATTTTCACACACTTGATCACTTTATGGAGGAGAGAAAATGTGAACGCACCTTAGGGAAACCGTTCCAAGACTTCAAGAGGTAAACTGGTTTAAAAGTAGCTGTTTATTATTATTATTATTGTTATTATTATTTACAAAGCTCAGAACATCTATCGGTTATTGTATTAACCTTCACCTCCCAGTATAACCTTCACCTCCCAGTATAACCTTCACCTCCCAGTATAACCTTTTAACCTAACCTAGTTTTCCTCCTTGAAGATGAAAGGAGCTCTCCGCCTCTTTCAAACCCTTTAGCTGTTTAAAATGTTTACTGACCATTTTAGCTGTTGTTCTGCTTCAGCTCATTTCAGCTTTTTCTGCTTTCCAAGTTACGTTTGAGTTTTTTCTTTTACATTTTCTGCTTTTTTTTGTGCTTCTTCATTTCTCTACCCTTTCTGCTTCTTTCTGCAAATTGAAGCTTTTCAGGTATTTTTTGTTGCTAATTGCAACTTGATTTGCTCATTTCTGCTACATTTAGCTTTTACTTCACGTTTCAGCTGTTTTCTGCTACATTTAGCTTTTACTTCACGTTTCAGCTGTTTTCTGCTACATTTAGCTTTTACTTCAAGTTTCAGCTGTTTTCTGCTACATTAGCTTTAGTTTTCCTGCTTTTAGCAAATATCAGCTGTTGAAGTTCAGCTGTCGGTAACATGTTTCAGCTGATTTCAGCTCCTTCAGCAAGCGTTCATCCTGCTCTCCTCACCTGGACGTATCAACAACACAAACATTCGGCTCAGTGCTCGTTCATCATGAATCCTGTTTTTGTCTCACGATGAAACCGTTTTTAAATCATTTGCTTCTTCACAGTTTGAATCTTTGGAAAGAGCTGCAGATTTGTTCAGGTTTATTCTATAACAAGTTAAAAAGCAGATTAATTAATAAAAGAATGGTCTCGGTGAGACGGGGTCACCTGTCAGGGACGGACCTCCAGGGTCTCCATGGTGGCTCCGCTCGGCTCCTGGACCCGGACTGTTGGACCAGAACTCATCCACAGACTTATTACTCTCCCACCGCGGAAATTTAATCAACTCCAGGACGTAATTTGTTCTCTAAACACCGTCTCCCAGCAACCCTCAGGGGACGGGTGTGACGCAGGACGTCCTCGCACCGGAGGAGGACTCACCGTCCAGCTGTGAGGGACAGGACAGTGTCTCTGTCCCCCGACTGAGGGGTCCTGCTCTGGTCTATAGTTTGGTTGATGCTTTGTGAGTTTGTGTTTTACAGGGTCTGGATGTTTGGACTCACTGAGTTTATATTTTATTACTATACATTATTAAAAATTATGTTTTATTGATTATTATATTATACGTTATAAATTGTTTTATTTATATATTATTACATTATTTGTTATAAATTATGTTATACCATATATTCATTCAAACTTTATTTCTACAGGTGAGTCTCACTGAGCCTCAGGGACTCATTTACAAGAGACACCTGGTTTAACAAACAGTGACGACAACAGAGGACAACAAAGACAACAGTGGATAACAAAGACAACAGAGGACAACAAAGGACAACAAAGACAACCGAGGACAACAAAGACAACTGAGGACAACAAAGACAACAGAGGACAACAAAGACAACAGTGGACAACAAAGACAACAGAGGACAACAGAGACAACAGAGGACAACAGAGAACAACAAAGACAACAGAGGACAACAAACACAACAGAGGACAACAAAGACAACAGAGGACAACAAAGACAACAGAG
>NC_056516.1:39107514-39108451 GCF_014905685.2 Nematolebias whitei
ACAAAGACAACAGAGGACAACAAAGACAACAGAGGACAACAAAGACAGTTACATAATTTATTATATTGTATTTTTCTCTTTCGGCTGCTCCGTCTTCAGGGTCTCCACAGAGAACTAACTCTCATGAAGACTTTCTTTTTACTCCAGATGTTCTTCGTGACTCAACCACAGTCCTGTGTGGAGCAGGGAGCCCCCAGGGGAGCAGATGGGGGTTAAGGACCTATCATTATATTTTATTACATTGTATATTATATGTTATATTATTTATTATAGTATATATTATTATGTATTATATGTTGTTATATTAATTTTCTTCAGTCTGTGGTCTGGTCACCATGGTAACAGGTCCAGGAGGAAAACTCCTCCCACAGAGACTCTGCAGCTCCTCCTGGAGGACCCCGAGGTCCTCCCAGACCAGGGATGTGATGTAGTCCCTCTGGAGAGTTCTGGTTCTGTCCCAGAGGGAGGCGTCCAGAGGAGCAGCAGCTCTACTCCTCGCTCCCCCCAGATGACAGAGCTCCTCCTCTCTGAGGCTGAGGAAGACGCTCACTTCAGATCCAGGATCCGGTTCTTTCAGTCCTGATTCAGATCTCCTGACCACAGGTGAGGTTAGATGGACATCTGGAGCTTTTCACTTCATCTCCTTCACCACAACAGACGGGAACAACATCCTCATTACTGAAGACACTGGTCCACCTCCTACCATCACTCAGGACTCCCAGAGACCTGGACACCTCGCCCGGACCCAGAGGGACCAGTCCACGTTTTACTGACCCATCTCACGGTTCCAGCCTCACTCACCTGCTGCTCATCTAGACCTGGCTTTGACCCGGATTCCTGCTCATCTAGACCTGGTTCTGCTCATCTAGACCTGGCTCTGACCCAGATTCCTGCTCATCTAGACCTGGTTCTGCTCATCTAGACCTGGCTCTGACCC
>NC_056516.1:39108461-39111708 GCF_014905685.2 Nematolebias whitei
CTGCTCATCTAGACCTGGTTCTGCTCATCTAGACCTGGCTCTGACCCAGATTCCTGCTCATCTAGACCTGGCTCTGACCCAGATTCCTGTTTCTAAAATCCTGTTGGACCTTCTTTGACTTACTTTGGGTCCAGTTGGTTCTGTAGCCAGAACACTCGCAGAGACCACGTGGTTCCTGGACCAGACCAAAGTCCTCTCCATGGCTGAGATCCTGTTCATGAAGACCAGGGTCAGAGACCAGGATTTGCCCTGTTGGAGTCCACCTGGACCGTGGACCCTCCTCTAAACCCAGATGAACTCAAATGAAGCGGACTAGTTCCTGTTTGTTTGTTTGTTTGAGTTTAAATTAAATCTCCATGATCTGAAACGATCACAAACTTCAAACAGATTTATGGAGAATATTTTTGTCAACAAACTAAAACTGAATATTTCTCCTGAACTTTGAAATTTAAATTTGATCTTGTGTTAGTAAAATATTTCCATAAAATCTTCACTTTGACTTGAAGAAGCAGATTATTGGAGGAAAGAACTAAAACATAATTTAATCTGATCAGATCAATCACAAATTAACAAGTAAAAACTAAATTTAATCTTTATAATTCAAGACGTGTCCAAAATTAAAGTCAAACGTTTTAAAGTTTCTAAAATAAAATTAACGTGAAGTTTAATCTCTGCACTCGAGTCACAATGTAAACACAAAGTAAATAATTTTATTTATATTTTAACAAACAACAACAAGAGGAACCTGAGCAGGTTTTACAGCAACAAGTTATAAAACGTCAAATCAAATCGAGCAGAGTTGATTTATGTTGAAGAATTCTTTTTGGTTTGATGAAACTTCAAAGAGAAGCTGAAAACTTCAAAGAGAAGCTGAAAACTTCAAAGAGAAGCTGAAAACTTCAAAGAGAAGCTGAAAACTTCAAAGTGTTTTTGGATCTTTCGAGTCGTAGAAGAATTAAATTAAATTCACCTGAAACTGAAACCAGGTGGAGCCGTTTGTCTCTAAACCCGATCCGACCCGGCGGTTCTAGAACTTTAGTTCGGGTCCACCGGACCTTTAGCTGCTGTCAGACGTGGTTTTATTATCGTCTGACACGAGACGCTTCAGGTTCTGGTCCAAATCTCGGTTCTGAAGGTGACATCGATCTGAGCCGGTCCGTCTGTTGGTTCTGCCCGCCTCAGCTCGGACTCGGTTTCGTCACTGTCCCGCCGGCCTGGCTCCGCCCAGACAGCGTAGGCAGCACCTTGATGTTGGTGAACGCGCTGGAGGGTTTCCCTCGGTGGCTCCGCCCATCGCTCCGCCGGCCGCAGAGCCTCCCCAGGACGCCCCGGGACCCGGCCGGGGACAGCAGCAGCAGGACCACGGGCTCCAGGAAGACGTTGCAGGAGCTCGTCAGCATGGCCGTGCTCCTCCACTCCACGTTGGCGCGCTGCACGAAGCCCACGACGTGCGAGGCGTTGTAGGGCGCGTAGCAGGCGACGAACACGGCCAGCGTGGACAACGCCACGGCCAGGACACGCTTCTTGGCGGCGGGGGGCAGGTTGGAGCGCCACACCAGCGTGGCGCAGCGCAGCGTGCAGAACAACGTCACCGCCAGAGGCAGCATGAACAGAACCACGGCCATCTCCAGGCGCAGCGGCAGCAGCACCTCCAGCTGCGACTCGTTGAAGTGGCCGTAACACGCCGACACGTCGTCCTGAACGCCCACGAAGTAAGCCCCGCCCTCGGCCATCAGGCTGACGCCGAGGTGCAGGATGACCAGCACCCACAGGGCGGCGCACACGAGGCAGGACAGCCGCGCGTGGCGGTAGCGCTTGTAGACGATGGGGAAGGCGATGCTGAGGTAGCGCCCCACGGTGACGGCGGTGATGAAGAGGCAGCTGCCGTACAGCGAGGCGTACAGGAAGAAACTGAAGACGGGGCACACGGCCGCCGGCAGGGTCCAGTCCTTCAGCAGCGTCTCCAGGGCCTTGACGGGCAGCCAGGCCACCAGGACCAGGTTGGCCAGGCACAGGTTCAGGGCGTACACCACGTTGGGCGTGGCGCCGTGCTTTCGAGCCTTGCGGACGTAGACGAAGAGGACGAGCAGGTTGGAGGGAAGCCCCAGCAGGAAGGTGAAGGTGTAGACGGAGAGAGACACGTAGTCCTTCACCGTCAGCTCCATGGTTTCAAACCGACGACCTCCTCATGACGAGCCCAACAGGAAGTCTGAACCCTGCTCCGAGGCTGAGGAGGCAAACAGGAAGGGAGAAGGAGGCGTCGGCCTCGGCGTGGGCGCGCTGGGGGCGAGGCGCACACGCCATCACGACAGATAAGGAGACGCAGCCGCTCAGGTGGAAGCTGGCCGCGAGCCGGGCCTAATGGACCTCTGAGCGCCGCAGACGGGCCGATCTGGGCCTTAAAGTGAAATGACGCAGAATGATGGAGCGGACAGGAAGTCTGAGTGAAGCGAGCGCTCGTGACGGCTTTATGGTGCAGAAGGAGAGTTCTGGTGCGGCCCGGTCGGGCCGGCCCAACCAGAAGAAGTTTTCTGGTTCCTCGTGAAAAGGACCAAAACAAACCGTCTGATTTATTCTCTGTCAGCTTCTGCAGCTGTTAGCAAAATATCTGCTCAACCACTGGACAGATGTTTGTGGAACTTCCAGGAAATCAACATCAACAATGTCGCTCAGTTCAAGATGGCTGCCAAGGCAGAAGGAGTTCAGCCACGCTGCGCTCGGAGCTGGTGGTGGCTGAGAGTGATACCTGACAGCTGCTCTGAGTGTGAGAACGTTTCTCTGCAGCAGAACCAGAACCGGTTTCCTGTCCTTGAGGCCGTCGACACAAACAGGCCGAGGTTTACGAGTTCTGCAGCCGCAGTCAAAGTTCACGTGTTTATGATGTTTGGATCAGCGCCGGGTGATCAAACAGACATTAACGCAGATAAGAGCCACGGCCGAACAGCTGCTGCTGATCCAGGGTCAGTTTGACTCCAACACAAAAACAGTTTCTCTCAATCAAACGTTAAGTGAAGAAACTGAACGCAGAAAGTGCCGAGTCATGCTCTGGTTCAGGTTCTCTTCCCGATGATTCGGACTCTCCGGTAAATCTTTGGAGCTGCTCTCGAACCCACGACACAGAATCATAAAGTGTCTTCACCCACTTCCTGTGCTGGACACGAGCTGGTGTCCGTCTCCAGCAGTCACTGTGAGACACGAGGGACACATGGACAGGTCTCAGACCATCACAGAGACACATGGACAGGTC
>NC_056516.1:39111718-39120816 GCF_014905685.2 Nematolebias whitei
CTCACAGAGACACATGGACAGGTCTCAGTCCCTCACAGAGACACATGCACAGGTCTCAGACCATCACAGAGACATCTGGACAGGTCTCAGTCCCACACAGAGACACATGGACAGGTCTCAGACCATCACAGAGACACACAGAGACAAACAAACACACCTAGGGACAGTTTAGTTGTCCAACAGCCTAACATGCATGTTCTTGGTCTGTGGGAGGAAACTGGAGGGACCAAACATGTAACCTCCACCCAGAAAGGCTGGGAGTTGATCCTGTGACCTTCTCACTCAGCGGTGACAGCTCTAACCGCAGCTCCACCGTGCTGCCTGTTATTTTTAAGTTTGATTGATTCTTTACTCTCCGCTCAGATTAACGACACGTTCAAACTTTATTTTCCAGCTTCAAAGTAAAGAAATCAGTTCATGAACGCAGCACGAAGTTCGGACTCTTCCTCTCAGCACGTAGCTGCAGAGGCTGCTCTTACATTGATGCACCGTGAGGTTCTGGTGCTGCAACAAACGGTCTGAAGTGACTGGAACGTCTTCAGTGATTTAATCCGACCAGTTTTCGATGTGAGGAGACATTTCATGACGTTCAGGTTGTCATGTCTCCTGCCTCACCTTCTAATGACCACAGCTGAAGGTCAGAGGGACCAGGCTTTCAGCTCAGCTCTTTCACTACAACAGACTGGAGTGACACCCTCATTACTGCATCCATCGATCACTCAGGATCAAGACTGCCCAGAGGGAAATTTCAGACAAAAGTCTCCTGAATCCCAGAACCTGGACCTGGAGTTTGAACCTGAACCAGCAGGAGACGTTTCAGAGCTAAAACAAACCGTTCCTCCAGCAGATGGTCTCAGTCTGAGAGAAGTGACAGAACCAGAACCAGACCTGAGAGATACATCCCCAATCATCGAACAGCTTCAAAGATCAAAGGAAAAACTCCAGAAGACCTTCAGAAAGTCTGGAGACCTGCTGACCTGGACCAGTTTAGCAGATGACAGGAGAGTCTGGATGGAGGGAACTGTGGAGACGTTAGAAGAATAAAGACATGAAGGAAAGAAGGAGCTGTTTGAAGGTTGGACTCCCCGAGTCCCTCAGGAGAACAACGAGCAGCTGGAAACCCAGTCTGACACCAGAAAACAACTAAAGGAAACCCGGTGGTCCAATCCCGTCCTCAGGGTCCCACGTGTCCTCACTGCGCCAGCAGCTGCAGGTTGCTCCTCCCACTGGAGTTCGTGAGTAGAACCAGCGGCGCCGCGGCGCTCTCGGTGGTTCCGGAGGTCGGCGCGAGGCGGGTCCGGGTGTTCAGGCTGCGCTGCTCCAGAGACAGAGCCTCCAGTTTTCTGGAGAGGTCCTGCAGCATGCGGCCATGATGGAGCCTCATCTTCTGCAGGGAGAGTCTGAGTGGATCGATCAATCAGTCAATCAATCAATCATTAATCAATCAATTATTAATCAATAAATCAATCACAACTTTAATAACTTTTATACATTTCTTGTGGATTTTGTCTGATCCACAGGCTCCAGTATTTCCATGCAGTCATCTGAACCTGTTGGTGATGCTGAGGGTTACTTCCTGTTTACTTCCTGTTTACTTCCTGTTTGTAATCATGATTGGCTGCAGCTCACAGTTTCTCTTTTTAGGATTTGTTTGATGTCAATCACTGGACTGTCCAACACTCATCTGTCCCTCAGATGAAAAGAAACTTGTTCTGGTGTCCAGGAACCACCGAGACTGAACTGGGCCACTGGACAAGAACTGGAACCTGCTGGAGCACCAGAGTCCCTGTCCACTAGAGTCCCTGTCCACCAGTCTCTGTCCAGCAGAGACCAGAGTCTCTGTCCACCATTGTCCCTCCCCACCCGAGTCCCTGTCCAGCAGGGACCAGTGTCTGTCTACCAGTGTCCTTGTCTACTAGAGTCCCAGCCCACTGGAGGCCTTGTCCAACAGTGTCTCTGTCCAACACTGTCCTTGTCCACTACAGTCCCTATCCACCAGAGATCAAAGTCTTGTTCTATCAGAGTCCGTGTCCACAGTGAAGACAGTTCTCCACCATCATGGACTGAAATGACCAAGAACGAAGCTCCAAAACCTCCAGGCTGGACTGAAACCTGCAGCTGTCCACATGGACAAGACAAATGTCCACCTGACAACACTGAGCCAACTGTCAGGTGGTGGGAGCATCATGTGTGACACAAAGTGACGAGGACTACCTCCAGAGTCTTCTCCTCAAACCATAAGACCTTGGAAACTTGGACACAGTTGGGTCCAACAGGACCAAGATCCCAAACATCAGAACTGGTCTGAATAAATCCGTCCCACATTTAGTTTCAGGAACGGTTTTCCCAAAACGCCCACATCCAACTGACTGAAAAGCTGAAAACCAGGAAACCAACTGGACTCTACAGGTTCTGCCAAGAAGAATAAAACTGGTCCAGTATCAGCCAGAACCTTGTTGATGGACCTAGGTAGGTCATGAGGGGACCTGGGTCCAGGTGAGACCCACTAATCAACCAGTGATGAGTTTGGTGCACATTTTCTTGACCAAAGCCCAGACCACTGCCGCTCAAACCGTGTCCTGCTGCAGACCAGAAGAAGACGGACTCACCGGGCCTCGGACAGTTTCTGCCTCAGAGTCTGGATCGAGGACTCCAGCTGCTGGACTTCAGCCACGAGGCCGCGCTGCACCTGAAACCAAACCAGAACAACGTTCAGCGTTCCTGCCGTGGCTCTGACGGCCGCTGGAACCGTGAGCTCCACAGAGACCTCGTCCCGGCACAGGTCCACGCCGGGCCTGCGGGTCCTGGTCTCCAGCCGGGTGTGAGCCAGCTTCAGGGAGGCCGCCTTGGCCTGCAGGTCTGAGTCCAGCCCCCGGATGTCGCCCTCCATCTCGGACATCTCATCTTCAGTCTGCAGGAACACACAGGAGTCAGTGGAGGAGTTCAAAACAGACCTCGGAGGTTCTGGTTCTGATCCGCACCGTTTGGACCTGCCACTGCAGCTGGTCTCGGGCCTGCTCCTCGCCGTGGATCCGTTTCCGGAGAGCGAAGTCTGTGGCTCGGCGTTGGGCCTCCAGCTCGTTCTGGATCTACAAGAAAGCAAATCTGTGACATTCAGTGTGAACGCGTTGCTGAACGACGTCAGCTGAACGCTGCTGAAAAACAGCCGAAACGTGTAGAAAAGGCTGAATGCAGCAGAAACAGGCAGAGAGGCTGAACAGATTACAAACAAACCTGAAACGAGCTGAAAAAACTGAAAAAAGCTGAAAGGAACATAAAAGTTGAAATTATTAGAAATAATCACAAAAGGCAAAGAATGGGGGGGGGGGGGTCAAAAGAAAAGCTAAAATTTTCTGAAAAACACAGAAAAGTAGCTGAAATAACAAGAAATGAAAAGAAGAAAGAAGCTGAAAGCAGCTGAAGCAGAACAACAGCTAAAGGTTTGAAGGATCTTTTGGCCGACAGCGCTGAATATTTCAACAAGTAAAATACACAAAGCACACGTCAGAGCAGGAACGTCCTGAAGGAGCCGAACGTTTTGATCGAAACAGATTCTTCAGATGATTAAACACGTTCAGCTGAGGACGGTTCTTTCTCTCGGTTCTGATGAAACGAGCTCCTGATCCGACCCGGTTCTAAGGTTCTGGAGTCAAACCGTACGGTTCATCCTGTAACTTTTGACAGATTTTACAACTTCAGACATTTAAGCTCTTTTTAGACTTCGGCTCGGTCACATGAATCAGCTGCTGAGGCCAAGGTTCAGTTTGGACCTGCAGCTGTTTGTCGGCTGGTTCTGTGACGGGCCGGTTCTGACAGCAGACCTGGGTCCACGTCTCGCCCACCTGAGCTCTGCTGAGACTCGTGTCCTCTCGGAGCTGCTGGGACGCCTGCATGGCCTCGTGGGCTCGGGTCACGTTGACCTGGCTGAACTGGGCCCACTCCTGGGGGGTGGAGGACCTGCCTCGACCACAGCAACACGTTAACGGGTCAGTGACTCGGGTCCAAACAGAACTTCTGAACGGTAGAAGATGCTTACCCTGAGGGGATCCGGGTTGGGTTGGGCTTCAGCGAGATGTGGGGAGACTTGGTGGTGAGCGACAGGCAGGACATGTCGATGTCCACAGCCTCCATCTTGTTCTGGAGGTCAGAGGTCAGCTGGTGCCGGACCTCCTGCAGAACGCTTGGTGAGCAGAACCGGGACACACGGTCAGACGCCTGATCGGGTCGACGGGACGTCAGAACCACGGCGGGTCACTCACCACAGCTGCTCAAAAGCCTCATCGATGTGCTGCTGCAGGCGTTGCTGCACCCCCACAATAAGCTCCGCCTCCTTCTTCAGCTGCTCGTCCACCGGGTCCAGAACCAGCTCGTACCCGCGCCGGCCCTCCCTCAGCGCCAGGCACTCGGTGCTGACCTCCAGAGGGACGGCGGTGGCGGCCAGAGCCAGCTCGGTCTGCTCTTTGGACTGAGCCGCACAGACAGAACAGACAGGTCAGAGACAACACACGGTTCTGGAGCACGGACCGGCACACAGGTCCATCAAATCACCCGGGTCAGAACCTCCAGCTCCTCGTCCACTTTCTGCGCGCAGGCGTCCAGCACGTCCCTCCACCGAGACACGTCCCACACCCGGTCGCTGAGCCTGCGGGACGTTTCGCTCTCATCCCACGCCGTCTGCACCGAAAACAAACAAAGTTCACAACAACAACAAACACAAAGTTCACAACAACAAACACAAAGTTCACAACAACAAACACAAAGTTCACAACAAACAACAAACAAACACAAAGTTCACAACAAACACAAAGTTCACAACAACAAACACAAAGTTCACAACAACAAACACAAAGTTCACAACAACAACAAACAAACACAAAGTTCACAACAACAACAAACAAACAAAGTTAACCAAAACAACAAACAAATAAACAAAGTTCACAACAACAACAAACAAAAACATTTCAACACAAAGTGTTCACAACAATAACTAAAGGTACATCACTTTAATTTTTAAATTCAGACCTTTAGTCTTTCAAACTGTCCTCTTTTACATTGTAATAATAAAGTAAACAGTAAAAACTGTTTTTATTTACAGATAAACAAACCAGATCAGGTTTATCTGTTCGTCCAGGAATCAGAAGCTAAAGTTTTATTTGCTAACGGAGACGAGCAGCCGTCGTCCTGACTGAACAGGAAGTCACCTGAAGTCACCTGACAGAAACAGGAAGTCACCTAATATGAACAGGAAGTCATATGACATGAAGAGGAAGTCACCTGACAGTTGGTCTCGTTGCGGAGCGACCTTCCTTCCTGTCGGGTCACCGTGGAGACGTGCCGCTCGTGTTGAGCGGTGGTGGACAGCTGGTGGTTGTTGCTGCTCCACTCGGAGACGCTGTGGCGAAGGCCCGGCTTCAAGGGGAGGGCCGACATCCTGCTGCAGCACAACAAGTGGACTTATGGGTAATCAGAACCTGTCAGGTAGTTTAATAGCCACGTCACATGGTTGGTTGTTTTGCTTTGGTCTTGTTTAGCATAGTTAGCATGTTTGTTAAAAATATGAACCCTTCAGGAACAGAAGACTTACTTCCTGTAAGCTGGATCTTGTGAAGATAGATTTGTTAATTTAAATAATGAAAATAAAATGCTGCATTTGCTTTTTTGAGTTGTAGGTTCCGTCTAGTTCTAAAAATACAAACAATGACTTACAAGGCAAAAACAACAACAAAAAGGTTTGGCTATCTTAATTTACATGTTTCACGTTTCACATTTCCTTGAAAATGCAGGTATTGATCCGATTATTAGAAAATCGTTTTCTTTTCATGAAGGACATGGAGATCATCCAAGGACCACTGTTGGCCCTCGGGCCGTATATTGCTCACACACACCACAGATATAGACTGTACACATACTGCATTTATAACATTATTATTGTCAACAAGGAAATGAGGCTGTTGTGAAAATTATAGAAAAAGTCAAATATATTCAGATTTCTGGTTAAATATTTAAAATATTCTAAACTTCAACCGGCTCGTTTGATCTTTAGCCGTAAAGTTTCTGTTTGAAGTTTCTCGGTTTTATTGTTCGTATCCGTCATGAATCATCTAAAATCTCTTTAATTCTCCTTTTATGATATATATTTTTTAACTCACCGGAATTCCAGAAAGTTCCGTTCGGCGCGCGAGCTGTTGCTGCGGCTCCCGGTTTCTATGGCGACGGCTGAGAGGGGGCCGTCTCTATGGCAACGAGCCGACACACGCACACGTGCTAGCTGACGCTAACAAAGCCGTTAGTAAATAATTAAAAACAAGAAGCAGGTCCATGTAAACACACGAACGTTAAAACTACACGGGCGGACAAACTCTGGGCCTCTGATTCGAACCGGAACCGGTTCCAGAACTTCACAAACGATCGCAGACACTAGTTAGCAGCTAGTTAGCAGCTAGTTAGTGGTTGCTAGCTTACGGCGAGTGATAAACCCAGTCCTGTTTGGACCTGCAGCCCAGACTTCACACAGAACCAGCAGTCTGAACAGGAAGTTGAGCTCCTGTTTTCACCTCTAACGGTTTTTAACAGGATGTGACGTCATGCGGTCCTCTTCCACAGGGCTGAAGGTTCCCCTCCATCAAACTCCCTTTGACCTCCAGTCTGAGCTCCCAGGTGAAGTCTGCAGCGAGCAGCACATGGAGGTCTTTACAGCTCTGAAGATTTCACACAGCTGTTTTACTCTGTCTGTCTTATTAAGAGTGCTGGAGCAACAAACAGGTGTGTGGTTACCATGGTGACAGCAGCTTTGATTGTTTATTCTTGTTTATTCAACAAAACATCTGCATTTATATTACAACGTCACAGTTCCTGAGAACACTCGTTGTTTCTGTTTACCGGTAGTTTTCTGTTTATTGCTGCCTGAGTCATATTTGTAATTTTTCCCCTGGTCAGCATTTCCTCCAACTCCACACCTGTTGTTCATCACCACGTTGAGGATGACTCTCAGCTACTACCACCCCAAATTCAACTCAATGTGTGGAAGGTTGGAGCCATTTCTCAATCAAGACGTTCATTTACTCTGCTCATGATGAATAGAAGAACTAAATAAACCCTGTTCTAAAAACTGTCGTACTTATCAAGTGTTTCAAGAAAAGGTTTATGTTGGTTCCTAAAGTCTCTAAGCTCACCACTTGGTGACGAACTTCCAGCTTTTGGTTGGTGCGATGCAGAAAATTCGCTCTACAAGATCACGTGGTTTAAAAATCCCTCAAAACAAAATGAACACAATGAAGCCGTTTAAACAAATATTGAACTTCTTTATTCAAACATGAAACGTGTCAGTAAATAAAAGATCAGCTGATCAGTTCGGAGGCTCAAAATGAAAACAGATGATTAGAGTTCATTCAAGAGATAAAAGCACAAGGTAATCCCACAGAAGCTGCATCAATCTAGTTTTGTACAGGAGTTGTTGCTCACCTTCAGCTCGTTTTAAAACCCGTTCAGGACCAGAGTCCAACACGCAGAACCTTCAAGTGATGGAGATCTCACTGGATTCCTTTTTGATGGCACCAACATCGACACCGGATCCCTCTCGGTTCTTTTCATGATTTGATCTGCCGAGTGAAGCCAGCCTCTCGCTGCGCTGCCACAAACTGAATTTACCAAAGATCCATCGTCTCAAAAAGACGACGTCATTCGTAACTAGAGAGCGGGCCGGGATGTGGAAGCTGAAGCCGCGAGGACGGAACCAGTTTCTGGTTCCTCCACGTGAACCAACGGGACGTGGTCCTGACTGACGGCTTCAGATTATTGGGTCGGGTTTGTTGTTGCTGACCTCACTGCACTCGTTCAAATGTGAAGTATTTAAAAGACGTTTAGTTTTAGTTGAGGCTCAACGACGTGTCGTGTTCCACCTGTCCAGGTACGAGTCGGGAACCACGTGCACGCTGCACTGCACACACTGCTTGTGATGTTGTAAAGCGGTCCCAGCATGCGGCCGCACGGCTCGCTGCTCACAGACAACTCGTGTTTGTCGCAGCGAGGGCCTCGCTCAGAATTCAGGTTCATCCAACAGCCGAAGGAAACTGGTGAAGTTTCTGATCCAACCACAGGAACTGGTTCTATACGCTGGTGACCACCTGTTGGTGTCCACGTCTCCGCTGCTCCATGGAAACAAACATTTACTGGGTCAGAACCAGAGGTTAGAGCTGTGGTCCTGCTCCACCGGACCGGTTTAAACCTGGTGCTGAAAGAAGTCAGCCCCCACCCCGCCCCCCTCACACTCACCTGAGCCAGGTAACACCCTGACTACTGCTCAGGCTTCAAGCCAAGAATAAAAACCTTCATATCCGGCTCAGTTTCTGAAAAGTTTCTGAGTTTACTCGCAGCAGAATGAAGGTTTCTGAAGTCTCAGGTGGTCTGCGTGGTCCTCCAATAAATCCAGACCGAGTGGGGCCATGGTTCAGGTCCATCTCAGGAGGTCTGCGTGGTCCTCCAATAAATCCAGACCGAGTGGGGCCATGGTTCAGGTCCGTTCAACTCGGAGATAAAAAGCTGGAATCTGTAAAGGTGAGTCCGTTTGTGGCAGTTTGGTGGTTTAAAGAGACGTGGGTGCACCTGAAGACAAGGTGCGACCTGCTTCCCGTCCTCCACCTCTCAGGCGTCTCTCCATCTGTTCCCCGTCCTGGACCGATCCAAGAGGAGCTGTGGTGCTGCCCGGGTTCAAAGGTCACTGCGGCGTTTCGTCTCCATTGACCTCCACGCCGTGCTGCTGCAGTTTGGCTTGAAGCAGCGCGTTCTCATTCTTCAGCTCCTCCATCTGCAGGAAGAGGAAACAGACTGAAGGAGGTGAACTTCTGGGTCTCCTCCTGCTGCCCGTGGGTTAAAATGACCCACAGGGCCTCAGTCAACGCTAAGGGCTCAGCAGGAGAACCAGCAGCTAAATGCTAATTAAACTGTTTCAATAAATAATGCAAGTTTTTACAGAAAACACTGAGTGAGTTCACTGAAGCTGAAACTTTGTTAAAACAAAAAGAGCGAAAGACAACGGTGCAAACACGAGCTAAGAGTAGCCAAACGCAAGCTAAGAGTAGCCAAACGCAGTAGCCAAACGC
>NC_056516.1:39120826-39126320 GCF_014905685.2 Nematolebias whitei
AGTAGCCAAACGCAAGCTAAGAGTAGCCAAACGCAGTAGCCAAACGCAAGCTAAGAGTAGCCAAACGCAGTAGCCAAATGCAAGCTAAGGGTAGCCAAACGCAAGCTAAGTGTAGCCAAACGCAAGCTAAGAGTAGCCAAACGCAAGCTAAGGGTAGCCAAACGCAAGCTAAGGGTAGCCAAACGCAAGCTAAGAGTAGCCAAACGCAAGCTAAATGTAGCCAAACGCAAGCTAAATGTAGCCAAACGCAAGCTAAGAGTAGCCAAACGCAAGCTAAGAGTAGCCAAATGCAAGCTAAGAGTAGCCAAATGCAAGCTAAGAGTAGCCAAATGCAAGCTAAGAGTAGCCAAATGCAAGCTAAGAGTAGCCAAATGCAAGCTAAGAGTAGCCAAACGCAAGCTAAGAGTAGCCAAATGCAAGCTGAGTAGCCAAATGCAAGCTAAGAGTAGCCAAATGCAAGCTAAAAGTGTTCGACACGACAGCTTCTTGGTAAATTATTTATAAGAGCCAGAGGACACGGTTCTTGTCTAAACTGTCCCTAGGACAGAGCCGGAGGACAGGGTTTTGGTCTAAACTGTCCCTGGGACAGAGCCGGAGGACAGGGTTCTGGTCTAAACCGTCCCTGGGACAGAGCCGGAGGACACCATCCAGAGGCTCCTACTGGCTCAGAGAGCCGTCAGTCTGAGCGTCGGGTTGTAGCGGACCTGTTGCCGCAGCAGCTCGTTCTCCATCTGGACCCGCTCCGCGTCCTTGGATCCGTCCTGCAGCTGCTGGTTTTTCTGCCGCAGCTCTCGGATGTAGTCGCAGGCTTTGGACAGGATGCCTCCTTTACTCTGAGGAACAGAACGGGTCAGGAAGTTGAAACGGCTCAGCGTCAGTGGACCTCAGATGAACAGGTTCTCTCACCGCTCCAGTTCTGGCGTCGATGCTGCAGTCCGGGATCAGTTTGGACAACGTGACGATCCAGTTGTTGATCTTGTCTCTTCGTCTTCTCTCCACTGAAAACACGAAACCAGAAGACGTCTCAGAAAGTTTCATAAAACGGATTGAAATGAGTTCTTTACTGAGATGAAGGTGCAGAGACCTTCGTTGTGTTGAGCTCTCCTCTTATCGTCCCGGGGGGCCCGCGGACCCTCCACCTTCCTGCAGAGCAACAAAAACACAAACGACGAGTTGAAAAACACAAACGGGAATGTGAGAAAATAAAACTAAGTAAAATCCTCTGAGGAAGACTCAGGATGAAGCTCAGGAGAGCATCACCTTCAGGCCTGAAGACGAACTTAAAGATGGCGGATCGTTACTTCGTGTTTGGTTAAAGTCCGTCCAGGGGTTGAGGAGATATTTTGCTAACAGTGAGTACTCACGAGCTGCAGGTCTGTATCCGCGGCGCGATGTTGCGGGGGCTGCTGGTCTGCAGCACCTCGGGGGGCATCATCACGTAGAACTGACCTGAATTGGAGGAAACACACGGTCAGAACCTCGCCGCGTCGCCGCCATTCCTGCAGCCGAAGGTTTCCTCACCTCCCGCCTGCGCGATCGTCGGGTCGGCGGCGGTCTGCACCGACACGGCCGCCCCGTCGCTGACGGCGGCGGTGGGGAAGTAAGCGAAGCGTGTTTCTCCCCCCACGGTCTCCCCACCGGGACTGCCCCCGTTGCTGAAGGGGTTCTGGATGACTGCCTGCAGGGGGCGGAGCCAGAACAGCAGAATGTAAACAAAAAGCTTCAGCTGGTAAAAACAGCTTAAGAAAAAACATTACAGGAGGGTGTAAATAATTGTGGGCATGACATCACTTCCTGTCCAGCAGTGATCTGACCTTTGACCTTTACTGACCTGAGCCACGGCCTGAGGGGCTCCGGCGAACGCTGCCGTGGAGACGACACTGACGGCGCCGGTTCCGTCTGCCGCTGCTTCCAGATGATCGTCCGACACTTGAACGACCCGATAGGTCACCTGCAGACAGCAGAGGGACAAATATGGTTCTTCCTCCAGCCACCGGGTCAGAACCAGTCCAGAGACAAAACCACGTCCTCCAGAACCCAACGGGTCCGATCTCACCTGTCCTCCAGCGTTTTCCGTACGGAACTGGTACTGAACGCCGTGGTCAGAGAACGCAGCCTGAGGGACGCTGGTGATGGTGACCGCAGAGTGTCCATCTGAGACAACGGCTTCTCCTGAAGACACAGAGACAGAGGGAGACACAGAGACAGACACACAGAGACAGACGGACACACAGAGACAGAGACAGACAGACAGAGACAGACACACACAGACACAGAGAGACACAGAGACAGACACACAGACACACAGAGACAGACACAGAGACAGAGATACACAGAGACAGAGACACAGAGACAGACACACAGAGACAGACACACGGAGACAAAGAGACAGACACAGAGACAGAGATACACAGAGACACAGACAGAGACAAAGACACGGAGAGACAGACACAGACAGAGACACAGAGAGACAGAGACACCTTTTTACTTCGGAAAAATAAAAAATGTGTTTATTTAGTCTTTTGTGACTTTTAGCTACTGTTTAGCTACATTGAACAAGTTTATTGGTTCATTTAGCTAGCCTTTAGCTATTTTATAATTTTAGCTATTCTGTAGCTTTTAAATAAAAGATCTACCTTTTTGGCTTTTAGCTACTGTTAGTTTCTTTTAGCTGTTTCTTTTAGAATGTTTGCTAGTATTTTGCAAACGTTAGTTAGCGTTTTGTTACTTTTACCATCTAACAAACATTTTGATACTTTTAGCTAACATTTATAGCTGTTTTCAGCTGTTGGGTTATTTGTGGTTTCTGTGTTGCTTTTAGCTTTAGCTGTACATTTGCTACTTTCAGCTACAGGTGTACCAATTTAAAAAAATACTTCTGTTGCTTTAGCTAACATTTTTACTACTTTTGGTCTCGGTCGAGGTCGAGGTGAACAACGACCACCACCGGTGATGTTGAGCAACAGGAAGCCGGTGGACATTGTGCTACTGTTAGTCAAAGACCACGAGGAGGGAAACATGTCTGGAGACAGAGACATGGACAAAAAGACAGGAGACAGAACTGGAAGTGTCAGAAATGAAGATGTTGAGGTTCTCCTTAGGAGAGACAAGGATGGAGAAGATCAGGAATGAGATCATCAGAGGTACAGCACAGGTTGAACAACTGGGAGATAAAGTTAGAGAGGACACACTGAGATGGTTTGGACATGTCCGGAGGAGGGACAGTGGTTTGGACATGTCCAGAGGAGGGACAGTGGTTTTGACATGTCCAGAGGAGGGACAGTGGTTTTGACATGTCCAGAGGAGGAACAGTGGTTTGGACATGTCCAGAGGAGGACAGTGGTTTGGACATGTCCAGAGGAGGAACAGTGGTCTTTACATGTCCAGAGGAGGGACAGTGGTTTGGACATGTCCAGAGGAGGGATGGTGGTTTGGACATGTCCAGAGGAGGAACAGTGGTCTTTACATGTCCAGAGGAGGGACAGTGGTTTGGACACGTCCAGAGGAGGGACAGTGGGTATATTGGTAGAAGGATGTTAGAAATGCAGCTGCAGGAAAAAGACAAAGAGGAGATATATGATGCAGTTAGAGAGGACATGGATGTAGTTGGAGTGAGGACAGAGGACACAGAGGACAAAGTGAGGACATGGTGAGGATTCGCTGTGGAGACCCCTGAAAAAGGAACAACTGGAAGAAGCTAAAGATCTACTTCATTTTAGCGACTAGTTTTAGCTACTTTTTGCTGTTTTTAGCCAGTTCCTCTTGTAGCTTTTAGTCCGTCGTTTGCTACTTTCAGCTGTGTTGAACGACTTTAGCTGATCTTTTGTGACGGCTAGGTTTTAGCTTCAACTCAGTTTAAGTTTAACAAATTTCAGCTTCTTTATTTTATATAAATTTGTTTTTTTATTTTTTTATTTGTGTAAACAGCTGTTTGTTTACACAAACAAGCAGCTGTTTGTTTGTGTAAACAAACAGCTGTTTACACAACCAAGCAGCTGTTTACACAAACAAACAGCTGCTTGGTTGTGTAAACAGCTGTTTGTTTGTGTAAACAGCTGTTTGTTTGTGTAAAGTTGAGGTAAACTTGTTCCTACCTTCCTGCAGGTGCAGCTCTTCTTCCGGTTCCGTTTTCTCGTGCCTAAAACAAACAAACAAACAAACAAACAAACAAACAAACAAACGTCAGTGACTTTAGCGGGACTTGAACCCGGACCCTGACGGTCCGGATGGTTCTGTGGAACCAGAGCGCCTCCTGCCGGAACCACCCGGACCGGACTGTTTACATGAACCTTTAGTTCCGGTAAGAAGTCTGAACTCCAGTCTGAGGATCAGAACCGGACCTTTGGGGTCAGAACCGGACCTCTGGGTTTCCTTCTGCTGTAAATCATGCAGGAGGTTCGGCAGAACCCGTCAGACCCACATGCGCTTTAACAAGAGGGTTCTGGTTCGGGCCGGAGCAGCTCACCTCCCCGAACCCTCCAGGTTCTGCTCCAGCAGCTCCATGAGGCGGTCCCGGGCGGACGGAGGTTCTGGTCACGGGGACAAACAGCCGGGTCATGTGAGGGAGCCGAACCGGGACACGTGAGGCTCCGGGCGGGCTCGGAGCCGAACGGAGGCCGCTGCTGCTTCCGGGGAAACCGAACCCAGCTCCGGTTCCGTGTTCGGACCGCGGGGTTCTGGAGGTGGACCGGGTTGAGGACAGCAGTTGGTTCTGGTGCCAGACCCAGACGGACCGTCTGGTTTTTGTCCTTTCTGTCCTCTACCGAGCCTCGGTGCTGATCCGGACTGGATGAAGGAGTCAAGAACCGGACTGGATTCTGCCGGGCCTCTGTGGACCGAACCAAGCCGAACCTCCCTCGTGTTTCTGTGTTGAGCTCGTGTCGTGTAAATCCAACCCACGTGACTCATGTTCGGCTCGACCCGGTTCGACCGGATTAAAAGCGGATTTCCGTGTTTGGACCCGGTCTCGTTCCGTCGTTTGGTTTTTAAAACGTCTCGTTTCAATCTGGAACAGGTCCAAACGGTTCTGGTTCCGTTTGGTTCCCAACACGTTATTTCTCTACTTCCGGTCCAGCTGACCCGGAAGATCCAATCCAGGTTTTCACACCAACCACATGACAGAACCGAGCCGGAAATAGGTCCAGGTCCTGGTCCTGGTCCTGCAGGACTTCAGGACCCGCTTTACAAGAATCAGAACATTTAGCTCATAACAGCTAAAGACATGTTTTAGATCAGAACATGGAGGATAGAACAAAAACCTTTAGCTGCTCTGCAACAGGAAGCAGTTTACACTTCAGCTGCTGTTAGCATGAACCACAGCTGAGACTGTAACACGATAGAAAAACAAGCTAAAACTAATAAAAGGCTAGAGAAAAACAACAAGCTAAAACTAGCAAAAGGCTAGAGAAAAACAACAAGCTAAAACTAATAAAAGTCTAGAGAAAAACAAGCTAAAACTAATAAAAGGCTAGAGAAAAACAACAAGCTAAAACTA
>NC_056516.1:39126420-39133572 GCF_014905685.2 Nematolebias whitei
ATGTTTCTGTTCAGTTATTAATAAATAGATGAATGTTTCTGTTCAGTTATTAATAAATAGATGAATGTTTCTGTTCAGTCCCTGAGATGATTCTGTTGTGACCTGGAGTTTTAGAAATAAACTGAATTAAAAACAGTTTTTATAAAACGTTGAGTTTTGATGCTAACAGCTGCTGTAAAGATTTAAACTGTTTATCTTCACTGTGATCGTCAGAAACACTGAAGGACGGCTTCAGCTCCTCCTTCAGGATTCAGCAGAACCTTCTGTAACCCGATCAAACGCTGAGTTCTGATGGAGGCCCGTCTGACGTTTGGGTCGTTGGAGCTGAGGGTGACTCATCCATGCAGGCTGCGCTCCCACCGCAGCCGAAGGGGGAACCAGGATCTGACAAGTGCCAAGCTGGAGGCCAGCCTCCCAGCTCTCCACCCAGCTCATTCTTTCCTACTCGGGCACTTTGGACGGGCTTTCAGACGGAGCAGCACCAGAACCGAGACATCACCCAACCTGCTTCCTCTTGCTTCAGCCAGACTTTAAAGGTAAAGCAGACACACACACGGTCGTTTCACCACAGATTAGTCTTTAAGTTTTGGGTGGAGTCGTTGACCCCACCCTGCACTCCTGAATCTTGCAGCTTTTGTTTGTTTTATTCAAATAAAAGAAGCCGGACTCGAACTACCGGAGTTTAACACTTTGTCTTGTGGAAAATGTAGCACGTTTTATTTTTATCATATTTTCAGTTCAGGCCGGTGAATTGAAGGATCTGATCAGGGACCAGGACGGAAGGTGAATTTAAACAATCAGCCTCAAGAGAAAATATTCTTTGATGTTTCGGCTCCACAGGTGAGATGGCCACGCCCAGAAACACTCCCCGAGGTGCAAACACCCCGCTGTCCCCCAACCGGATCACCCGGCTCCAGGAGAAGGAGGACCTCTGCAACCTCAACGACCGCCTGGCCGTGTACATCGACAAGGTCCGCTCTCTGGAGGTGGAGAACGCCGGGCTGCGCCTGCGCATCACCGAGTCCGAGACGGAGGTGAGCCGCGAGCTGACGGGCCTGAAGGCCGCCTACGAGGCGGAGCTGGCCGACGCCCGCCAGACCCTGGACTCGGTGGCCAAAGAGCGGGCGCGGCTGCAGCTGGAGCTGGGGAAGCTGAGGGAGGACCACAAGGAGCTGAAAGCCAGGTGGGTTCAGGCCCTGACGGGGGGCCCTGGAGCCTCAGGGACCCACGGGGGGCCCTGGAGCCTCAGGGACCCACGAGGGGCCCTGGAGCCTCAGGGACCCACGGGGGGCCCTGGAGCTTCAGGGGCCCTCAGTTTTTTTAAACGCGCCCCTGAGAGTCTTTAAGAAAAAACATGAAACATTAAAAACTGACTCCAGAGGCTTCACTGAGGCCCGAAATAAAGTTTGTTCCAGAAAAGATTTAAAATCAAAACGTTTAAATTTATAAAATTATAACTTTTGTGGACCTCCAAACCAGTTCAGGCCAGTGTGGACCGGCAGCAGAGACAAACTGGGCCCGTCGGTACCGTAAAAACTGGAGGAGTCTCCAGTCTCATGACGCTCCATCTCCTCGAGGTTTCAGAAGCTCTGAACAAATCTTCCTGCGTGGTTTTAATGTTCAGATGAACCTGAAGTCCTGCGAGCGGATCCAGCTCGTCCTCAGCAGAACTCATCTGAAACAAACCCGGTCCAGGTCAGCCTGAAGAACCGGAGAACCCCATTCTGCTGGATGAAAACGGTTCAAAGTGAAATAATTTAATTTCAGCTGACGAGTGAAGGAGTTTCTGTGAGCGGCCCGTGGGTTTTTAATAACCTGCAGTCTGCCACATTCAGACTCCGATGACTCAGTCTTTCCTCCTGGTTCTGGTTCTGACCCGTCATCACAAACGTGGCAGGGCCTCCTTCAGGTTTCCATAAACACGGAGAGTATCCTTTTGTTTGGTGAAGCCGAGCCGTCGCCATGGCAACTGTGGTTTGTGGCCTGCAGCTTCACGAGACAAACGCTGCAGGGTGAGTCAGAGGCTTTCCTCGGGGGCGGAGCTGAGGGGGGGTCCAGGGGCCCACCGCCCTCTGCAGGGTGAGTCAAAGGCTTTCCTCAGGGGCGGAGCTGAGGGGGGTCCAGGGGCCCACCGCCCTCTCTGCAGGGTGAGTCAGAGGCTTTCCTCAGGGGCGGAGCTGAAGGGGGGTCCAGGGGCCCACCGCCCTCTCTGCAGGGTGAGTCAGAGGCTTTCCTCAGGGGAGGAGCTGGGGGGGGGGTCCGGGGGGTCCACTCAGAACCTGACTCTGACTTCAAATCAAAAATCCAAGATGGCTGCCAAAGCTACATTTAAATGACTGTAAATCAGCTTTTTTTACACATTTAGAGCTGAAACTTGGTGAAGTTATAGCTGAGAACGTTCACATCCTGAATCCAAGTCAAAAATCCTTGCTAAAAGTTAAACGGAGCAAAAGGAGACTCAAATGAGGCGAGTTTGTCGAGGCAGACGCGAGAGAAAATGTTTTTAAATCTATTAAAGAGAACTTCGTGTATTTTTATGGCAGTTTTTGTAAATAAGAGTTATTGAAAGTATTTAAAGTTACAAAAACAAAAAGTCGTGGCAGAAAACTCCAGATCGAACTGAGCGTTTTATTATAACTGTGGAAGAAGTTTGGTGTAAAAAATGAACTATAATTTCCTGCAGGATCAAGTTCTGTCTTATCTTTTCTTATCTTATAAACAGGAAAAGCAGAGAATGCTGACTCAGCGTTTTTTCAGCTAAAGCTCTTATTTTGATAATTTATCATAAAATCCACGATTTTACTGCAGCAGCTTCTTTTACCTGTTTTTGTGTAAAGGTTCGGTGAAACTACAACAGGTGTTTGTTTTTTCCACCGTGAACCTCGACCTGCACAGGGAACGCTTTTATTTCTGAGTTTTAGTAGAAACGTTTTTATTTGCAGCACGGGGCGGCCATGTTGGACCGAGATAAAACTTAAAAAATAAAAATATAAAACTCTCTTTGCAAACAACCCGAGGTGGTTTTAACCTTTCAATAAACTGATTTTATACTTTGAAGCTTTTTCCAGTTTTTGCTAAAACACGTTCCCAACAGAACTTTTATTTTGAAAGGATTCCTTAAGACTCCAGCTCACAAACAGATGAAGTCCGAGACTTTGACTCGCTCATTGTTCCTGAATTAGGCTGAATAAAGTTTTAATGAGTGCAAAAAATGTGAAATTAGCTGAAAAATCTAAAATTAGCATAAAAACAACTAAATAGTAGCTGAAATAGCAGAAATAGTTTAAATTTGCAGAAATAAGCTGAAAGAGCACAACAAGCTGAAATTAGCAGAAATAAGTTAGAAGAAACACAAAAATATTGTAGTTAGCAGAAAGAAGCTGAAAGGAGCACAAAACAGCTGAAAGTAGCTGAAAACAAGTCAGAAGCTGAAGCAGAACAAAATGTGAACGAAGCAGTAAAAGGTTGTAAACACGTAAAGATTTAAAGGACGTAAAATGAGCTCGGCTCATTCTCTACGAGGAAAAAATGTCAGAAAAGGCTAAATGTTTCAAACAGCTAAAGTTGCACCAACACCAGACGTCACAGCAGGATTGTCCTGAAGGAGCCGAACGTTTTGATTCGTGATTTGATGGAACATGAAAACTGCGGGACGAGAAAGATGCTGAAAAACGTACGGAATAGTTTAAAAACCCGGAATAATAAATATTAACAGGCTCACAACAGAGTGAAAGCTTCGTGAACATGAACGTTAAAACCAAACAGCTTAAATTAAACAGCCACTTCCTGCCTGGACCTCCAGCCTGGTCCGGCTCCTCGGTTGGTAAATGACGCGTTGGGTTTCTGCAGGAACACCAAGAAGGAGTCGGAGCTGGGGGGAGCCCTTCAGAGGCTCAGAGACCTGGAGGCCCTGCTCAACTCCAAGGACGCCTCCCTGACCACGGCTCTGGGGGAGAAACGGAACCTGGATGCGGAGAACCGGGACCTGAAGACGCAGGTGTCCAAGGTGAGCAGCATCTGAGCCGCAGCTCAGGAGGCCTCAGAACGTCCCCGTCGGTTTTTAACGTTTCCGTCTTGTAGCTGGAGAGCAGTCTGGACGATGCCAGGAAGCAGCTGCAGGACGAGATGCTGCGCAGGGTGGACGGAGAGAACCGCATCCAGACTCTCAAGGAGGAGCTGGAGTTTCAGAAGAACCTCCACTCTGAGGTCAGAGACCAGCGTCTCATACTGTGGGTCTGTGGGGTCCAGGTCTGGTCCTGGAGGACCTCCGTCCTGCATGCTTTGCATGTTTCTGTGCTCCAGCACACCTGGTACGAACGATGGGCCGGGTGTGTCGGAGCAGGTGAAGACCCTGCTGGAGGTCTCAGACACTCACCGAAGGTCCTTTCTGCTTCAACAGGAGCTGCGGGAGACCAAACGGCGCCACGAGTCCCGGGTGGTGGAGCTGGACAACGGCCACCAGCAGGACTTTGAGAGCAAGCTGGCCGAGGCGCTGGCCGAGATGCGCAGCCAGCACGAGCTGCAGATCAAAATGTACAAGGAGGAGGTTGAGAAGACCTTCAACACCAAGGTAGGTCCCTCAAAGACGAGGTCCAAACGTTCAGAGCTGACGTCAGGGCGACGAGCCGTGATGAAGATCTCTGAGGGTCTGACAACCAAACTGGGTTCTCAGCCCAACAGAACCCTTCTTGTGGACCACACAGCAGGTTCTGACCACCTCCGGCTGGGTGGGGGTGAGGGGGTCGAGTGGTGCAGCTACGCTGCTGAGTTCAGCTTCCAGAACAAACCTGTGGTGGTTTTAAGAATCTTTACGTCTGAACCCGAGGTTTGACTCTGAACCGTTTGGACCCTGGACAGGTTTTATCTTTACTCTTCATCTTTGTTTGGACGTCCTGAACCACGGAGACGAGTTACGTCCTCCCTCTAACTGCATCTGGTGGGTCAGGTCGGAGGTTTGATTCCTGGATGGTCTTCTGTGTGACAGCTGGAGAGCGCCCGTCAGTCGGCGGACAGGAGCAGCCACCTGGTGGGGGCGGCGCACGAGGAGCTGCAGCAGACCCGGCTCCGCCTGGAGTCCAGCTCGGCTCAGCTGGGCCAGCTGCAGAAACAGGTGAGTCCACAGAGTCTCACCATAAGCGTGCCGACAGCACCTGAACGCACCATCAGCTGCTGCAGCTGTTTCTTGTGTCCCAGCTGGCGGCCCGCGAGGCGAAGCTGAGGGAGCTGGAGGACGCTCTGTCTCGGGAGCGGGACAACACGCGTCGCCTGCTGGGGGACAAGGACCGGGAGATGGCGGACATGAGGCAGAGGATGCAGCAGCAGCTGGACGAGTACCAGGAGCTGCTGGACGTGAAGCTGGCCCTGGACATGGAGATCTGCGCCTACAGGAAGCTGCTGGAGGGGGAGGAGGAGAGGTCCGTCCCACCTCACTGTCCCCGTCCCCACGTCTGTCCCAGAGACACGAGTACTCACAGTCTGTGGTCTGTCCCTCAGGCTGCGGCTGTCCCCCAGTCCTCCTCCCACCAGGGTGACAGGAAGTCGCTCCTCCACCTCGGCGTCCCACGCCCGGTCGGTCCACGGCGCCGCTCGCAGCTCGCCCGCCAAGAGACGCCGTCCCAACGACACGGACAGCGAGGCGTCCAGCTTCACGGGCGGAACCGTGGCCCGGACCCGCATCAGCCAGCAGGCCTCGGCCAGCGGGCGGGTCACCGTGGACGAAGTGGAGCTGGAAGGGAAATATGTTCGCCTCAGCAACAAAGCTGATGAGGTGAGAGGGCGAAGACGGAAAACAGCCGAAGAAATTTACATTTTCTGTGAAAATTCAGCTGAGAGCTGAAATCTGCTGAAAAAGCTGAACCCGAGCTAAAAGCAGGAAAGTTAAAGACGAAAAGTGTCTAAATGCTTTCTCAAAACAATTAAAGTTTAGCCAAACATAAAGACTAGCTAAAGGCTAAATGTACCCGAAAAAAGTTAAACAATGGGGGAAAGTAGCTAAAATTGGAGAATGCTAGCTAAAATCTTTAATTAAAACGGGAGCTAGAGCCTAAAACAGCAATAAGCTAGCTAAGAGCTTAATGTAACTTAAAGCTAAAAGTAGCTAAACCCCAGCTAAAGACAAAAATGTTAACTTAGTTTAAAAGTAACAAAAGCCGAGCTAAAAGCTCAAAGTAGCGTAAGAAGATGAAAACAGAGCCAGCAGCCGAAGCAGATTTCAGATGTTTTTATGGAGGACATTTTTGTAAATAAAGTGAAATATTTTGAAAGTTACTAAAACTTCACGTTGTGGCGGCCATCTTGGTCCCTGCTGGCTCAGAGTGTCAGCGACTGATGTGTCACTAACTTTAGCGGTGTTGTTGTCCACGGTCTTTTGTTTCATCAGAACAGTCTGATCTCCGGCTCCAGAAAAGGTTCTGCTTGTTTGACCCAATAATCCTCCTCTGGTTCCTGCAGGACCAGAATCTGGGGAACTGGCAGCTGAAGCGGCAGGTCGGATCCAGAGCCCCGATCGTCTTTAAGTTTCCGGCTAAATTCACCCTGAAGGCGGGTCAGAGAGTCACGGTCGGTACCTGCAGTCTTCAAACAGAACCACTGACCCGGTCCAGAGGTTCTAACCGCTTGTTGTCTCCTCTGAGGACAGATCTGGGCTTCTAATGGCGGAGGAGTCCACAGTCCTCCTTCAGACCTGGTGTGGAAGACTCAGGCCTCCTGGGGCACCGGGGACCAGTTCCAGACCAGCCTGATCAGCACCAGTGGAGAGGTGTTGGACCGAAGCTGACCTGAAGGGTCCAGTTCATGGTGCAGAACGCTGATGAGTTAACAAATCAAACTTTTCTTTCAGGAAATGGCCATGAGGAAGGTCGTCCGCTCACACTTTGAAGATGAAGACGAGGACATGGTGAGAAGACTTTCATGACGACACGATGAAGAAACACCTTCAACAGCTCATTTTCATCACATTCATCCCTGAAGTTCAGCTCATGTTCCTCATGTTCATCCCTGAAGTTCAGCTCATGTTCCTCATGTTCATCCCTGATGTTCAGCTCATGTTCCTCATGTTCATCCCTGAAGTTCAGCTCATGTTCCTCATGTTCATCCCTGAAGTTCAGCTCATGTTCATCACATTCATCCCTGAAGTTCAGCTCATGTTCCTCA
>NC_056516.1:39133672-39142233 GCF_014905685.2 Nematolebias whitei
GATGATGGATGGATGATGGATGGATGATGGATGGATGGATTGATGATGGATGGATGATGGATGGATGATGGATGGATGATGGATGGATGATGGATGGATGGATTGATGATGGATGGATGATGGATGGATGATGGATGGATGATGGATGGATGTCAGTCAGTGAAATCTTCTCACGAGCTGTTTCCTGTTCTGTGCGTCAGAAGTTTCAAAATAAAAGCATGAATAAGTGGTGGTCCTGGTGCTGTCAGGGGATCCTGTTTTTCACTAAAGGTTCTGGTTCTGTTGGTCCGGTCCTCAGCAGGTGGCTCACAGCACCTGCGGTGACGGCGAGTACAACCTGCGCAGCCGGACCTGCGGCTCCTGTGGACTCCCTTCAGACAAGTCCGGCAGCTGCTCCCTGTCCTCGACGCCCCGCTCGTTCCGCAGCGGGGGGGTCTCTGAGGGTCTGGTCCCGCAGTCCTACCTGTTCAGCACCAGCACGGCCCGCAAGGTGAGTGACGGGAGGAGGCAGGTGGGGCGAAGGACCAGAGTCTGGACCAAGTCCTGGTCCAGGGTCTCCTGGACTTCTTTAAAACTGGCCTCAGATCTTTCAGGGTTTTATGTGGCAGAACTCAAACCGTGGAAGCGGTCTTCTGTGACACGAGCGTTGAAGTTCTGTTGCTTTGTGTTTTCAGAGCGGGTCCAGGATGGAGAGCTGCCCCGTCATGTGAGCTCTGCTGCAGCTGCCTGCACTTCTCCTCCATCAGGATATTTGAAATAAACCTGAATATTCACGCATGCTTGCAAAGTTTCTGTTGTGTACTCTGAGCTGAAAGAAGAAGCAAACGGTTTGAATATTTTATTCAACCAAAGTTTAAAAGATGATAAATAGACCTCGGCTGGTATTTACTGCTAATCCTGTTTTTAATGAATCATTTGAAGTGTACTGTCAGAATATTTTGTACTTTTGCTGATAATAATAAACATTTTTAACTAAAGTGTTTCTTTGTCTCATTTAAACGTTGTACTCTTCAGTAAATGTAAAATTTATGTAAAATATTTCTAAATTTTACTAAAATATAACAACACCATCTTCATACAGAACCAAACAAACATCTGACCTGGTGTTTAAACTTATTATTTTATATTTTACTCACCATTTCAATGGATTTTACAATAAGTTGTTTCTGTTTGTACATCAGAGCTCATTCAGAAAACAACATGGCTCATTTCTGACCGGAAACACAACCGGAACAACCTTTATTTTGAAGGCTCTTCCGCTCAACCCGGAAGTTAGCCGCTAGCTTCCGTTTTGAACGTTTTCAACCTCCAGCGACTCGTTTTGCCTCTTGTTTGTGTTTCCGTGTGTAAAAAGGACATTCTGCTCCTGGAGTTACTTGTTAAGAAGAACATAAAATATTTGGTGAGTTTTTCTTTTAGTCTCAAATAATCTCGAACAGCAGCTAAATGCTAACGATGTTTAGCTTGTGAAGTTAGCAGCTCAACAAAAATAAAACTTTAAAAACACAAACAGTTTAAAACCATAAATATTAACATTTAAATTATACGTGAGAAGCAGACAGTAAACCATAAGAACGAGGAGAAACCTTTTTATTTTATTATTAACAAAATGAGTTTTTGTACATTTTTATCACGAGCAGCTGAAGTTTTAACTTTTACTTGATTTCAGTTTATTTTGTGAGAAACTGGAACAAATGTTGTTGTTTGTTCAAAACTCACGTAAATATATAAAATTATCACAATAAACTGAACATTCATAAATATTTTATGTTCAACAGGAACTTTAAAGTCTTCAGTTCCGTTGTTTTAAATGTAGCTTCAGTTATTTCTTCAGTCTCGTTGGGTTAAATTTATATTTTGTTTATTTTCTGGATTTCTTGCATCTTTTTGTTTCGTCCACAGTTTAAATGACAAAGTGAACTCAAAGTGTCCAAACAGGAACTGAGAATCTTTAAACTGGGACTTTTGCTGTTTTTCTCATAAATCCTCTGTTTCTACAACCGGTTCAGTTTCCAGGTGTTCCACTGACTGATCCAGTTCCTGGTCCTGGTCTAGTTCCTGGTCCTGATCCAGATCCTGGTCCTGGTCTAGTTCCTGGTCCTGATCCAGTTCCTGGTCCTGGTCCGCAGCTGTGAGCTCGTGGGTTTAAGATGTTTTTAGTTTACTGGTTCAGCGGCTCACTCTGTCCATCTCTGCAGGAGTTCGGCTGATGTTGACGGTCCGGACTCTGTTCGGTTTCCTGGTGAGCTCGCGGGTCGCAGCGGGCCTCGCTCAGACGGCGACGTGTCGGCTGACGTCTGACGCTGAGCATCAGCCGAAGGGTTGCTTCAGCAGCAGAGCGGCGTCTACGATGGCCCAAACCATGAAATACCTCGGGTGAGAACCGAACCGTGTTCTGTGACGTAAGACCGGACTGAGTGAGTGTGTCTGGACCGGACTGAGCTGTGGACTCTTCACAGGCAGGAGGAGGCCCAGAAGATCGACGAAGAGCTCTTCAGCGAGTACGGCTTCAGCGTGGATCAGCTGATGGAGCTGGCTGGACTCAGCTGTGCTACAGCCGTCACACGGGTCCGTTTGACACAAACAGGAAGTGGTGTGAATAGTTCAGTCTCTTGTGCTGAAACAAACAGGAAGTGGTGTGAATAATTCAGTCTCTTATGCTGAAGCAAACAGGAAGTGGTGTGAATAATTCAGTCTCTTATGCTGAAACAAATAGGAAGTGATGTGAATAATTCAGTCTCTTATGCTGAAACAAACAGGAAGTGATGTGAATAATTCAGTCTTATGCTGAAACAAACAGGAAGTGGTGTGAATAATTCAGTCTCTTATGCTGAAACAAACAGGAAGTGGTGTGAATAATTCAGTCTCTTATGCTGAAACAAACAGGAAGTGATGTGAATAATTCAGTCTTATGCTGAAACAAACAGGAAGTGGTGTGAATAATTCAGTCTCTTATGCTGAAACAAACAGGAAGTGGTGTGAATAATTCAGTCTCTTATGCTGAAACAAACAGGAAGTGGTGTGAATAATGCAGTCTCATGCTGAAACAAACAGGAAGTTGTGTGAATAAGTTTAAAAGAAGCTGCTGTTTCTGCTGCGTGAACTTTAAATCTCGTTGTTTCCTCCTGCAGGCGTATCCGCTCTCGTCTCTGGTCAAGTCCAGACCGTCCGTGCTCGTGGTCTGTGGACCGGGGAACAACGGGGGCGACGGGCTGGTCTGCGCTCGGCACCTCAAACTGTTTGTGAGTCCAACCAAACGTCCAGCAGAACCTTAAAGTGAGATTTGTGGGTTTGGACCTGCTGTTCCTAAACGTGTGGGCCAGAACCTCGCTGTGGGTCACATCTGCAGAACCAGAACATCTGAAAATGATTAATGTTCTATTGTTAGGAATCAAAGGTTCAGCCTGACTGAAACAAGTGCACACAGCCGGTCCGATTGTTCGGTCAGAACCTGAAACGTTTGGGACCCACTGGTTCTGATTTCTGGTTCTGACCCGCTGGTTCTGACCCACTGGTTCTGATTTTCTGGTTTTGACCCACTGGTTCTGACCCGCTGGTTCTGACCCACTGGTTCTGACCCGCTGTAGCTGTGAGTTGACCTGAAAATGAGTTTGTTTATTTTGGAACAGTCTGAGTTGAATTTAAATCAAATGTTTCAACTTGATCTTTTTAAATTCGTGCAGGTTTTATTTTAATTATTTAAATTATTTAAATGATTAATTTTGTTTTTTTAATTTTTTAAAAGTCTGTAAAATCCTGTAAGAAGGTCCAGAGAACCGCTGGTGATCTTGACGGAGAACTGAAGGTTCATCCTCGAGCCAGTCTGGATCCATGGGGAAGTTCTGAGTGTCACTTCCTGTCCCGCAGGGTTACGAGCCCACCATCCTGTACCCCAAGAGACCCGGCAAAGTTCTGTTCCAGGGTCTGACCACGCAGTGCGAGAAGATGGAGATCCCCTTCCTGACGGAGATGCCCGAGGTCCGATCCTCCGGTCCACAGCTGGTTCTGTTGGTTTGTTCAGCCCGTAGTTTCCTGATGGTGTGAAACGTTGGTTCCTCAGGCGGAAGTTCTCGACGAGGTTTATAATCTGGTGGTCGACGCCGTCTTCGGCTTCAGCTTCAAAGGTTCTGTTCGAGAACCGTTCGCTTCCGTCCTGCACGAGCTGAAGAAGAGCACGGTCCCCATCGCCAGCATCGACGTCCCCTCAGGTCAGAAAACCTTCAAAATAAAATACTTCCTGTCCTAGAGGTCAGTTCAGCAAAATAAAACCACTTCCTTTTTCATTTCAAATGATTAAAATTAATTTATAATCAAAAACAATAAATTTATCAAAAGATGAAACTTAAAAACTTGAACAGTTTCAACAATTCAAACGTTCAAACTAATTTTAAAATATTTACTGAGTTGAGATTTAATTTTATTGTGAAAACTGAGAGCTGAACAGTAGCTAAAAACAAACCCTTACAGAACAGCAGCTAAAACTCATACACAGAGCGGTAGCTAAAGGCTAAAATGAGCTAAACAGTAGCTAAAACTCATAAACTGAGCAGTAGCTAAAGGCTAAAATGAGCTAAACGGTAGCTAAAAACAAACTCTTACAGAACAGCAGCTAATACTCATACACAGAGCGGTAGCTAAAGGCTAAAATGAGCTGAACAGTAGCTAAACCCAATCCTGTACAGAACAGTAGCTAAAACTCATAAACAGAGCAGTAGCTAAAGACTAACATAAGCTGAACAGTAGCTAAAAACAAACTCTTACAGAACAGCAGCTAATACTCATAAACTGAGCAGTAGCTAAAAACTAAAATGAGCTGAACAGTAGCTAAACCCAATCCTGTACAGAACAGTAGCTAAAACTCATAAACAGAGCAGTAGCTAAAGACTAACATAAGCTGAACAGTAGCTAAAAGCGACGTCTGTGTGCTGAAGTGAACCAGGACTTGTTGGACCTGGTCCAGGAGCAGAACTGCCGTCGTGTGATCGCGTCACGTTCAGATTCAACTCATTCAGTTTCTGATAAAGTTTCACACAAAGATTTCACAGGATGAGTCACACTCAGATTATTGTGGATTACTCTCAGCTACTACCACATTATATTTTAGCTCAGTATCAGTCAGAATAACTGAATTATTGTCACTTATGTGTTTTAAGGCCAGCTGGCTGTGACGGCCATCTTGAACTGGGCTGGCGGCTTCATTTAATCGGCTGTGGGCCTGAAAATGTCTAAAAGTCATTTAGTTTTCAGATAAAGTGACAGAGTGAGACCTCTTCTTTGTCACGTGGTGTTCAGAAAACTACAGACCTGACCTCCGTGTTTTTCACGTCCCTGCAACAACCTGCTGGTGCTGCCAGCGCTGTGGATCGGATCTTGGTGTTTGTGCTTAAATGAAGGTTCTGGTTGTTTGAAGGTTGGGACGTGGAGCGGGGCGGCGCCGACGGCCTCCAGCCCGACACGCTCATCTCTCTGACCGCGCCCAAGAAGTCGGCCTCCATGTTCACGGGACGGTACCACTTCCTGGGAGGGCGGTTTGTCCCGCCCAGCTTGGAGAGGAAGTACCAGCTGAACCTGCCTCCGTACCCGGGGACGGACTGCGTCCTGCAGCTGTAGAGGAACCGGGCCGCTTTGGGTCTGGTCCAGAGGTTCTGATCCGGTCCTGTGGTCCGATCAGCGGTTCCAGCCTTTCAGCTTCAGTTCCTGAATGTTCCCTTTGAACCATGAATCTGAATGAATGTTGCTGTTTTCGGCTGTCAGAAACTATCAGCCGAAGAAAACGAGAATAAATAAAGGTGTTGGGGCGAAGAGTTTGTTTTGATTTTTATCGTCTGAAGGCGAGCGCTGCGTCAGAAATATTAGATTTAAAAAGATAAACTGGCTCAGATTTTACTGTGAACACAGCGCTGAACGCCAGCTGAAGACGCTGAACGCCAGCTGAACGACAGCTGAAGACGCTGAACGCCAGCTGAAGACGCTGAACGCCAGCTGAAGACGCTGAACGACAGCTGAAGACGCTGAACGACAGCTGAACGCCAGCTGAAGACGCTGAACGCCAGCTGAAGACGCTGAACGCCAGCTGAAGACGCTGAACGCCAGCTGAACGACAGCTGAAGACGCAGAACGACAGCTGAAGACGCTGAAACTGGAGGCGTTAATAGCTGAAAGAGCAGAACACGAGCTGAACGCTAGGAGGAGATAAACTTTAGCCAAAAGAAGCTGAAACACTAGCAGCTGAAGGCTAAAAGACATTACCATTAGCCGCAGCAGGCTAACAGCTAAATCCACATTAAATTGATGGTTGAATTTTCAAAATAAGTGTTTTCTGAGAAACTACACATTTCTGAATTGTGTCGTGCAGTTACAAATCTTGTTGTACGAGTTTGTGAATCTTTGTCGACTCATTTATCTCATATCAGGTCTGGATCAGGACCCAAAGAACCAGAGCCTGGACATGAAGATGGAGGCTGAGGAACTTCCAAGCGAACCAACGTGTAGAACCAGGAACTGGACTCGTTTGGAAGCAGGACTGCTCGTCCTCCAACGGCGTAAACCTGTAACTTCAACATCAAAGCTCGGAGCTTCAGAGGAAACAAACGGGACTCGACGTTCGGTCTTTAATCGCTCACCAAGTTTTCTCCGTTTATTACACCGCTAATAACCACCGGACGCTAACAGGAAACAGGAAGTAGAGTCTGAAGGTGGTGTTTCCTGTCCATCAGCTGATGAGTCCGCCCTGTGACTACACGTGGTTCTGCCTCCAGTCGGCTCGTGGACGTAACGGGGCTTAAACGAGTGCACGACATGCTCTATATACAGTGCTGGGTCCATGCACGCTGAGGAGGAAGAGGAGGCCGGGCCTTCGTCATGCAGGTCCGAGCCGAGGGAGGTTTTCAGTCCAAGGAAGAGCCTGAGGACAGAGACGGTTCTGAAGAGCCTGAGGACGGAGACGGTTCTGAAGAGCCTGAGGACAGAGACGGTTCTGAGAGACCAAACCCAGATCCAACAGGAAGTGAAAGGTGCGAGCGTGGGCCTCACCTGTGCTATTCTCCCACCTGCACACCTGCACAGTTGTCTTTACTCTCCGAGGCGATGGCCAAGTATTCAGCGTTTCTGCAGAAAACAGAGAAGCGTCAGAAGAACCTGGAACTTGGTCTTGAATGAAACAAACGTTTCTGCTGCCGTTAATAAAAATAAAGTTAATGATTCCAGGAGAAACTCCAGCGAAAGATTCTGGTCCTTTGATTTATTTTTAACGTTTTAAATCCTAAAATCTTTTCACTTTTATCAGTTTGGTTTTTATTAAACTCTCAAACTGTTTGAAAATGTTAAAGATTCATATTTTAAAACTTGATAAACAAGGAATTATGTAATTCTTAAATATAATTAAATTTGCCGGCCGCCAGGGGGCGCCAGAGAGCCCCCGCTCCAGATGACTCTCAGCTACTACCACCACAAACATCTGCTCAGCTCCGTCAAAGAACGTATGGTTTGATTAGCTCCGGCGGCCATCTTGAACCTGTCAGACTGCATGCAGTGAGTTCTGTCAGTTTATTAACGTCCATCCAGAGGGTCGCCCGTGGTGCATGATGGGTAAAGAGGACGCCAGGTGCCATCAAATGGACTTTTAGGCCCAGTTTGTTTCAGGACTGAGACTCCAGAATCTCAGAGTTCTACAGGGACATGTCTCCAGTCCATCACAGGGACATGTGGACATGTCTCCAGTCCATCACAGGGACATGTGGACATGTCTCCAGTCCATCACAGGGACACAGGAGTATTGATAAATGTTTTCAGGCGTTCTTTGAGGAGGTTGTTTCTCCTCAGGAACAGTTTTAAACTTCAAGGACCTCTAAAGACTCTTGAAGGACTTCTGAGGGACAAGAGGACTCTGAGGACGCCTCGGTCCTGGTTCCTGACTGAATAAGGAGCAGCTGAAACTCGACCTGCAGGGCAGGAGTTTAGAAAAACTTGCTCTAAACGTCGTATCGAGGCAGACTGACTTGAGCGTGTGAGAAATGTGGCGGCGGCAGGAACTCACGCGGCCTCCCGCAGCGCCTCCTCCCCGGCTGCAGCGATCTTCCTGTAGCAGTAGATCATCTCGATGAGGAGCCACACCTGCAGGCCGATGATGGACACGTACATCATGACCTCTGACACGATGGAGGCTGTTCCTCTGGTGGCTGCAAACAAGGACATCCAATCAGTCGCTAAACCTAACGAGAGGGCGGAGCTACAGACAGGAAGTGGAGTCTGGACATCAGGCTGCAGCTAGCGATGGAGTTTATGACCTCGTGTTCTGTGAGCAGGTCTTTAAAGTTACGTCTCGTTTTGTGCTCCTCTGGCTCAGGTTGCTTCAGGGTCTTTTCTTCCCACTGTCACCACCCGCAGCTCGGAGCTTTCTATGGATGTTAAAATATTTGGAGCTGATGTGTTGGTCAGGAAGGGTGACATCACGTCCGACGCAACCCAGCAGCTGGGTGTCATAAACATGTCTGCTCCGGGTCAGAACCAGAGCTTTAAACATGTCTGCACCGGGTCAGAACCAGAGCTTTAAACATGTCTGC
>NC_056516.1:39142333-39144460 GCF_014905685.2 Nematolebias whitei
GTCTGCTCCGGGTCAGAACCAGAGCTTTAAACACGTCTGCTCCGGGTCAGAACCAGAGCTTTAAACATGTCTGCTCCGGGTCAGAACCAGAGCTTTAAACACGTCTGCTCCGGGTCAGAACCAGAGCTTTAACACATGTCTGCTCCGGGTCAGAACCAGAGCTTTAAACATGTCTGCTCCGGGTCAGAACCAGAGCTTTAACACAACAGCTGGATTCCCTCACAGAAACAGACTGAAGAGGATCAAACTCACAGAAAATCATCTGCTTGATCAGAGTTGTTGTGTGGAGTCGTTCCGATCAGTCAGTGTCTTACCTGCAGCAGACAGCAGTCGGTGATCTCCGTTCAGGGGAAGTGCTCGATATGATTTCCACCGTCGTTACGAGACGCAGTTATTTTCTTTGCTGCCGTTTCCTCAAGCGAACGTTTTTGTTCCGACGTTTAATTCATCGACGCGTCTGTTTCAGGATTCGCTCAGTAACGGAGTTTCTTCCAGAACTTCCTGTTTATTTACGAGGAGAATGTTGTTTTGTTGTAAACACACGGGGACTTATCGTCAGTTTTATTTCCGTCAGCAGATCAAAGGAAACCAAACTCTGACACCGTGAAAATTCACAGATTATCCAGAAACTCGTGAAGAACTCGGCGGGTCCGTTTGGGTCGTGAACACACGCCCATGTCTCGTCCGAACGTTTAGTTTAAAGTTCACTAAACGTTCAGACTTTAAGTTGTTTCTGGTAAATGTGGTTCCTGTTCTGACTGGCTGTTAGCTTGACCCCATCATCATCGGCAATCTGGATGTGGGCGGTACCATTGATACAAAAGCCCCGCCCACCATCCCAATTGGATAACAGCCTGTCAATCACAGAGAAACACTTTTCTTAATTAAAAACAAACGTATTTTGGAAACTTTTTATTCTTAGTCAGGAAAATACCTCGGTTTTCAATGGAGGGGGCGGGGCTTAACATTTGTTCTGCGGCCAGCCACCAGGGGGCGCTCGTCCTGTGTGGCTTCAGCTTCTGGTTCTGCCTGTAAGGTTGATGTGTTCCGAGTGCTGTCTGCTGCAGGTAAGATACTGCCTCCACACTACAACCTGCCTGTCAGGAAAAATGAGCGACCTTCAGACTGAAATCGTGTCGTGATGTTCGGCCTCTTCGCTGCAAGGTGAGCTCGCTGATGCTGACTCAGCAGAGAGTGAGTCCTAACTGCTGACTCAGCAAGTGGAGACCCATCAGCAGGTTCTGATCCAGACTTCAATATTTAACCCCTTCAGTCCTGAACGGGCCCCTCCCGAGCTGCGATGCAGCAAAGAGCACATCGTTCCTCACTCTGCTGAACTAAGTCCTAAAAGCTGCTCCTCAGAACCGCTCAGGCCCGGTGGACCCGTACCTTTAGCCACCACGGTGAGGTGGACCACCTTGTCGATGACGTCTTTGTACTCGTAGTTGTCGTAGAACAGGACGCGGTAGAAGAAGCAGCGGTAGGTGCCCGAGTCGTTGAAGGTGACGTTCAGCAGGTAGATGGAGGCGTCCTGGATGTCGTTGCTCCGTTTGCTGCCGTTCCAGTCGATCCGGTCCATGAAGAGCTCGTTCTCGATGGTGGCGCCGTTCTCGTCGTACGAGTAGATCTGAGGCAAGGAGCGCAGAGAAGACGTCAAGAACTGGACCTCAGAGTTCTGGTTCAGCCCGCAGCTTCAGGAGGCAGAACTCAGAAGGTCTGGCCCTGCCGGTCCGCCCCACCCGTCAGAACTCACCTGCAGGAAGTCGGACTCTCCTTTGGGCCTGAAGTACCACTCCACGGTGGCGGCTCCCTCCACCTCGCTCCTCCGTTTGCACGAGATGCAGCCGAGCTTGAACCCTCGGCCCGCCACCGCCTCCGTGTCCGAGTCCACCTCCGCACAGGCGCCGTCGCCCCGGCCCACTGCCAACAGAACCAGGTCGTTAGTGGGATCCAGAACCGGGTCGTTAGTTGGATCGAGGATCCACTGTCAACAAAACCAGGTCATTAGTGGGATCTAGGATCCACTGTCAACAGAACCAGGTCATTAGTGGGATCCAGGATCCACTGCCAACAGAACTGAGTCGTTAGAGGGATCCAGAACCAGGTCGTTAGTGGGATCTAGGATCC
>NC_056516.1:39144470-39144667 GCF_014905685.2 Nematolebias whitei
TCGTTAGAGGGATCCAGAACCAGGTCGTTAGTGGGATCTAGGATCCAATGCCAATAGAACCGGGTCATTAGTGGGATCCAGAAACTGGTTGTTAGTGGGATCTAGGATCGACTGCCAACAGAACATGGTCGTTAGTGGGATCTAGGATCGACTGCCAACAGAACCGGGTCGTTAGTGGGATCCAGGATCCACTGCCA
>NC_056516.1:39144677-39151609 GCF_014905685.2 Nematolebias whitei
ACCGGGTCGTTAGTGGGATCCAGGATCCACTGCCAACAGAACCGGGTTGTTAGTGGGATCCATGAACAATAAAACTGATGAACCTGTTAGATTTGGGTTGGTTCCATCTGAGACCTCGGGTCACCTTCAGCTTTCTAAACCCTACAGAACCTTCTCCCTCAGAGAAACAAGCCACAGACCCTCAGGAGGGAGGGGAGGGAGTTAGACCTGCATGTGAGTTGAGCTGCACCTCGTGAAGTGTAAAGTTTGGACCTCCACGCTCTGATGTGCAGAATTCAGAACGCTGAGCGGGTGAGAAGAGGAACAGGAGTCTGGTTTTGATTACTGAGTTCTGGAGACTCTAAACCAGAACCCTCCCAGAGACCATCGTCCACAGATGCTGCTTAAAGCTCTATCAGACAAACAAGAAGCCAGATCCAGAACTGCTGCCATCCTCTCTGGACCAGAGCTCACTTCAAATGGACTGAGCTGAAGTCCAGAACTGTTCTGAGGTCAGACGGGTCCAAATCTGAGGTTCTGTTTGAAAATCACACTTCTGTAAGAGGAGGAACCATGCAGCCTGGTATCTAAAGCCTGCCTCTCTGATGGTATGGGGGTGCATTACACAGTTGGAAAAGGTTCCGAACAACATCCCAAAGCGTTGTAGAACCGGGTCGTAGCTAAAGTGATGTGCGGACTCACCGAACCCGGAGCAGAGCAGGCCCAGGAGCAGCAGCGGAGCCGGAACCATCATGTCAGCTGTTTGATTGAGAACTGGACCGGGTTCTTCTGGGTCTCAGAAGCAGTGCATCAGTGAAGTTCAGGTTCAGTCACAGGGACAAGTCCGGCAGCTACATGCAGGTTACAGGTCGGACCTTCTGGACCTTCGCTTCAGAACCACCAGCAGAACCACCTCAGATCTTTGGCTCCGGACTGCAGCAGGTTCTACCAATCCTCTGCTCTGATCCGGATGTTCTGTCACCTGAGCTCCAGAACCAGAATCTGGGCCCGGACCGACAGCTTCCCTGTGACCGAGGTGCTACTGGTTCAGCTGAAACCGAACCTGACGTCTACACGGACCGGTTCTGGGTCAGATGGATGATGAAGATACCAGGCCTCCTCCCTCGGATTCATCTGATCTCCCCGTGCGCGTGGAAACGACGCTTCATCCGCGAGAGCATCGCACATCAAAGGCGCGCGGACGGATTCCAGAAGACGAAACCGGACGGTTCGGACCGAACCCGGGTCGTTGGTTCCGCTTCTTCCTGCGACGCCACAGCAGCTCCGCCTCTCCGGCCTGCTGCGGATGCACTGCGGTAAAAACGGGCGCGCGCGCGCGTCAGCAGGTGATGCTGCGGTCAGGTGGTCCTTAAACCCGCACGCGCTCAGGTCACTGCATCAAAACACAGAACACAGGTTTAACAGACACAAGCATGAGCTGAGTGCAGCCGAACCGAACCGGAACCGAAGCTTCCTGTCAGAAAACAGCAGGATCACCAGAATCAGCCGGAAACTCTGATTTATTAAAGGTCAAAACAACAACAAATTATTATTATTATTATTGTTGTTGTTGTTGTTGTTGTTGTTGTTGTTGTTGTTGTTGTTGTTGTGTGTTCAGAGGATAAATTGATGCTGCTTTCAGAAAAACTGGGAAATCTATAAGTTAGATGCGCTGCCTTCGCTGTCACCTGACAGCGTGGAATTTATGATTTCCAATTTGTTAAAACTAAAAGTAAGCCACCAAATAAAATAAAAATATCTTAATCATAACTCTGCTAAGGTTTCTAAGACCCAACTTGTGCACTGCTCATTAAATAAAGAAACATTCCCCACATTAAATATATATTTGTTAAGTTTGTTACAATAAAACAAAAGAAAATAATTTCAGAGCATCTTACCTCGTTTATTTTCTCATTTATATAACTCTCATAACATTTTATTTAAAAAATACAGATAAGAGACAACCAATAGAAATAAAATTGTTTTTTCCCTCTTACTTTCAGCACAAAAGCTAAATGACGTAAGTTTGAGACGTAACTTTCAGTTCCGAGGCGCAGTGAAGGCACCTTTAGCTTCTACTAGCTTTATTTAAATGTCTGCGATTTTAACACAAACGGGCCGAAATACTTCGCATCTAGAATCAACGAGTTGAAATGTTGTGCTGTGAATAATCGGCAGGATCTCGTGGGACAGTAAAAAGGTCGAAACAACGAAGGTAAAGTAAGAACAGGGACAACAACGAAGCTAACTGACATTAGCGGAAGCTAGCTGTTAGCGGCTAACGCGTTAGCATAAAGCAGGAAAAGGAGCGTTCAGCTGTTTCTGGACAGATCAGTGTTTTTATAAAACATTCATGCATTTATCAGCCTGAATCAGTCTGCAGGAGTTTGATTTACAGATAGAACGTGATGTAGTTAGTGTTTCAGTGATTTCACTCATTAAACAGGAAACACAACATTATAAAAACAGTTTGTTTTTAGGTTATGACGTACTAACAAAAGGTTTATTATTTAACCAAAATATGAAAAACAGGTTCCAGGTTCTGATCCAGCAGCCTGTAGAACCTCTATTAGCAGCAAGAACTCTGTGGTTTTCTGCAGTCTCTATGCATTGCACGGTCTGACCTTTGGGGTGCATTTACTTGGGACGTCCACTCCTGCAAAGATTGACTTGTCTTCAAATGTTGATGCTCAGATGAATAAATTAAATGAAAGCAGTGATGTACAATAAAGTCATAATGCAGGAATTTGTGCTTTTTCAACACGTTTCACCCTTTTAATCCAGAGTTGTAACTAAGTCTCCCTAACTATCAGCTGAAAGTGATCATTTGTCTGCGGTGTTTTGGTTCTGTCAGGTTTCTGTGACCATGGAGCCGAACTGCTGCGGTTCTGCAGCTCCGTCCGGTTTGACGGTCCAGGTGTGTTTTCCCGGCGCCCGTGCTGCAGTTCTGGACAATCTGAACCGGCAGCGTGAGGAGGGCCGGCTGTGTGATCTGTCCATCCAGGTCCAGGGTCAAGTGTTCAAAGCCCACCGCTGTGTGCTCGCTGCATCCTCACCTTACTTTCATGACCAGGTGGGTTTAGCCACGTGTTTCTGTTCATACGTGTTAATAACACGTTAATAACACGCAAAGACCATCTTCATATGTTATAACTTCACAAGAACTTAGATACGGAACATTTTATTCATTCATCTCTCGTATATAAAACTGCGGCGTGTGTCACCTAACTGTTTACAGTAGCAAAAGGCTAACTATAAGCTAAAAGTAGCGAACAGCTAATCATAGCTGACGATTACAATCAGTTTTTGGTTTGTTACTCCTCACAGGTTTTACTGAAGAACGTGACGACCGTCTCCCTCCCCTCGGTCATGGACCCAGTGGCCTTTGAGAGCGTCCTGAGTTCTGCCTACACGGGCCAGCTGAGCATCGTCCACGATGACATCGTTAACTACGTGACGGTGGCCAGCTTCCTCCAGATGTGGCACATAGTGGATAAATGCACCGAGATCCTGAAGAGACCTCGCTTGTCAGGAGAGGCCACCACCGCTCCGCCCGGCTCTGCGTCCCGCCAGCAGTCACCGAGCAGCACCGACTGCCTGTACACGGAGCGGGAGGCCCGGCGCAGGGACAGGAGGCCCGACGCCTTACCGCCGTTAGCCACGTGGAGACGACCGCAGCAGCTGGGGAGGTGGGGTCGCCCCCGCCCCCCATCAGAGCTGCACTCAGCTGACTCCCAGCTGGACGGCCTCCAGAGCTATGTGGAGAATAAAGATTTCTCCTGCTGCGACGAGGCATGGGCTTCAAACCAAAATACAACCAGCTCTCTGGGTCCGGACGGAGCGGGTCAGAACAGCCGGCACCACGGGGCGGGGCTCGGTGGAGACGGTTTAAAGCAGAAGGTGAAGCTTCAGCTGCGAGGAGCAGAAAGACGGCTGGAAAAGACCAGAGAGAGCGATGAGAGTCAGGAGGGGAGGAGGACAAAGACGAGAGGGACTGAGGCTGATGAAGGAGTTGGAGAGGAGGAGAGGAAGGAGGCTCCAATGGGTGAGAAAATTATTTTCTGATTCTGTTTATTAATTTATTAAAACATTGAAGACCACTGTTGAGTCCTGCAGCTTCGACAGTGATGAACTGGAGGTAGAAAGTTGTACGGAGGCGTTTCTCCTTCCAGCGTCTTTGTTTGAAGAGACACATGCAGCGATGGAACAAGTTCAAGTAGTAGGACGGTTAGATACAAACGTTCTCTGAGACAATTTATATCATTCAGAACAGGTGTGTGGTGACGTGGCTCGTTAATGAGCAGCTCACCTGCACCACACCAAAACAAAACACTGTCCCCCCTAGACAAACCAACACATGTACAACATGAGAACACAAACCAAAACTCAACAACCACGAGGAGGGAAACGTGTCAGGAGACAGAGGAGAAGAGGAAAGTCAAGAATGTAGGACTGAGGGTGGACACTCTAATGACAGGCAAAAGTAGAGAGCTGGCTGACATGATGCTGAGAAGGAAGGTAGATGTTTTATGTGTCCAAGAGACCAAGTGGAAGGGCAGCAAGGCTCGCAGCATTGGAGCAGGGTTCAAACTGTTTTACCATGGAGTGGATAGAAAGAGAAATGGAGCCGGGGTGGTCCAGGTCGACTACATTCTGTGTAGAAGAGGAAACCTGAGGGAGATTGGAGACTGTAAGGTTGTGGCAGGGGAGAGCGTGGCCAGACAGCATCGGATGGTTGTGTGTAGAATGACTGTTGTTGTGAAGAAGAGGAGAAGAGTCAAATCAGAGAAGAAGACCAACTGGTGGAAGATGAAGAAGGAAGAATGTTGTGATAAGTTCAGAGAGGATCTGTTAAAGGCTCTGGGTGGTAAGAAAGAGCTTCCAGATGACTGGACTACTACAGCAACAGTAATTAGAGAGACAGGTAGGAAGGTACTTGGTGTGTCATCTGGACAGAGAATGGATGATCAGGAAACCTGGTGGTGGAATAGTGAAGTGCAGGAAGATGTTCAAAGAAAGAGGTTAGTCAAGAAGAAATATGACAGAGAGAGGACTGAAGAGAGGAGACAGGAAGATAAGGAGGTGGGACGTAGAGCAAAGAGGGAGGTAAATAAGGCGAAGCAGAAGGTGTATGATGAGTTGTATGGGAGACAGCAGGACATGTACGAGGACGCAGGACATGTATGAGGACAGCAGGACATGTATGAGGACAGCAGGACATGTATAAGGACAGCAGGACAGTGGTGAGATGTGCTGTAGGAGTGACATATAGTTTCAAGGTGGAGGTGGGAGTGCATCAAGGATCAGCTCTGAGCCCCTTCTTATTTGCTCTGGTGATGGACCGACTAAGAGATGAGGTCAGGCAGGAATCCCCGTGGACGATGATGTTTGCAGATGACATTGTGATCTGTGGTGAGAACAGGGAACAGGTGGAAGAGAACTTGGAGAGGTGGAGGTATGCAATTGAAAGAAGAGGAATGAAAGTCAGCCGTAGTAAGACAGAGTCCATGTGTGTGAATGAGAGGGAGGAGGTGGAACAGTGAGGCTACAAGGAGCAGAGGTCACAAAGGTGCAGGACTTCAAGGACTTGGGGTCCACTGTCCAGGAACATGGGGAGTGTGGTGAAGAGGTGAAGAAGAGAGTCCAGGCAGGATGGAGTGAGGACAGAGGACGGAGAGGTCAAAGTGAGGTGAAGGAAGGTGACTCGCTGTGGCGACCCCTGAAGAGGGAAAGGCTGAAAGAAGAAGAAGAAGAATAAACCTTTTACAGCATTTAGAACATCGAGAACATTTAGAACCTTGAGAACATAACATTTTAGAACAAGTTCTGCGCTGACTGTTAACAAGAACCCTCTCTCCTGCAGACTTCCTCCTGCCTGACCCTGAGGAACGCCTCTCAGGGAGGCAGAGCCTCCAGGGGATAAAGGAGAAGGTCCAGAGAGGTTCTGATGGAGGGGATGCATCCTCTGACCCATCTGGACCAGATGAAGTCCCGGGCAGGGTCCAGTGGCAGACCGGGTCCTGGGCTCAGATGGAGCAGAGACCTCAGGGAGGTGATGATGAAGAGGAGGAGGAAGAGGAGGATGTGGACTTTGAGTGTCTTACAGACAGCACCTTCAGCAGGGACACGTACGATGAGATCGAGGACGGGACGGGTCAGGTGTCCCAGAGGTCTCTGGTGTCTCCTGACTTCAGCCTGGGGGGCTCAGTTGGGACCTGGACGTCCACTGGCGGGGGTCCGGGAGCTTCTCTGACTGCAGCCTCCAGCCACGTGTCCCCGTCAGCCGCGGCCTTTCCTCCTTCACCTCCAACACCGTCCTCCTCGTCCTCGGCGTCCCTCTCTGGACCCGCTTACACTGGAAAAGTCCACTTCTGCCACTGCGGGAAGGCCTACACCCTGAAGAGCATGCGGGACCGCCACGTGAAGATGCAGCACCTCAACCTGCGTCCCTTCGGCTGCCCGGTCTGCACCAAGTCCTTCAAGATGAAGCACCACCTGACGAAGCACCTGAAGACGCACGGGGGGCTGCGGCCCTACGAGTGCGGCCTCTGCGGCAAGAAGGTGGTCTGGAGGGACAGCTTCCTGAGACACCAGGCCCGCTGCCAGAGGCTCGCCGCCACCGGCAACACGGCGGCGCCGGACGGCTTCGGGTTCGATGAAGGGGACCTTTTTGTCCCCACGGGAGCAGTGAAGTTGGAGCAGGGGGACTTCCACAGGGACGGCAGGACGGGTGGACCGCTGGATGAGTCTGGGATGGGACGGAGCTCGTCCCAGAACCTGGACTCTGTCCGTCATGTTTTTAAAGAGGAAGCAGCTGAGAGTTTCACCGGGAGCTGAACGCTGACGGAAACAAAACGTGTAAACAATCTTTGATCTTTTGATGTTTGATTTACACTTCCTGTTTGATGTTTGTTTTAAACTTCCTGTTTTGTTGTTTGTTTTAAACTTCCTGT